>NW_006921620.1:17372934-17384150 GCF_000298275.1 Orycteropus afer afer
CTATGAGTCGGGGCCGACTCAACGGCACATAACCACATATACATATATAACTTTCTTACTTCCTGGTGCTACAAGATGCTTTAGGCTCATTTTCACATTTTCTGAATTTCCTTTTTACTTTTAAAAAGATCAATTTGATTTAATACATAAACCCTTTTGGTAGGTATTTTCTTCTTCCCTCCTTCCTTTTTAAAGCATCAGAATGGGAAATTATTAGTAACAAGCTCATTTAAAAAATATGATAAATCAAGCTGGAGAAACTTTAAGAGTTAGGACTCTGGATAAATCTGATATATTCTCCTGGGAGCAATAGATGGAATTTACTAACTGACTTTAGCTTTGAGTGTTTAAAGTAAACCGTTGCTGACTTACTTGTATTATGATACCCTGTAACTATCAGCTTAAGACAGTAGCTCCTACCTTCATATTTGCTTAAGCATTTTTGTTGGGCAAACAGGGAGTCTAGGGCTCTGACTATGCTGGAGTGTTGGGGAAAGAAGCCATCATATGCTGGATGCATGAAATATTGGGAAATTAAAATCCCCATTCTAAGGACTTTAGAATTCTATAGTACAAATAATAAAATCTACAAAGCAAGAATTCATGAAAAGTCTGCAGCCAAAACAAGAAAAGAAAGTAAGAAGGTTCTGGCAGTGAGGGCTGGAGATATTCTCAGACCAACAGTATGAAGAGGGAAAAAACTTTTTATAGGGTACCTGCTGCCAAGTCTTTTGGCCAAAGAAAGTTGTTTTAAAAAGAGCAACCTAGTTTGGGAGTTGGGAAAAAGTAAATTGGAGTCGGAAATTCTTGGGTTTGATATCTGGTTATTCATTCCACTTGCTAGTTGAGTATTTTGGGGTTTTATGTGTACTTCTCTGAGCCTTGGTTTTCCTGTATGTAGAAATTGGACAAATACTGAAAACACAGGACACTGTTGAGAGTAATACTTGAGACAAAATGTAGAATGCATAACAAAGAATTGAGCATCTACTAAGCTCTAAGTAAGTTAACCATTGTGTTCACTGCTATTACTATTTAGAGCTTTGAGTCTATTCATAAGAACCTTCAGTATTATGTAGCTCATTAGATGAGACTGAAGGTAATCAAGAACCTAACATAATATTTCATTTTCTAATTATTAAGTATTTGTAGAAATAAAGACATTTTAAATGTAATAGGAATATTTTCCTCCATCTCAGTTCAGGTGAGGAGTCTCTGGGTTGTATAAATAGATAAAATATTCTGCTGCTAACTAAAAGATTGAAGGTTTGAGTCCACCCTTAGGCACATTAGAAGAAAGGGCTGGTGATTTATTTCTGAAAAATCAGTCACTGAAAACTATGTGGAGTAAAGTTCTGTTCTGACACACATGGGGTTGCCTTGTAGGAATTGACTCAATATCAATTGCTTATTAGCTATCTAACTGTTGTGTAATAAGTTACCCCAAATTTAATAGCTGAAAAAATTTATTATCTCACACTGTTTCTGAAGGTTGGGTATCTGGGAGTAGCATAGCTAGTAGGTTCTGAGATAGGGCCTTTCATGAGTTTGTAGTAAGTGTTAGCTGGGTTTGTAGTTGTCTCAAGGGGCTGGAAAATATCCAATTCCAAGCTCACATGTTTGTTGTTAGAGGCTTCAGTTCTTCACTACATGGCCTGCCATTGCAGTTTCTCAAACAATGTAGCAATTACTTCCTTCAGAGTGAGTGATCTGAGAGACAGGAAGAGAGAGGGAGAGACTTAAAATGGAAGCTTAAGTATTTGCATCACTAATATCAGAAGTGATACACCATTACTTCTGCTCTCTTTAATTCATTAGAAGGAAGTCACTGAATTCAGACCACACTCAAGTTGAGGGAAATTAGGTTCCACCTCTTGAAGGGCAGAGCATCAGAATTTTGAGACATATTTTTAAAACCACCATGAGTATGATTGGTGTACTGAAATATTCTGGTGTTCAAGATCTTTTTGGCCATGAGTGAGCCAAATTTTGGCATGTGAAATTTAGTCATTCCCTGGGAAAGACACAAAGGAAATGTTAGCTGAAAGTCCCAAGTAGTTTAGCTTTTGGTATCTTCTCCATTTTCTATGGCTTAAGCCTTGTTTATATGCCATAAAATAAAATTGGACATTCGATAATTATTTACTTAATTGATCAGTATATTTTGTTATATTAATTTTTATAGGCTTTTAAGTAGCTTATTCTATTTATTCCTTCCACTTTAGCTACTCTAGGTTCAAAAGATCTGGTGGCATAGTGCCTAAGGCATTTGACTGCTAACCAGAAGGCTGGCGGTTCAAACCCACCAGCCACTCCTTGGAAAGAAGATTGGGCAATCTACTTCTGTAGAGATACAGCCTCAGAAATCCAAGGAGGGGGTTGCTATGAGTCAGGATCGACTTGACAGCAGTGAGTTTGGTTTGGTTTTCAGGTTTAGGTTCACAAGCAAGTTTCAGAGTCTCTCTCTCTTTTTTTTTTTTCTTCCTTTTCTGTCTTTTTAATGACCTTTTGCTCTCTTGATGTACTATGTCTTTGTTGTCATTCCACAACATGTCTGGTATTTGTTCATTAGTGTTCAATGAGTCAAATCTATTATTGAGATGGTCTCTAAATTCAGGTGGGATATACTCAGGATTGTACTTTGGTTCTCAGGGACTTGTTTTAAATTTCTTCAGCTTTAACTTGAACTTGCATACGAGAAATTGATAGACTGTTTCATAGTCAACACCTGGTCTTCTTCTGACTGATTATATTGAGCTTCTCCATCCCCTTTTCCACAAATGTAATTGATTTGATTCCTGTGTCTTCTATCTGGTGAAGTCCACCATTTACACTGTTGAATAAAAAGTATTTGCAATGATAAGCATTGGTCTTGCAGAATTCTATCATACATTCTTGGCATTTTTTCTATTACCAAGACCGTATTTTCCAACTGACAAATCATTCTTTGTTTCCACCTTCCACATTCTAAACACCAGTTATTATCAATGCATCTTTACTGCAAGTTTGATCAATTTCAGGCTTCAGAAGCTGGTAAAAATCTTCAATTTCTTCATCTTTGGCATTACTGGTTGGACTGTATAGATATTATACTATCACTGACAGCACTGCACTTCAGGATGGATCTTGAAATATTCTTTTTCATGATGAATGTGACACAGTTCTTCTTCAATTTGTCATTCTTTGCATGGTAGACCATATGACTGTCTGATTCAAAATGGCCAATATTAGTCCATTTCAGCTCACTAAAGCATAGGATATCCGTTTTCCAGTGTTTCACTTCATTTTTGAAAACTTACAATTTCCCTTGTTTGCTTCATACATTTCACATTCTGATTATTAATGGATGTTTGCAGTAGTTTCTTCTCATTATGAATCACGCCACATCATCAAATAAAAGTCCTGAAAGCTTTACTCTATTCACATCATTAAGGTCAACTCTACTTTGAGGAGGCAGCTCTTTCCCAGTTGTATTTTGAGTGCCTCCTAACCTGAAGGACTTTTCTTCTGGCACTATATGAAACAGTGTTCTGCTGCTTTCCATTGTATTTCCACTCACCAAGTTTTCCAGAAGTTTGCCTTGTTCTTCTTCCCAGTGTGTCCATGTAAAAGAAGTAAAAGAGCTGAACAGATTATTTCAAAGGGCAACTCAAAAGACAAAGTAAAGTATTAAAATTAAATGTGCAAAGACCTGGAGCTGGAACACCAAAAGGGAAGAATACACTTGGCATTTCTCAAGCTAAAAGAACTAAAGAACAATTCGAACCTTGAACTGCAACTTTGAAAGATTCTGTGGACAAATAACTGAATGATACAGGAAGCTTCAAAGGAAGATGAGGGGAATACACAAAGTCACTATACCAATAAGAATTGCTCCACATTCAGCAAATTCAGGAGGTACCATATGATCAAGAACCAATGGTACAGAAGGAAGAAGTCCAAGCTGAAGTGAAGGCATTAGCAAAAATATAAGGCTCCAGGAACTGCTGGAATGCCAGTTGAGATGTTTCAATAAATGTTTCAGTAAAATGCTCAAATAAAATGCATCAGTAAAATTGCTCAAGAAATTTGGAAAACAACTACCTGGCTGATCAACTGGAAGAGATCTATATACTTGACCATTACAAAGTAAGGTGAATGTGGAAATTATCAAAAAATATCATTAAAATCACATGCAAGTCAAATTATGCTGAAGATAATTAAAAAATGCTTGCATCAGTACATTGACAGGAAACTACCAGAAACTCAAGATGGATTCAGAAGAGGAAATGGAAAGGGAGATATCAAGGCTCATGTCAGATGAACCTTGGCTGAAAGAAGAGAATACAAGAAAGATGTTTACCTGTGGCTTGACTATTGACTATGCAAAGGCATCTGACTACATGGATCATAACAAATTATGGATAACATTGTGAAGATTTGGAATTCCAGAAAACTTAATTGTGCTCATGCAGGACCTGTACATAGATCAAGAGACAGTCATTTGAACAGAACAAGGGGATACTGCATGGTTTAAAATCAGGAAGGGTGTGAATTAGGGTTGTATCCTTTCACCATAGTTTTCAATCTGTATGCTGAACAAGTAATCTAAGAAGCTGGACTATATGAAGCAGAACGTGGCATCAGGATTGGGGAAAAGACTCATTAACAACTTGTGATATTCAGATGATACAACCTTGCTTGATGAAAGTGAAGAAGACTTGACACACATAATGATGAAGAACAAAGATTACAGTCTTCAGTATTATACCCCAACATGAAGACAAAAATCTTCACAACTGGACCAAAAAAGAACATCATGATAAAGGGATAAAATATTGAACTTGTCAAGCATTTCATTTTACTTGGATCCATAATCAATGCCCATGGAACCAGCAGCCAAGAAATCATATGACAGATTGAACTGTTCATTCCATCTTCTGTAAAAAAAGACCTCTTTAAAGTGTTAAAATTCAAAGATGTCACTTTGAGGACTAAAGTGCCTGATCTAAGCCATGTTATCATGTTATACATGCAAAAGCTGGACAATGATTAAGAAAGATCAAAGAAGAATTGATGCCTTTGATTTAGGTGAATATTGAATATACCATGGATGGTGAGAAGAAGAATGCTCTTTAAAAGTGTGGATGGTGAAGGTTTATCTAATGTCCTCTGGACACATTTATCCCTGGAGAAGAAAATCATGTGTGGGAAAGGTGAGGGTCAGAGTGAAAAAGAAGAGACTCTGAGATGGATTGACACAGTGGCTGCAACAATGGGCTCAAGCGTGTCAACGGTTGTGAGAATGGCGCGATGTTTTGTTCTATTGTACATGGGGTCACTATGAGTTGGAACTGACTTGATGGCACCTGGCAATCATGACACATGTCATGTTATTTATTATCTTATCATTACTAAAGCCGTTTATTTTTAATTTTCAATTGTTATTTTCCTTATTAGAAAGGTTCTTTATGATCTCAATAGGAGGTCCCGAATAGAATGGGAGAAAAATGTGGAAGAAAACTCAGAATCATAATAAAAGACCAGGCTTACTGACTGGAAAGATTTTGGTGGAACCCCCAAGAATATGGCCCTTAGACAGCTCTTAACTGAACTCATCCCTGTGGGTCAACTTCCAGCCAAACAATAAACAGGCCTATAAAATGAACAATAACGCCAGATAGGTACACACTCTTTAGAACAATCAACCACAGGAGATCAAAAGTGCACTATTTGCCCAGGGAGAAAGCTCAGAAAGCAGGAGGGGACAGTAAAGAAGGATGAATGAAAATGGTAAATACAGGGAGGAGGAAGTGGGAAGAGTGCTGTTACATTGTGCAATGAATGTCACAAAACAGAACGTGTATAATTATTGAATGCAGCGCCAAATTTCTCTGTGAATTTTCACCCAATTCACAATAAAAGTTAATAAGAAAACAATAAAATCTTCTTTAATTATCATTAGAATAGTACTTTTGAAGAAAAAAAATCCTGTTAAAGTGACATGAGAAATAATAGTGTTTATAAAGTACTTTTAGTTTACTAAGTATTTTCATATAAATTATCTCAGGACAAACATCCTTGATGCCTGAGAAAGAATGAACAGAAAGGGAAAGGCTTCACTTTAAAAAATTCCCGGCATCAGTGTAATTGCAAAATCTAGAGTTTAATTGTCAGTAACTTAAGCCACCAACTTTTTCTTCTGAAGAATTATATCAGGGCTTAGCCTCAAATCCCAAGAGGTATAGCACATAATCTGTGAGCAAGATGATGAAGAACTATCATTTATAAACCAGACGGAAAAAACTCACAAAGGAATCCACAACTGAAACACCCAGAATGGGTTTATGAATAATAATAATAAAATAACCCTTCATGTCCTGTTTTTTCTAATCTCACACCCTTGTTCATTGTGGGTAAAGAATATATCAACCGAGGCAACAGACACTTGGGTGAAGGACTTTGAGTTATGGACAGTACTCTCAATTGCCTTTCACTGAGTTGTAGTTGTTTAGTTGGGTCCAAAGAATCTATCTGATTCTTGGGATCTAGGACAGTAATTATATGCAAGGTGTTGCATGAATATTTATCTTACAATGAAGCCTGATGAATTTATTCACTATCTTTGTTTAATAAGAATATTTTATATGAGTTAAGGTACAGTAAGTTAATATCAGATAAGTCCTAATTTCCCCTAATTTCAATGTCTCTCCACGAGGATCCCTTTCTCCTCTGTTAATTGAGATAATGTAATAACAATATGGTGTATGGCAAGTAGAGTGACATACTTCTCTTACAAGGAAGGAACTCTGGTAACACCGTGGTTAAACCATTGGGCTGTTAATCAAAAGTTCAGCAGTTTAAACACACCAGCCACTCCATGGAAGAAAGATGAGTCAGTCTGCTTCCATAAAGATGTACAGCCTTGGAAATCCTATGGGGTAGTTTTACTCTGTCCCACAGGGTCACTATGAGTGGGAATGGTAAATGGCAGTGTTTTTTTTGTTTTTTTTTTTTCTTTCTCACCTCTCTAGCTTTTTACTGACTCCTAAATCACTATCTCCAGCTTGGCGATCTCTTCTAAGCTCAGACCTTATAGCCAACATCTCACTCTTTCTTATCTTTCCTGTGATTATTTGTGTAATATGGTGGTCCTCGATGAGACCAAATGCTTGGTTAAGAGAGTTTAAAAAGTGTCATATATTGAAGGCTTGAGTTTCTCTTTAGAGACAACTGTCATTTGTTTTCTGGGGAGAAACAAGCACAAAACTGAATTACTGAGAGCAGGTAATTTTAGATACCGTGTTGGACACACTCTATGGTCACCATCTGCAGTGATCATCCCTGTATAATCCTTTCCTCTTACATGCTGTGTCTTGCTTCTAACTAATAGACTATGG
This sequence comes from Orycteropus afer afer, assembly GCF_000298275.1. Taxonomy (NCBI): domain Eukaryota; kingdom Metazoa; phylum Chordata; class Mammalia; order Tubulidentata; family Orycteropodidae; genus Orycteropus; species Orycteropus afer. Next base: position 17,380,314 of record NW_006921620.1, read on the forward strand.
CAAAAATCATGCAATATCAGTCTCACTACCACGGTGATGATTATTTTAAATGAAATTCCATCTTTCAGAATCTGTTAGCCTCAAAGAAACAATTTGCTACATTATAAACTGCCTATGGGGGTCGCATGGCAAGGAATTGCAGGTGGCATCTAGAACTTCAGCATGATCTCTTGCCAAAAGTCCATAAGAAAAAGGGCCTATAAGCAGAAAGAGATGGATTTTACCAACTTCAATGGGCTTGGAAGCATATTTTCCCCCCTCCAGAAGGCAATCCAGCTGATACCTTGATTGTAGCCTTGTGAGACCATGAGTAGAAGACCTAGCCAAGTTTTTCCAAATTCCTGACCCTGAATACTATGAGATAATAAATGTGTTGCAAACTTTGTTACGTAGTTTGGTTTTGGTTATGTATAGCTCTAAAGGAATTACCAATTGTTCTTGAGGAATATTTTAAAAAACACTTTTTTATTACAGTATAAATACATAAAGAAAAGAATACATATCATAAAAATACAGCTCAATAAGCTGTGCAAACTGCATATACCACCACCCAATTTGGAAACCTTACCAGCCCTCCAGAGCTCCTAAGGTGAGGTTTGAGTGCCAGGGACTGGTAAAGCAGGTGCTTCAGATTAAGGAGTTAAGCATTGTGAGTATCACTGCAAATTGGATACAACTTTTAGGTCATCTGTGTCTATAAGAAGGTGTTCTGGTGGTGTAGTGGTTAAAGCAGTTGGCTGTTAACAAAAAGGTTAGCAGTTTGAACCCACCAGTTACTCCATGGGAGAAAGAAGAGGTAGTCCTGGATTTACAGCTTTGGAAACTCTGTGGGGCAGGTCTAGTCTGTCCTGTACAGTCACCAGGAGTTGCAATTGACTCAATGGCAGTAGGTTTGGTTTTGTTTGGTGTCTATGAGAGAAGCACAGTGCTTAAAGCACTTGGCTGCTAACCAAAAAGTCAATGGTTCAAACCCACCAGCCACTCCATGGGAGAAGGATGAATAATTCGGCTTTAATAAAGATTTACAGCCTTGGAAGCCCTCTAAGGTAGTTCTACTCTGTCCTATAGGTTGTTATGAGTGGAAACTAACTTGGCAATGGTGGGTTTGGTTTATATCTCCTTTCTCACTGCCTTTGAGTCGGTCTTGACTCACAGCGAGTCAGTATCTCTAAGGAAGTAGATTGCCCAGTCTTCCTTCCGAGGAGCAGGTGGTGGGTATGAACCACCAGCCTTCTGGTTAGTAGTCAAATGCCTTAGGCATTATGTCACCAGAACTCCTATATCTCCTTTAGAGAAGCATTTTTCTTTTTCTTCAAAGAAAGATTTAGAATGCCTTATATCTGAAAATTATTTATTTTTGGGAAATGTATGTGTTTGAGAAGAGTCTTTGGGTGATCAAATAGTTGAGAGACTGGCAATCAACTCCAGGTGGAATCTGCCACGAGTAGCTGAGTAGCTGCTTTAGGAATGTGATCTGCTTCCCATATATAAGGAGAAGCTTTAGAAATGATCTACAGCTTAAGGCACACTTGGGCTCTGCATGTAGCCGAGTTATTGTTCAGCAGCCTGCCATGTTGTCTGCCAGTTGTGGGACTGTTAATGGGATTTAAATCAATGGCCTACCATGTAGTTTGGTAATATCCAGACTGTTCCATTTTATTTGTCGAACTTGGGCTTGTTGGCCTTAGCAACCAGCAGGTGCCTGAATGAAGAGACACCTCTAGCTTTAGTGGGCTGGGAGCAAGAGGCAGAGCTGAAGCCCAAGGTCAAGGGGTTTTCACCCAGTCCCTAGTGTCTGGCACTTAGAATTCGGACTTCTAGCCTCCAAAACTGTAAGAGAATAAAGTCCTCTTTGTTTAAGCCATTCCATTTCTGGCATTTTCTGTTAGAGCAGCACTAGGTAACCAAAATAGTACCCATATTATATATGTTAAGTGTTTTGAATATCATAGTTATTCCAAGCACATTTTAGAATAAAATAATTTCAGTCTGCATGAGTTCATGGAGATGATGCATTTCACAGGTTTTCAATATGTTCCTTGGAACTTCCAAGGTTTCATAGAGGTGGTACTGGAGGAGGTGGTGGTAAAGATGAAGGTGAAATGGGTTTACAGAACAACAGAAGACAGAGTTAGAGTAACCTCTCAGAGATAACAAAACACCCTGAAAGAGAGAATCACTGGGGTTGCAGGCTCAGGACCATAGTCTTGGGTGACATCATGCTCAATTGGCAAAGCATGTTGTTGTTATGTGCCATCGAGTCGGACTCGACTCATAGCGACCCCTCCTTGGGTTTCTGAGGCATTATCACTACAAAAGTAGATTGCCCCATCTTCCTTCCGAGGAGTGGCTGGTGGGTTTGAACTGCCAGCCTTCTGGTTAGCAGTCAAGTGCCTTAGTCACTATGCTACCAGAGCTCCCAAGCACAGTACATAAAAATCTTGTTCTACAACCTACATTGGTGAGTAGTGACTGGGGTCTTAAAAGCTTTCAAGGGGCCATCTAAGATGCAACTATTGGTCTCCTCTTATTTTAATCAAAGAAGAGTGAAGAAAATCAAAGGCATCTGGAAACAATTAGTCCAAGGATAAGATGGACCACGAGGACCCCAAGACCAGAAGAACTAGATGGGGCCCAGCTACTAATGCCAATCACTCAGAAAGGGATAAAAACTGGAGATCCTGGATAGAGTGGGAGAGAAAATGTGGAACAAAATTCAAAAACACAAAAATGACCAGAATTACTGGTAGGATAGAGTTTGGAAGAACCACCAAGACTATGGCCCCGTGTTATCCTTCCGGCCTAGAAATGGACTTACTCCCATGGATTGGCCCTTAGGCCAATGGTAGAAAGACCTACATTCAGAACACCTATCACAGGGTGATGTACTTACCTACTCTAGGGAGATGGACCCCTTAGAGTAATCAGCCATGGGGCACCAGAGAGGCAGCATTCACATAAAGGGAAAGCTGGACAGACAATAATGCATAGTTAAGAAGGGCACAGGGAGGGGAGGAGAGTTTTTTATGGTTGGAGATGGGAACTGGGGTGTGAAAGCAAATGTGCACCAACTGTTGAATATAAAACAAATTTGCTCTGTAAATTTGCACCTAAAGCACAATAAAATTTTTTAAAAAAGTTAATTTTAGGCTCTTAGAAACTATCCCAGTACACTCAAACTCATGTTATGAAATTCCTTTTAGGAAATAAATAATTAATATGCTCAAAAAAAAAAAAAAAAAAAAGATGAAGGTGAAGTAGGAAGTGGGAGGAAAATAGGAAAGAAGGTGAGAGAGGAGTGATGCACTCCATTTAGCTACACCTCAAGCCACTCTGGTTTTGCCTGTTTCGAATATTGAGTTCTAGGTAAAATTTCACATGAAAAAGAGTTCTGTTGCTAAAAAAAAAAAACCCTGAAAACCACTTATGTATTGCCACTGTCCCATCATACACAAATAAATCATCAAGGCCTATGAAAGTTAAATGATTATAAGAAAATTATACTTTATTATTCTCATTTGCTAGTAGAAAAATCTGGGCATGAACTCAGGTTTCAGACTCCCAGGCTCTTTCTCCTTCAGAAGCTGTATGTATTCTTGTTATTTCTCCAAAATGTAAACATGACCTCAACAAATTGACCAAACATGGAATCAGGATGTGTAAGCCCCAGGGTTACAGGTGAGGAGAGACAACTCAGGGACGCCCAAAGTAGCAGGCGGGAAGAGCAGGAGAAAGGGGATTAAAAGCCAGGAACCCAGAGAGAAGAGCAATCAGCTGAAGGGATTAGGTGAGGAGAGGAAACTCAGGCCTGCCCAAAGCAGCAGGACCAGAGAGCAG
>NW_006921620.1:17387150-17407137 GCF_000298275.1 Orycteropus afer afer
AGGGACCATTCCCTGGAGAAGGATGTCATGCTTGGTAGGGTGGAGGGTCGATGAAAGAGGGGGAGGCCTTCCATGAGATGGATTGACATGGTGGCTGCGATGATGGGCTTAAGTATAGCAGGGATTGTGGGGCTGGCATGGGATAGGGCAGTTTTTTGTTCTGCTGTGCATGGGGTCACTATGAGTCGGAAATGACTCGACGGCACTTAACAACAACCACAACAACATGTATTCTTGCTGCCTACAGAGTAAAGAATAGAGTATTATTTCTCCAAATGTAAACATGACCTCAACAACATTGTCTTAATATGTATCTCCATGATATGTATACATAGATGAACTCTGTTTATTCATAGCTAGAATTACTCCATAAAGAATTGGAAGTGGCTTTCAAACGATTGATTTTGCATTTCGTAGGGGTCAGTGCAGAGCATACCAACTAGATGCAGCATTAATTGAGTTTCTGGCATCTTCGAAATATATCAAACCAAAACTCACAGATAAGATACTGAAAAAATTCTAAATAAGCAAAACTTAACTTGTCTAGCCTTCTGTCTGCTCTTACTGTGTTTGATGTGCAGAAGGCTGATTTCCCTTTGCTCAAATGTACTCAGACTCCAAGTGCCTGAACATAATGTGGGAAGTTAAAATAGAGGAGTGCCCCAATTCCTGAAGTGCTTTGCATTTGGCAGTTTAAGAGGAAACCATGATATTGCTTTAATGTCATGTGTGTGTGAATGTGTGTGTGCCTACACATATTTTATTAAACATATGCTCCCAGTAACATTCCACTTGGCAGGATCACAAGTACATAATAGCTACAAGCTGTAAAGCAAAAAAAAAAAAAAAAAGTACTTAACCATTTTTTTAAAATAAATAAAACCTCTAAGCTATTGTAAGCTCTCATTTACACATTCTTTGAGTTGTGCACATTAGCTTTTTTCCTGTCTCTTAGTCCCTATTTACTCACTTCTGCACAAAGATGAATATTGCAATTGTACTTGATGCAAACATTGGAAATCTGTGTTTATATTCTTGTTTCCAAATGGATATGCTAATAGTGTTTAATCAGCAGTGCTATTGCTTTATATCAATGTTCTGTGCAGCATACAGCCTCAATGATAATGTTGTGATAACTGAGTTTTTCCACACATCAAAACTTGGAGACTATCCCAGTTTTTGGAACAGCCTTTGGATTCCAAATCATGATGAAATCCCTTAATCTTCCTCAGGATTATTCTTGTGTTTTCAGGAAGCATTACATATCCTTTTTTTGTTTTGGATATTGGTGGTGGAAGTTTGGAACACATTTACTTTTGTAACCGTCCAGAGGTTTGGTATTCCAACCACATCACATGCTGGCTAGTGGAATCTGCAGGAACAAGCCAAAACAGTGGGAATGCTATAGGAAGAAAAGGCTGCAGGTTGTGAGGAGGTTGGGTTGGGATATTCTGTGGAGAAATGCAGCAGCAAACTGACCTGTAAAACAAAAATACAGCAGCAAACCTATTCAAAAGAGAAGTGAAATGACTGGCTTTTTATTCATGAATTTACTTAAAAAAAATCCTGTTCTCCAATAACTATACTAAAGCTAAAGGATGTTTGATAATTGTGTGGGCATAATAGTGCCCACAGCAGACTTGCTCAGCTTACCGATGCTAGTGGACATCAAGTTGATTCTGTTTCCTGGGAAGCCTGTGTGTGTAGATTTGGACGGCTACACAGGGTGTTTAAGGCTTTGGAAGCAGATCTCCACGCCTGTCTTCTGAGGCACCTGTGGTAGGGGTCTAATTCCCAACCTTTCGGGTAGTAGTCAGTTAAATGCTTAACTTCTCACACCACTCAGAGACTCCTGAAGTACTTGGTAGATTATATTAGTTTTAAAAAAACAAACATCCTACTCTCCTCACAAAGAAACAAACAAGTAACTACAATGAAAACATAAATAAATAAATAAATAAAACACCAAACTATAATAAAACTCTAAACTTTTTTTTTTTTTTTGTCAAAGAAAGTATTTCTTGTTCTCTGTGGGTATTCAAAGTTGGGAATCCCTTTATTCTGGTGGGTCTGTGAGAGCCCTGGTGTTTTTTTTTTTTTTTTTTTTTCACAGAAATATAACACATTTTCTAAGGGATAGTGTCTTCTGGAAAACAAGCCACACTTTGCATTTTAACTTTGTTAAATTGTATCCAAATTCTCTCTAATGCTGTTGCCCTACCAGGACATAAAACATTTGGGTTCTTATATATTTATGAGAGGTACACTCTTGAGATGTACAGATAGCTGTCATTAGTGCTAATGGTAGTTAGGCTTTTGCAACAGGAGAGGGTAGGCCCACAGATTTTAAATTGTGCTTAATGCAAATCTTCCAGATGGAATAAATTACCAGTGCTGCTTAGGGGGAAAAGGTCTGTATACCCCTAAAGCCATAGTTTAATAGCAAAGCAATACTTCTGAGTAATGGAAGTAGAGTCAACAGTAATGGCTTTGCTGCTATCACGATGTTAAGTAGCTGATATTGAACCATGAAAATTCTTAGTGGATTAGTATTTCATTGAATTTCATTATTCCAAAGGACCTGGGAAATAGTTCTCTATCTTGAATAGTCTACTAACAAGGATTGAATTTTGTTCTGTTTTCAAGGCCATATTTATCTTAATTTCAGTAAGGTTCCAATCAGAAAGCACAGTATCAGAGAGATCTTTATTTTTGCTTTGTATTAATACTTTGTACCATCTATAGCAATACTTGTAGCATTACTCTGTCTTCCCTGTGTTGAGTTTTAAAAATACTGTTCCCTATAGCTTTCATTTTGGAATATATATTCTACTTTCTTGTTTTGAGCATTTTTACATTTTATTCTGCTTTGACAGTTATTGCTCAGACTTCTGAGATCATTGGAATTGTCCCCTATATCTTTTATTATGTGGCGTACCTTGTTTTACACTTTGTTACATTTTATTTTATTTGAGACTTTTTGCTTTAAGAAATACTGCCCCTCATGCCAAGAGAATTGAGAAAAGCTAGAGGAATTTCTTTTCCATTCTACTCCTTCATTTCCTGTGAGAATATTGTCTTTACTTGAAAAATTTTATCTTTCAATGGAAATTAAACACTATATTTGATTGTCACTGATCACTATTACAAGTATAAAGAGGGTGAGGCATAGAGGTAGTAAAAGGGAAGTGAAAAGGCTGAATGACTACCAAAAGACCTAGCTGTTTGGTGTCACTCTGCTGACCTTGTTGTAGTTCAGACTGCCTATGAATTGTTCAGTATCCCAATGTTCACTGGACTTGTTGTTAGGTGACGTCCAGTCGGCTCCGACTACAGCAACCCTATGTGCAACAGAAAGAAACACTGTGTGGTCATGTGTCATCCTCACAATCCTTGCTATACTTGAGCTCATTGTTGCCACCACTATGTCAATCCATCTAGTTGAAAGTCTTCCCCTTTTTCACTGACCCTCCACTTTACCAAGCATGGTCTCTTTCTCCAGGGACTGATCCCTTCTGACAACATGACCAAAGTAGGTGAGACCAAGTCTGCCCATTCTTGCCTCCACGGAGCATTCTGGCTGCACTTTCTCTAGGACAGATTTGTTTATACTTCTGGTAGTTCATGGTACTTTCAGTATTCTTTGCCAGCACCACGAGTCAAAAGCATAACCTCTTCTTTGGGCTTCTTTATTCATTGTTCACCTTTCCTGTGCATATGAGACGTTTGGAAACACCATGGCTTGGGTTAACTCACTGACGTTGTGTAGGATCCAACTCATAGTGATCCCTCCTTGGGTTTCTGAGGAGGTATCACTACAGAAGTAGATTGCCCAATCTTTTTTCCAAGGAGTGGCTGGTGGGTTTGAACTGCCAGCCTTCTGGTTAGCAATCAAATCCCTTAGGCACTATGCCACCAGAGTTACCATGGCTTGGGTTAGGCACACCTTAGTCTTCAACGAGACATCTTTGTTCTTCAGCATTTTAAAGAGGTCTTTTGCCGCAGGTTTTCCCAGTGTAATATGTTCTCTGATTTCTTGACTGCTGCATCCATTAGTGTTGATCATGGAACCAAATAATATGAAATCCTTGGCAACTTCAATCTTTTCTCCATTTATTGTGGTGTTGCTTATTTGTCCAGTTGTGAGGATTTTTGTTTTCTTTATGTTGACGTGTATTCCATACTGCAGACTATAGTATTTAATCTTCATCAGTAAGTGCTTCAAGTCATCTTCACTTTCAACAAGCAAGATTGTGTCATCTGCATATTGCAGAATTAGGGAAGCTGATGTCTGTCAAACTCAGAGAGACTAAAGTAGATAACCTATCTGACTGTTTGTGAGTATAAAATGGGAGATGTTATTTCCTAGAGTAATATGGTAGTGCTTGCTATTAAGGGCACTTATTTTTGCCTCTGGAATTAACACACCCTGAAACAAAATGAATAATAAGAAAGATACTCACTAAGCATATAATCAATGCATAGGACAGGGCATAATTTCAAGGAACATTTCATTCAAGCTGGGTGACATCTGGTGAATGGCCTGTTCTACAAAAGGCTAACCTATCTGGAAAGTTCGCACCTTCTAGATTTCCTGTCTTTCTCACCAGAGCAGGCGAAAACTTATTGCCATTCTCTGGCATGTGGATATCTTTCTTCTCATCTTATCATTCTCTTTTGGTTCTTTTAGTCATCCTTTAGACATGCTATAATTAATCAAAATAGCCCTTGGTTACCAAATTACAATCGCTTTGATTTCAGCTTTTTCAAGTTCTTCAGAGTCCTTAGTTTACACCCACAGATGATGAGTGAATACAACCATCACGTATGCATTTTTATAGAGAAAGAACATTTATTTTCTTTAGTTTTAACTTCATGGGGAGATCACCTCATTGTTAGCCCTCATAGATAGTCATAAATCTGCATTATGATACTAATAATTTTTTTGAGTGCTTGTGTTGTGCTAGGTACTGCATGAGTATTGTTTCAAATCCTGAAAACAGCTTTTCCTTTTCTTTTCTTTTTTAATAGGTGAGGAAACTGTGGGTCAGAAAGATTAAGAAACTTGCCAAAGGCCTCTCAGGTATTCAGCGATGGAAGCTGGGATTTACAGCCAGATATTTCCAGCTGTTTTTGCTGTGGCCCTCAATATTCATATTTTGTTTTTGAGGTTTTATTTGAAATGACTTAAATAGAGGATGACATTGAAGGCAGAGGAAGAGTCTGCTTTACTGTGTCATTTCTATTCTTTGGAAACTTATGCCATCTACTCCCTATGTGCTCTCTAATTGTGCCCTTGGATTTGGTTAGTATCCATGTCTGCCATTTAGAAGAATTCACTTGAAGGCAGCAAGGAGGATGTGGATATATTTTAAAAAGGCTATCTGCTTCCTGCTGGTGAAGAATGCTGAAAATACCATGGACTGCTAAAAGAACTAACAGATCTGTCCTGGAGGAAGTGCAGCCAGAATGCTCCTTGGAAGCAAGAATGGCCAGACTTCGTCTCACCTATTTTGGTCATGTTGTAAGAAGGGACCATTCCCTGGAGAAGGATGTCCTGCTTGGTAGGGTGGAGGGTCGATGAAAGAGAGGGAAGCCTTCAATGAGATGGATTGACACGGTGGCTGGATGATGGGCTCAAGTATAGCAGGGATTGTGGGGCTGGTGTGGAATCGGGCAGTGTTTCGTTCTGCTGTGCATGGGGTCGCTATGAGTCGGAAACGACTCGACGGCACTTAACAACAACAACAACAGCATCTGCTTCCTCTTTAGAGTGGATGTCGTACACTGCATCCAGTTACAGTCTTCTACTCTCATAAGCATCTTTTCTCTTCTCTCACTCATTCTCATCCATTTTTTTTCCTCACAAGACTTAAGGAGAAAGTAAAACCTGTTTGTGTGGTATGTTTGTGTGTATGTGTGTTGATCTGCTGCTGTGGGAAAGAGGAGTATGTGAATACCATTTGGACTGAAAACAGGAAGGAATAATTTTGGTAGGGTGGGGCATGGTGAGTAGGTATGGGAGGGGCAGGCAGGATAAAATGAAATTCCTCCAATACATGTGAAGAGCTACATTTTGTTATCTGACATTTTCTATATAATCGTACTATTATTTTTCATAAGCATTAGCCATCAAGAAATACAACCCACTGGGAAGGTGCTTATTTACCCCGAAATAACCCAGTCCTAGAATTTAAAGGCTCTGTAAGACATTTTATATGTCAAAGATTGCAGCTCCCAAAATCCATCAAACCAAACAGCTCACACTGTTACTGGAAAGGAGCATTCAGATATATGAGCAAGTCTAACAGCCTCTCTTGCCTTTTAAGAATATAAATGGACCATTCTTCACAACCACACTGCTAAAATCAAATGAGCAGTAATGGATGGTGAATGGCAAAATAACAACATGAAATGTCTGGGATGCCTTTTCCTAACACGGTGAGAGGTGAGGACTCCATGTGAAGTAGAAAGCAAAGAAATAGGCCAGGCAGGTCAAGATGGTATTCTCTGAACGGCATGGGGAAAGTGGCTGAGTATCACTGACAGCTGGGCTGTGAGTTGAAGAGAATAGGAAATGGAGAGGAACAGGCAGGGTTGACTTCAAGCTGTGGCATTTGCATGGGGTTTGCAAAACTGGCTTCCTGTCAATCCCATTCTATCCTCCACACGTGGGGTTAGTGGCAGCTCTGAAGGAAGTCTGTCACGTAATGCCACTGGACACTGAATAGTTTATATGATCAGGATGAATTTTCTGTAAGGACAGCAACCAATAAATAAGTAAATGAGTAAGCAAATAAATAAATAGCTAGCAAAGGATATAGTACTCTTTGGAGACTTATCTATATTGAGATATTATATGTATCTAATATTTCTGCCTTGTTACAATGAAATTAACTCTTCAGGTCAAGACAGGTGAAGGGTACTCCAGGAAGGATAGGAATGGATTTAGGGAGGAGCCTGGGATTTAAACTTGTGTCACAGAATTTACTAACATAATCCTGCTTAATCCAATTGTTTGCTGAAGTTTTATTGTAAATTCCTGTAATCTGTTGTGAAACATTGGGAACCTCTAGGAATGTTTTCTCCTCCCATCAAACTGTCTTACCTATGTATAATAGCAGATCCTTAAAGTGTTGAAAAGAGCAGCTGCACCTGCGTTTCATAAATTATGCTTAGAAAATATTCTCTCTTTCTGTATATATAAACATTTCCACACACGTTCTCTCTCTCTCTTTCTCTCTCTCTCTCTCTCTCTCAAAACCAAACGAAACTCAACTGCCATCAAGTCTGTTCTGACTCATAGCAACCCCTCTTTGGGTTTCTGAGGCAGTATCTCTACAGAAGTAGATTGCCCAGTCTTCCATCCAAGGAGTGGCTGGTGAGTTTGAACTGCCAGCCTTCTGGTTAGCAGTCAAATACTTTAGGCACTATGCCACCAGATCTCCTATACACACACACACACACACACACATACATGTATAGAGACAAAAACACATATAACTATATATATGCTATGTATAATTTTTTTTGGTGGGATGATTGAGAAAAAAGCATGCCAAATAAATATGATATTCAAGATTGTGGACTATTTATTGCAAAGATGTTGGCTGTGCAAGTGTTTAAAAGACAGTTGTAAATATTTTCATTTGTTAAAATAAAGACCCGAGACCCAGACATTTTTGCAATATGACTTTTATCATGTTCTCAGGATCTCTATGCAGAGGGAAAAAAAAATCTGTCAGAAACCAGGTGACGATTCAAGGATTCAACTCAGTTTTGAATATATAATTTTTACAGATTCTTCTTTACACATGAATATACCCAAGAGCCTCTCCCCCTCCACTTCACCACCAGTCCCTTTGTCTCCCCTGTCCCCCTGGCTGCATCTCCACCACTTTTCCAGGCACTGTTTTAGAATCCACAGAGAAGAGAGTCCTCTGTACTCTCAAAGAAACAAATTTACTATGTACTTTTGAGAAGTGATTTAAGTATACACTTTGAAAATAGGGGAATAATAACAAGCATCAGTAAAATATAAATCTAATCAAAGATGGAGATATACATTTTGAAAACTAGAGGAATCACAGTAAACAAGGAAAACTATTCTGATTTAGATTCACATTTGACTAGGAAGAAGTCACACACTATTCCTTCAGAATAACAAAGGGTGCATGATATTGAGGTTGTAAAACTTTAAGGATAATTTTTGTTAGTTCAATTTTTAACTTTTAGAATATATAGCATAAAGGTGTGTGTGTGTGTGTGTGTGTGTGTGTGCTGATTTCTCTTCAAACATCACACTGGATTTTTTAATGCTGGAATAATTTAACTTTACAATTTGATACAATCTGGTTTATTTTTCTCCTCACTTTAGATCAGTAGATCAACATTATTTCATTTGTTTTAACTTACGGCAGGAATACTCAGGTGTTCTATTCGTACAGTTAGGTAGTTCCAGAGAGAGTATTAGATTGGTCCGACTTGACAGCACATAACAACAACAACATGAGTGCAAACTCCCTTTCAGCTGCTTCAATTGTTAGCTAAGCCATGCTGTAATCTCATAGTCTATTTTATGTGTCAAGAGAAGTTGTTCTTCAATGTCCTTGGACAAGAACTGACAGATAATTTCAAACACTGTGGTTACACTTCTAAATGGGGACAGTAGCGAGCAACTGTTAAGAGTATTGGCATATTTCTGGATGTGAAGACTGATTACCTTTTCCTAAACAAGAGAGAGCTAAGTGGCTCAGATGTGGCAGATACATGAAGGCTCCTAAACAAATGAGCAACATTCTTCACAGACTAATAACTTGGGACTTATGATTGATTGGAGACTATTCTGGAGCTGTGAAACTTGCAGCGTTGAGTACAATTTCTTATGACTAAGGACCTCAGAAATGTAAGAGAACTCTGTTATATTGATTCATGGATCAGTAGCAAAGCCATGCACCATAGCACTTCTTTTCTCTCTAGATCTGTGCTATAATGGCATCCAAGTTTCAAAATATTCTTTGTTTTACCATCTTCTCAGATTCAAGCATTTTAGTCACCGTGGCATAGATTAGTGTTGCACATCTTAATATCCATCTCTTCTTCTTAAAACTCCCATTTTTTACCTAGTTGGTGTTGTTGTTAGATGCCATTGAGTCAGCTCTGACTCATAGTGACAACAGAATGAAACACTGCCTGGTCTTGTGCCAGCCTCACAATCCTTGGCACACCTGAGCCCATCATTGTAGCCAACATGTCAATCCATCTCATTGAGGGTCTTCTGTTTTTTTGTTGACCTTCTGCTTTACCAAGAATGATATCCTTCTCCAAGGAATGGTTCCTTCTGACAACATGACCAAAGTAGGTGAGACGAAGTCTGGCCATTCTAGCTTCCAAGGAGCATTCCAGTTTCACTTCAGGACAGAATTGTCAGTTCTTTCGGCAGGCCACAGTACTTTCAATATTCTTTGCCAACACTGCAACTCAAAAGCATCAACTCTTCTTTGATCTTTCTTGTTCATTGTTCAGCTCTCACATGCACATGAGGCTATTGAAATCTGTCTTTTGCAGCAGATTTTCCCAATGCAATACGGCATCTGATGTCTTGACTGGTGCTTCCATTGGTGTTGATTGTGGAACTAAGTAATATGAAATCTTTAACAACTTCAATCTTTTCTCCATTTATAGTGATGCTGCTTATTGGTCCACTTGTGAGGATTTTCTTTTTCTTTATGTTCAGATGTAATCCATACTGAAGACTATAGTCTTTAATCTTCATTATTAAGTGCTTCAAGTCATCCTTACTTTCACCAAGCAAAGTTGTGTTGTCTGTATATCTCAGGTTGTGAATGAGTCTTCCTCCAATCCAATTCTTCTTCATGTAGTCCAGTTTCTCAGATTATTTTCCAGCATACAGATTGAATAAGTATGATGAAAGAATACAACCCTGACACACTCCCTTCCTGACTTTAAACCATGCAGTATCCCCTTGTTCTGTTTGAATGACAGCTTCAATGTACAGGTATATGTACAGATTCCTCGTGAGCACAATCAAGTGCTCTGGAATTCCCATTCTTCTCAATGTTAACTATAACTTGTTATGATCCACACAATCGAATGCTTTTGCATAGTTAATAAAACACAAGTAAACATCTTTCTGGTATTCTTTGCTCTGAGCCAAGATCCATCTGAGATCAGCAATGATATCTTTCATTCCACATCCTCTTCTGAATCCAGCTTGCATTTCTGTAAGTTCTTCGTCAATATACTGCTGCAGCTATTTTTGAATTATCTTCGACAAGATTTTACTTATGTGAGCTCTGGTAGTGTAGTGCCTAAGCATTTGACTACTAACCAGAGGGCTGGTGATTCAAACCCACCAGCCACTCCTTGGAAGGAAGACTGGGCAATCTCCTTCCATAGACATACTGCCTTGGAAATCCAAGGAGGGGTCACTTTGAGTTGGAACCGACTCAATGGCAGTGAGTTTGGTTTGTGATATTAATAATATTGTTTAATAATTTTCACATTTGGTTGGATCACCTTTCTTTGGAATGGGTACAAATATGGATCTTTTCCAGTGAGTTGGCTAGGTCACTGTCTTCTAAATTTCTTGGCATAGAAAAATGTGTGCCTCCAGTGCTGCATCCATTTGTTGAAATATCTCAATGGGTATTCTGTCAATTTCTGAAGACTTATTCTTCACTAATTCCTTCAGTGCAGCTTCAACTTCTTCCTACAAAACCGTTGATTCTTGATCATATGCCACCTCCTGAAATGGATGAACATTGACCAATTCTTCTTGGTACTCTGTGTATTCCTTCCATCTTCTTTTGAGGTTTCCTGAATCATTCAATATTTTGTCCATAGAATCTTATAGTATTGCCACCCAAGCATTGAATTTTTTCTTCAGTTCTTTCACCTTGAAAGCTGTTTTTCCCTTTTGGTTTTCTAACTCAAGGTCTTTGCACATTTCATTATAATGATTGACTTTGTCTTCTCGAGCTGCTCTTTGAAATCTTCAGCTTTTTTTATCTTGTCCTTTCTTCCATTTGCTTTATCTACTGTCATTCAAGGGCAAATTTTAGAGTATCTTCTGACATCCATGTTGGTCTTCCTTTCCTGTCTTTTTAATGACTTCTTGCTTTCTTCATGGATGATGTTCTTGATAACATCTCACAATTCCTCTGGTTTTTGGTCATTGGTGTTCAATGCATCAAATATATTCTTTAGATGGCCTCTAAATTCAGGAGGGATATAATCAAGGTCATATTTTGGCTCTCATGGACTTGTTTTAATTGTTTTCAACTTCAACTTGAACTTGCATATGAGCAGTTGATGGTCTGTTCCACAGTCAGCTCTTGGACTTATTTTGGCTGAAGGTATTAAGCTTCTCCATTGCCTCTTTCCACAGATGTAGTTGATCTGATTTCTGTGTACTTCATCTGGTGAAGTCCACAAGTGTAGCTGCCATTTTGGTTGTTGGCATTATTTGCAATGAATAAGTCATTGGTCTTGCAAAATTATATCATGTGATCTCCAGTCCTATTTCTATCACCAAGGCCATATTTTCCATCTACTGATGATTCGTCTTTGTTTCCAACTTTTGCATTCCAACCACAAGTGATAAATCAGCATATCTTGATTGTATGTTTGGTCAATTCAGACTGCAGAAGCGGGTAAAAATCTTCAATTTCCTCATCTTTGGCTTTGGTGGTTGGTACATAAATTTGAATAATAGTAGTATTAACTGGTCTTCTTTGTACGCATGTGGATACTATTCTATCACTGACAACACTGTGCTTCAGGATAGATTTTGAAACATACTTTGTGATGATGAATGCTATGCCGTTCATCTTCAATTTGTCATTCCCAGTGTGGTGGTTAAGTTTGTGTGTCAACTTGGCTAGGCCTGGTTGAGTGGCTGGGCAGCTGAATGTAGTATTCCCCATAATGAGACCAGTAATCAACTCCATGGTGAAATCTACTGTGAGCAGCTGAGTAGCTGCCTTAGAGATGTGGTCTACTTTTTGTACATAAGGAGGAAACTTGGGGAATGGTTTCTAGCTTATGGCACACTTGAACTCTGGATGTAGCCATGAGGTTGTTCAGCAGCCTGTCATGTTCTGCTGGCCTTGGAACTTAAAATGGACTTGAATTAATGGCCTACCCTGTGGTTTGGTAACATCTTGACTGTGCCATTTTATTTGTCAACCTTGGACTTGTTAGCTTCAACAGCCAGTAGCTGCCTGAGTGAAGAAATGCCTCTAGCTTCAATGGGCCAGGAGCAAGAGGCAGAACTGAAGCCCAAGGTCAAGGGGCTTTCACATAGCCCATGGAGTCTGACACTTTGAACTCAGACTTCTAGCCTTCTGAAGTGTAAGAGAGTAAACTTCTGTTTGTTAAGGCCATCCCATTTGTGGTATATTCCAGTCAGAGTGGCACTAGGTAACCAAAACAGAATTTGGTACTGAGAGAGTGAGGTGCTGCTCTGACAGATATCTAAAATGTAGAAACAAGAGTGGAGTGCATCCTTCACCTGAGACCTTGACAGAGAGACCCCAGCATACTGCATGAGAGATGGCAGGAGCAGAGCCTAGGGACTGGCATGAGACAGAGACAGCCTTACCGGCTCATGGTTGGATGTCTTTGGGTAGGCGGCTTCCCGGCAGAGTGGGCTGCCTTTGGGCATTAATTGGTAGAAAAGACCAGCGTGAAATGTAGTAGCAGGTTGGCCAGCTCATGGAGCAAGAAAGCCGAGTGATTTTGGGGCAAAAAGATTCCCTGTGGAGTGGGTTGCCTTCGGCATTAATCGGCAGAAGTGGAGAGACCAATGAAATGGGAAGCATAGCTGACTCAGCCTCAAGGGTAAGACCATGGCCTTTGGGAGGTAACCACCACAGCCCCCTAGGTTTCAATGAGCCACCTTCATCAACGTGGTTCTGAAGTGTGGGGCTGCTTGTTTATGTGACCTAGTGGAATGGAGACAAGCCACTGCCCAAGAGTGAGGGGGCAGGGCTGCCATGCCCAAGAGGGAGAGGAATAAGGCCCGCCAGGCCAAGGGGGTGAGGTCATCACTCAGGAACTAGGGGACTGGAGTCACTCAGTGAAGGGGATCTGTATAGATACCACCCAATGAATATCTGTACAAATGCTAAGTTGACAAGGGATGGAATTGTGGTGGTTAAGTTTGTGCTGGGCCTGGATGAGTGACTGGGCAGCTGGGTGTAGTATTCCACATGATGAAACTGGTAATCAAGTCCATGGTAGAGTCTACTGTGAGTAGCTGAGTAGCTGTCTTAGGGATGTGGTCTGCTTCCTGTATATAAGGAGAAACCTTGGGGAACCATCTCTAGCTTATAGCATGCTTGAACCATGCATGTAGCTGTGTTGTTGTTCAGCACCCTGCCATGCTCTGTCAACCTTGGCACTTACAGTGGACTTGAACTAATGGCCTGCCCTGTATGGTAACATTGTGACTGTGCCATTTTATTTGCCAACCTTGGGCTTGTTAGCCTCAGCAGCCAGTAGCTGCCTGAGTGAAAAGATGCCTCTAGCTTCAGTGGGCCAGGAGCAAGTGGCAGAGCTGAAGCCCAAGGTCAAGGGGTTTCACACAGTCCCTAGAACCTGGTACTTTGGACTCAGACTTCTAGCCTTCTAAACTCTAAGAGAAGAAACTCCTGTTTATTAAGGCCATCCCATTTGTGGTATATTCCAGTCAGAGTGGCAGTAGGTAACTAAAACACTTGGCATAGTAGATCATATGGTTGGTTGTCTGATTCAAAATGGCCCAAACCAGTCCTTTTTAGCTCACTAAGCCTAGGATATTGATCTTTGTGTGTTCCATTCCATTTTTGACAACTTCTTATTTTCCTAGATTCATACTTCGTACATTTCATGTTACGATTATTAATGGATGTTTGCAGCTGTTTCTTCTCATCTTGAGTCATGCCACATCAACAAATGGAGGTCCCAAAAGCTTTACCATCCACATCATTAAGGTTGGGTCTACTCTGAGGAGATAGCTCTTCCCCAGTCATATTTTGAGTGCTTTCCAACCTGAGAGGCTCATCTTCCAGCACCATATCAATGTTTCAGGGCTTTTCATAAAGTTTTCTGGTAATATATCAGTGTTTTACTCCTGTTCATAAAGTTTTCACTGGCCAATTATTTGAGAAATGGATGGCTCCTTCTTTCTATTGAGTCTGTTTTAGTCTGGAAGCTCTGTTGAAACCTGTCCACCATAGGTGACCCTGCGGGCATTTGAAATACTGGTGTCTCACAGCAACACAGAAGCCACCATAGTATGACAAAGTGACAGACGAGTGGTGTTTTTTGTTCTTTTTCTTTTTTTTTTTCTTTACCTAGGCAAGTTATTAACCAGAATACATGAACAATTAGATATGGCCATATACCTGAAGTCTGACCAATAAGATATAAGTGGAAAGTGGAACTGTGTGGCAGCTTTTGCAAAATTTCCTTCAAGGAGCTGGTCTGTGTACTTTTGCCTGCTTCCACCTATCTGCTTCCTGCCATTTAGAACTTATAAGATGTTAAGAGCACTAGTTGGGCCAAGTACAAGCACACCAGGTGAAGCTGAAAGCAGTCCACCTCCCAGGTAACAATGAAGCCCCATATCTGTCTTATTTGCCTATTTCTTGAAGCTACTGTTATTTTTCTGGAGAGCCTGATTGTTGGATTTTTGTGTCTGGTTTTAGAGGCTTCTGTAGGAAAGTGGTCTTTTAATGTGCTGGTAAACACATGTCATTGCTAGTCATTTGTGGATTATGTAGAAATAAACTTTGGCTCTCCTCATGTGATAGGGATAAGTTGCTTTAGTAGCCTCACAGGGGAGAATCAGAGCACCTTAGTGCAGTCTGCCTCCACAGATGCTCCAGATGCTGTCACTTCTGCTGCCAAGAAAGCAGCTGCCTCTCCTGCTTCCCTGATGGTTTTGGTGCAAATTCTTGGGTGATTATCATGGGACACACTCTCATTCTTTATGTACCAAAATGAGGAATTCCAATCTCAATTTTTGCAATTCATTAATGTTTTCACATATGTAAGGTCACTGAGTTATTTTAACATCTGTTTAATGTTATTATGATGTTGGTGATAAAATTACAATTTCTTTTTTCTATTAGTGATAGCTGAAAAATAGCTATGTGAAATTCAAAAGTCTTTAGGTGATTTTGAATTAGTTCAAAATTTCTACAGGGAAAAGATGGAGGGGAGAAAATAGGAATATAGGAAATAAACATACAAAACATGAAAGCTATAATTGTTTTTCTTACAAGTAGTAATCCTCCCTAAATCAAAGCTCATGCCTTTAAATTGATGTCATCCATTGCTCAGTTAAAGAATTGCATTGTGTTCAATGTTGCTATTGTCTGTAAAGTAATTATTGAATATTTATTATGTATAAAACCCTGAGTTCTGCACTATGGGGTGAAGATAAGCATCTAAAATAGAGAATGGAGCTAGCAAAAGTTTTAGCTAATGTGTTGTTTCAATATACCAGCAAAAACATCACTTGCTGTTGAGTCAACTCTGATTAATAGCGACCTATGTGTGTCAGTATCAGTATCAGTGATACTGACACACATAGATCGCTATTAATCAGAGTTGACGCCTTGGAAAGCCAAGGAGGGGTCACTATGAGTCGGGGCTGACTCGATGGCACATAACAACATAACAACATGTGTGTCAGAGTAGAAATGTGCTCCTTAGTGGCTGGTTTTCTCAGAAGTTGATCACCAGATCTTTCTTCTGAGGTGCCACTGGGTGAACTCGAATCTCCAACTTTTCAATTAGCATCCAAGTACACCAGCCTTTTTCACCAACCAGGGTCATTGTTTTCAGTATAGACATGACATAAATCATTGAAGACTTGAAGGAAATATGCAAGACTTTTAGCATTGGTTTTTAGTGGTCTAAAGGATACTTAATGAGTCTTTAGGATCACTTTATAGGTGGCTTAAATTGGAGCTAGGAAAAGAGGTATATTTTAAAAAATCTTGAATGTTACTTGATCATTTATATGAAATAAAATGATTTTATTTTATATATAAAATGATTATATCATTGCTATATATCACGTATACAATGCATCTTGTAATCTTTCCTAATTAAAAGATGATAGCACTGTAAACACAGTTAGTAACTACCTTTATGCTCACACTTTGCAATTATGAAACATGACTTTTCATTTGAAGTTGTAATCAGTTCACTAAAAATATTTTTTTCTATATCTGATGGTCCTGAAGTCTTTACTAAAATGGCGTCAACCCACTCCTTGATGGAGGTACATGAGACCTGTTGTTTGCTCCTACTATCTCTCAAGTATGTTTTCTACTAGGCTTACATGTTCTTTACATGCTTGTAGTAAATAAAATGAGCTGTTGTGTGAGAATCCTGATGATGAGTGATAATAATACCAACTACATGCCAGTGTCTTACATGTATTTTTTTAATAAACTTTATAATAATTTTGCGTCGTTAGTTGCAGTCAAGTTGGCTCTGAGTCATAGTGACCTTATAGATACCAGAATGAAATGTTGCCTGGTCCTGTGCCATCTCCATGATCATTACTATGTTTTAATCCATTGTTGCAACTATTGTGTTAATCCATTTAACTGACGGTTACCCTTGTTTTTTTAACTGACCCTTTACTTTGCCAAGTATGATGTCATTCTCTAGCAATTGGTCTTTCCTGATGACATGTCAAAGTAACCAAGCTGAAGTCTTGCCATTCTCAGTTCTAAGGAACATTCTATAATTTTTTTCTAAGACTCTTGTTCATTCTTTTGGCAGTCCACATATATATCCAATAATGATTTAAGGGGTAGTTATTGTAACTTCCATTTTTGCTAAGGATAAAGTTAAATCACAGAGACTTAAATGGACTTCTCAAGCTCAAAACACAGATTCATGGGAAAACTTGGCCTTGAACCTAAGTCTTTCAACATCAAAATTATGCTGATTCCATTACCTGATGCTACTTCCCCTCTGACATTAAACATTCACTACTTTTAGCTTCTTTAAAGCTCTTGGGTTGTTGTAATGATTATGCTTCATTTTTTAGCATGTTAGAGTATCAAGACTTTGTTGATTTACTGTTTAATGTCAGGTATAAAAACCAAAAAACAAACCCATTGCCATTGTGTCAATTTCTACTTATGGTGACACCATATGTTACAGAATAGAATAGCTCCCTAGTTTTTTCTTGGCTGTAAACTTTACAAAACCATACCACTAGGCCTTTCTTCCATAGTGCCACTGAGTGTGTTTGAACTTCCAACATTTATTAGCAGCCAAACACAAACTGTTTGTACCATCCAGGAACCAACGTCAGGTAGAGCGCACTGATAATGGACATAAATTTACCTGAGTAGTCTAAACACTGATCAGCATTATGACCCTCCTCTAAAATTACATTCATGATCTCTTTTTCCCAAATATGCTTCTTCTTGGAGGAAATGCTGAAATATGCCGATATTCTAAAAGTTGTGCTCACTTGGGATATATAACATTTCTGGGAATTTAATTCAATGAATTCTTGATGAGAATATTTTTGGGAGTCTCAATGAAGAGAAGAGTTAATTGATGCAGATACTACTGCAGAAATGTGTCAAAATGAACACAAGATAATGAACTATCATTGGGGAAGTTTGTAGTGCTTGAACTGGTCTGTGGTTTAGGCAGTTCAACTGGTAATGAGGCCGTTGAACATTGCCTTTGGACTGCTCATTTAGAACTTTCTGCCTAATTTGCACAATATCAAAGGGAAAATCTGGTAGAAGTTTAGAGTAGCACTGCTTTAAAGACATACCCAGAAGCAGTCAGATGAACATCGTGTGTTTGTACTGGTGCTAGTCAGCACTGTTTAGAGAGACCACATTCTCTTGTATCTTGATTCATTGTGTTGAGTTTCAGATGTAAGCCAGTGTATATGTTGTTGTTATGTTCATTTGAGTCGGACCCAACTCATAGCGACTTCTCCTTGGGTTTCCGAGGCAATATCACTACGGGAGTAGATTGCTCCATCTTCCTTCTGAGGAGTGGGTTTGAACCACCAGCCTTCTGGTTAGCAGTCAAGTGTCTTAGGCACTAAGCTACCAGAGCTCCTAAGCCAGTGTATATAGTGAAACCTATGAGAGCCAGAACTTGATATGCAACACAACGCAATGCACTGCTGTGGAGTAGGATCCAACTCATAGCAACCCTTCCTTGGGTTTCCGAAGCAGTGTCACTATGGAAGTAGATTGTCCAACCTTCCTTCTGAGGAGTGGCTGGTGGGTTTGAAAGGCCAACCTTCTGCTTAGCAGTGAAATGCCTTAAGCACTATGCTACCAGAGCGCCCCAGAACTTGATGATTTTACCAGGTCTTGCAAGTTTTCTGCTTTTGACAGAGTGCAGTCTTACCATTTTTCTGTTGTTCTCTATGAGTGAACAACATCTGAGTTTTCGTACTCTGACAGGTTTTTGCCTTACACAGGTTCTAGCTTTTGCAAGTTTTACTGTAGTTCCTAAACATGGTTAAAAAAAAAGAAAAAAGAAAAGAAAATATCACCCAAAAGCTCTATCTTTCATCTCTTATATGTGAAAAATTAGACCTTTTGATGCTTGTCTGGTGTTTTTAAATTAAGTTTATGTGAACTCTTTAAATGTCAGTTTAAATGAACTAAGTGCCCATAAATTTGGGAGTGGGCTGGCCAGTGAGTAGCCTTATTAGCTCCTTGAAATTGGCTCCTGACTCATGATGATCCCAAGCAAAATGGAACAAAATGCTGCCCAAAAAACAAACCCATTGTCATTGAGTCGATTTTGACTCATAGTGACCCTATAGGATAGAGTAGAACTGTCCCATAGGGTTTCCAAGGCTCTAAATCTTTGTGGAAGAAGACCACCTCATCTTTCTCCTGTGGAGAGGCTGGTGGGTTTGAACCACTAACCTTATGGTTAGCAGCCAAATGCTTTAACCACTGCATCACCAGAGCTCCATAAAAGTTCCCCAGTATTGCACTATCCCCTGTGGATTGGATTGTGTCATCCATAGAGTTTTATTGGCTGATTTTTGGAAATAAATCACCAGTCCTTTTACCTAATCTGTTTTAGTCTGGGTACTATACTGAAACCTGTTCAGCAACATAGCAACATAACAACATACAAGCCTCCATCGACCAATGAGTGGTAGCTACACATGAAGTGCATTAGCCAGGAATTGAACCCAGGTCTCCTGCATGAAAAGTGAAAATTCTACCACTGAAGCACCAGTGCCTTCAGGAGTGGGTTCAGAGACAATAAAATTTTGGAATGTTGATATTTCCTTGAGCTCAGAGTAAACATTTGAAGGGTTTAGTTTTAATAATGTAGATTTTGAAATCTCACATTTGTAAAGAGACAAGATAAAGCTTTTTATTGCCAGTAATTTAAAGCTATCATTGAGCCTGAAAATATGACCTATGAAGTTTTGTGACATGTAAAACCTTACCTATTTTTCAAGTTATGCTCATATATTTAGTCATTTAGTGAAATAAAATTTCTTGAGATATAAAACGCTACCAGCATCCATCCAGCTCCCCAGAGGGACTGAGTAGTTGAACCAGTGGGCTCAGGACCATAGTCACAGAGGACATCAAGCTCAATTGGCATAACATACTACACAAAACATTGTTCCACCTCCTTCTTTGGTGAGTAGCGACTGGGATCTCGAAAGCTTGCAAGCAGCCATCTAGATGCAATGATGGGTCTCTCCTCATTCATAGCTAAGAAGAATAGAGAAAATGAAAGATTAATGGAAACAATTAGTCCCAGCGACTGGTACACCATGCAATCCACAGGCTATATGGACTATGAGACCAGAAGAACTAGATGGTGCCCACCACCACTGTCAACCAGTCAGAGGGAGATCTATGTAGGAGATCCTGGATAGAGAGGGAGAACAATGTGGAACAAAACTCAAAATCATTTGGAGGAAATAAAAGGGGGG
>NW_006921620.1:17407702-17435574 GCF_000298275.1 Orycteropus afer afer
CTGCTGAGGCTGAGAAGCCCCAAGGTTGACAAATAAAAAGGCACAGTCCCGATGTTACCAATCCATATGGCAGGCCATTAACTTAAGTCTACTCTAAGTCCCCCGAGGTCGGCAGAGCATAGCAGGCTGCTGAGCAACGACACAGCTACATGCAGGGTCCAAGCGTGCCAAAGGCTAGAGCTAGAGACCATTCCCAAGGCTTCTCCTTATGTACAAGAAGCAGACCATATCCCAAAGGCAGCTACTCAGCTGCTTGTGGTAGATCCTACCATGGAGTTGATTGCCAGTCTCATCATGGGGAATAACTACCACCAGCTGCCCAGCCACTCAACTAGGCTCAGCCAAGTTGACACAAAGACATAACCACCACAGTGGTCAATGTCATGAGACAAAGTGTATGTGAACTGCTATATGGAAAGTGAATTTGCTCTGTAAATTTTCACCCTAATCACAATAAAACAAACAAACAAACAAACAAAAAAAAAAAAACACAAAACACCAGCATCACATATGCAAACAAATAAACCAATAGCTAACTTCCCTTAAATGTAACCATACTGTTCCCACTTCCTCCCTATGCTTATAATTTCCCTTCATACTTCTTTCCTATGCCTTCCTGCTTTCTGAGCTTTATCTCTGGGCAAATGCTAGCTTTTTGGTTTTGTGTGATTGATATTTTCTAAAGAGTGCATACCTCCTTGGTGCTATTGTTCAGCTCATAGACTTGTCTGTTGTTTGGCTAAAAGTTGAGTCATGGAGGTAAGTTCAGTGCCAAGCTTAAATGTGACTAAGGGCCATAGCCTCAGGGGTTCAACCAGTCTCTATCAGACCAATAAGCTTGGTGTTTTTTTTTTTTTTAAATTATTTAGAGTTTTGTTCCACATTTTTATCCCCCTTTTCCAGGATCTTCTACTGTAATTCCTTTCAGAGTGGTCAGGAGTGGTAGCCAGGTACCATCTACTTCTGGTCTTAGGCTCATGGAGACCAAGGTTCACTTGGCCCACTAGTCCTTTGGACTAATTGTTTCTCTGTGTCTTTGATTTTCTTCACTCTTCTTTGCTCTAGACAGAGAGACCAATAGTTGCACCTTAGATGTCTGTTCACTAGCTTTTAAGATCCCAGTCGCTACTCACCAATGTAGGTTGTAGAACATTGTCTCTGTGGGCTATGTTATGCCACTTGACCTTGATCTCCCAGTAACTCATTCTCTCAAGGTTTTTATTATGGCTAAGGAGTTTTTATAACTTTACTCCCTGTTTGCTCTAGTATAATGTGAATATTTTTACAACACATAAAAATACATAGGTAGAAATATTGTCTGCCAAACATACATATGGTTGTGCATATAGTCCCATTTGCCTATTCACATCTGTTCATCTTGCATGTCTACATATATATCAACATACATATTCATGTTTGGGAGCTCTGGTAGCATAGTGGCTAAGACACTTGCCTGCTAACCAGACGGCTGGCGGTTCAAACCCACCAGCCACTCCTCGGAAGAAAGGTTGGGCAATCTACTTCCGTAGTGATACTGCCTCGGAAACCCAAGGAGGGGTCGCTATGAGTCGGGTTTGACTCGACGGCACATAACAACATAACAACAACATTATTTATAATGGAGGATTTTATATGTAATAGTATTTATCCTTATTGTCTATAACTCTTGTGCCTATCTGTGTCTCTTCCTTTTCCTTAGTGATACTGTGCTTGTCACCACCTTTTTCTATATCACTTTTCCTTTCACCCAAATTAATGCGTCTCTTATCTGTTGTTGTTGTTGTTGTTAGGTGCTGTCAAGTCAGCTCCAACTCACAGTGACCTTATGCACAATGGAACGAAACATTGCCTGGTCCTGTACCAGCCTCACAATCCTTGCTATACCTGTGCCCATCATTACAGCCACTGTGTCTTCAAGGAGATATCTTTGCTCTTTAGCACTTTAAAGAGGTCTTTTGCAGCAGATTTGCCCAGTGCACTATGTCATCTGATGTCTTGACTATTGCTTCCATTGGTGTTGATTGTGGAACCAAGTAATATGAAAATTTTAACAACTTTAATCTTTTCTCCATTTATCATGATGTTGCTTATCAGTCCAGTCATGTGGATATTTGTTTTCTCTATGTTGAGATGTAATCTATACTGCAGACTGAAGTCTTCAATCTTCATCAGTAAGTACTTCAAGTCATTCTCACTTCACCAAGCAAAGTTGTGCTGTCTGTGTATCACAGGTTGTTAACCAGTCTTCCTCTGCCACATTCTTCTTCCTATAGGCCAGCTTCGAGGATTATTTGTTCAGCATACAGATTGAATATGTACGGTGAAAGGATACAACCCTGACACACTCTCTTCCTGATTTAAACCATTCAATATCCTTTTGCTCTGTTTGAACAGCCTCTTGGTCTCTTATCTAGTTAGTGATTTTTCCTAACCACCCCTCTCATACCTGGTAACAATCAAAGATTATTTCTTTCTGTGTGCAAAATTTTCTTTAACATTTTATAATTGTGGACTCATACAAAATTTGTTCTTTCCCCCCTTTTTTTTAATTGTGATTTGAGTTGAATTTTACAGAGCAAATTGGTTTTTCATTCAACAATTCATGATTTTGTTTTGTAGCATTCATTGCAATCCTCACAGAGTAACAACACTTTTCCTACTTCCTCCCTGCGTTTACAATTTATCTTCACACTCATTTCCTGTCCCATCCTGCCTTCCAAGCTTTATCACTGGACAAATGCTGCCCTTTTGATCTTTTATGGTGGATTGTCCTAATAAGTGTGTGCTATCCTGGTGTTACTGTTCACCTTATAGGCCTATCTAATGTTTGGCTATAAGTTGTACCATAGGAGTAAATTCTGTTCTAGGCTTGAAGGACATCTAAAGGCCATAGTCTCAGAAGTTCCACCAGTTTCTATCAGACCTGTTTTTTTTTTTGTTAATGATACTTAGTTTTGATCCACATTTTTTTCTCTCACTCTATGCAGGACCTACTACTGTATTGCCTTTCAAAGCAGTCAGCAGAAGTAGCCAGGCACCATCTAGTTCTTCTAGTCTTAGGGTTGTGGAGGCTGGGGTTCATGTGGTCCATTAGTCCTTTGGAGTAATTGTTTCCACACATCTTTGATTTTCTTCTCTTCTTTGCTGCAGACAGGGAGAGATCAATAATTGAAAATTAGATGGCCTCTTACAAGCTTTTAAGACCCCAGTCACTAGTGAACAAACAGGATATAGAATATTAGCTTTGTGGACTAAGCTATGGATTAAGTTGATCTAAGTGTCCCCCAAGACTATGATCCTAACCTAGGTCCAGTAACTCATTCTCCTGGAGGTTTTTCTTATGGCTAATAAGTTTTCGTAACTCTATCCCTATAAGCTGCACTCATGAATGTATTTGCAGCACATACATAGAAATATCCTCTGACAAATTATGTATATTCCTGACTGTAGTCCCATTTGCCTTCCCACCCCTGCTCAGCTTGAGTGTCTATCTACATATCCACTTGTAGATTATTGTTATTACTGTTATTGCAGGATTGTAACAGTACTTACTGTTGTTTCCTTTAACTCTTGTGCATCCTATAGTGTCTTCCTCTGCCTTGATCATTTTGTGCTGATCTCCAACTTACTGTATATTTCCTTCCCCTTCACCCAAGTTAATACACATCTACTTCTAAGAATGATTTATCCTCCTTTCACTTCTCACCCCTACTAACCTTCAAAGAATGAGTCTCTGTATATAAACCTTTTCTTCACCTTTTACATTGTTGTTGTTAGGTGCTGTTGAGTTGCCTCTGACTCATAGCGACCCTATGCACAGCAGAATAAAACACTGCCCGGTCTTGTGCCAGCCTCATGATCCCTGCTATACCTAAGAGCATCACGGCAGCCACTGTGACAATTCATCTTGTTGAGGGCCTTCCCCTTCTTCATTCTACATTTGTGTTCTTATATAATATTTGTCTTTTTGTGATTGACTAATTTAACTCAGCACAATGTTCTCTAGGTTCATTCATGCTATGAAGAGTTTCACAGATTCATTTTTATTCTTTAACTTTGTGTAGTATTACATTGTGTGTATGTACCACACTTTGTTCCATTCATCTGTTGATGGGAACTTAGGTTTTTTCCATCTTTTTGCTACTGTGACTAAAGCTGCGATGAACATGGGTGTGTATACATCTGTTTGTGTCACAGCTCTTATTTCTCTATGATACTTACCTAGTAGTGGGATTACACAAGCCATGGTATTTTCAATCACCTCATATGCATGTGAGAGCTGGACAATGAATAAGGAAGATTGAAGACGAATTGATGCTTTTGAGTTGTGGTGCTGGCGAAGAATGCTGAAAGTACCATGGACTGTTAAAAGAACTAACAAATCTGTCCTGGAGGAAGTGCAGCTGGAAAGCTCCTTGGAAGTGAGAATGGCCAGACTTCATCTCACCTACATTGGTCATGTTATCAGAAGGGACCATTCCCTGGAGAAGGATGTCATGCTTGGTAAGGTGGAGAGTCGATGAAAGAGGCGAAGGCCCTCAAGGAGATGGATTGACACAGTGGCTGTGGTAATGGGCTCAAGTATAGCAGGGATTGCGGAGCTGGTGTAGGACAGGTCAGTGTTCCGTTCTGCTGTGCACAGGGTTGCTATGAGTCGAAGATGACTCAACAGCACCTAACAACAACAACACAATGACTAATGGTTGCAAGTATTTCCTCATGTGTTTGTTAGGCACTTGAACGTCTTTTTTAGTAAAGTTTCTGTTCATATCCTTTGCTCAATTTTTAATTGGATTATTTGTCTTTTTGTTCTTGAGGTGTTGAAGCTTTCCATAAATTTTAGATATTAGTCTCTTGTCTAGTATGTCATTGTCAAATTTTTTTTCCAGTTTGAAGTTTCTTTTTTTACTCTTTTGATAACAATTTTCATGTGTATAAATATTTAATTTTTAAGAGGTCCCAGTTATATAATTTGCCTTCTGCTGTTTGTGTGATTTAATTATGTCTGGTAATGTATTTATGTCATGTATTAGGGCCTCAACCTTGCCCCTGTTTTTCTGTTGATAATCTTTATGGTTTTAAGTTTTGCATTTAGGTGTTTGATCCATCTTGAAATAGTTTTTGTATCTGGTATGAGATATGGATCCTGTTTCTTTTTTTTTTTTTGCAAATAGATACCCAGTTTTTCCAGCACCATTTCTCAAAGAGACTATCTCTCACTTATTTAATGAGTTTTGACCCTTTGTGAAAGATCATTTGTCCGTAGGTAGATGGATTACTTCTAGATTCTCAATTCTGTTCCATTGGTCTATGTGTCTGTCATTGTACCAGTACTAGGTACTAGTAGTTTTGACTACTATGGCTATATAGTAGGTTTTCAGATCAGGGAATGTTGGGCCTTCTACTTTGTTCTTTTTTAGTAGTATTTTACTTATCTGGGATCTCTTTCCTTTCCATAAAATTTGATGATTAGTTTTTCCACTTCTTTAAACAGTGCTGATGGAATCTGGATTGGGATTGCATTATATCTATAGAGTTCTTGGGTAGTATTGACATTTTCATAATGGTGAGTCTTCCTATCTATGAGTATGGTATATTCTTCCATTTATGTAGATATCTTTTGGATTCTTGTACTAGTGTTTTCTATGTATTGGTCTTTGTGTGTCTGGTTAGATTCATTACTAAATCTTTCATCTTTTGGGCGGCTATTTTAAACAATATTGTTTTCCTGGTTTCCTTTTCAGAGATCTCTTTGTTAGTACAGAGGAATCCAACTCATTTTTTGAATGAGTTGCTGAATCTTTCTATTAGTTCTGGTAGTTTTCTTATTGAATCTGTAGGATTTTCTATGTACAGGATCATATCATTTACAAATGGAGACAGTTTTATTTTTTCTTTGCTAAATGCCTTTTATTTCCCCTTCTTGCCTTATTGCTCTGACTAGTACTTTCAATACAATATTGAATAGGAGTGGTAATAAATGGCATCCTTGTCTGGTTCCCATTCACAAGAGAAATGCTTTGAGTCTCTCTCTGTTGAGAATAAATTTGGTCATTAGTTTTTTGCCTACATGCTCTTAATTATGTTGAGGAATTTCCCTCCTATTTCTATTTTGCTGAGCATTTTATCAAGAATGAGTGTTGGATTTTATTAAATGCCTTTTCTGCATCAATTGATGTAATCATGTAGTCTTTTTTCCTTTCTTTTATTTATGTGGTAAATTACATTTTTCTAATGTTGAACCATCCTCGCATGCTTGGTGTGAATCCTCCTTGGTCATGACATATTGTTTTTCTGACATGTTGGATTCTGATGGCTAGAATTTTGTTGAGAATTTTTGCATCAATATTTATGAGAGATATTGGTCTACAATTTTCTTTTTCAGTGATACCTTTTCTTCTTCTCCTTTTTTTTCTTCTTTTCTTTTATCAGGTTATGCTTGCTTTATAGAATGAGTTTAGGAATATTCCATCCTTTTCCAGGTTCTGGAATAGTTTGAGTTTAATTTGTGTCAGCTCTTCTCTGAGTGTTTCATAGAATTAGTGAGTGAAGCTGTCTGGGGCCAGACTTTTTT
This sequence comes from Orycteropus afer afer, assembly GCF_000298275.1. NCBI lineage: Eukaryota > Metazoa > Chordata > Mammalia > Tubulidentata > Orycteropodidae > Orycteropus > Orycteropus afer. Next base: position 17,414,277 of record NW_006921620.1, read on the forward strand.
TTGTGGAGCATTCTTTTATGACCTCTTCAATTTCTTACTTTGTGATGAATCTGTTCAAATTTTCTACCTCAGAGTGTATTAGTGAGGTAAATGTGTTCCTAGAAATTTGTCCATTTCTTGTAGGTTTTCAAATTTGTTGGAGTACAGTTTCTCATATTATTGTTGTTGTTGCTAGGTGCTTTTGAGTTGGCTCTGATTCCTAGTGACCCCATGTACAACAGAATGGAACACTATCTGGACCTGTGCCAGCATTACTATCCTTGCTATGCTTGAGCCCATCATTGCAGCCACCTTGTCAATCCATCTCATTGAGGACCTTCCCCTTTTTGCTGACCCTCCACTTTACCAACCATGTCATCCTTCTCCAGGGAATGGTCCCTTCTGACAACATAACCAAAGTAGTTGAGATGAAGTCTGGCCATTCTTCCTTCCAGCAAGCATTTCAGCTGCACTTCTTCTAGGACAGATTTATTACTTCTTTTGGTAATCCATGGTACATTCAGCATTCTTCGCCAAGACCACAACTCAAAGGCATCAACTTTTCTTTCTTCTTCCTTATTCGTTGTCCGGCTTTCATATGCATATGAGGCAATTGAAAACACTATGACTTGGGTTAGGCACACATTAGTTTTCAAAGAGACATCTTTGTTTTTCAGCATTTTGTTTTATTTTACTATTTTTTAAAATTATTCATTTATTTTTATTTTTGCACTGTTCTCTCCCCTCCCCTATTACCTTTAGTAACCAACAAAGAAAGTTTCATTCCATATATAAACCTTTCCTTGACTTTTTACAATAATGAACTAATACAATATTTGTCCTTCTCTGATTGACTTATTTTACTCAGCATAATGTCCTCCAAGTTCATCCACATTGTGCAGTGTTTTGCAGATTCTATGTTATTCTTTAGTGTTGCATAGTATTCCACTGTGTGTATGTACCACAGTTTGCTTATCCATTCTTCTGTTGTTGGGCATCTAGGTTGTTTCCATCTTTTTGTTCTTTAGCATTTTAAAGAGGTCTTTTGTAGCAGATTTGCCCAGTGCAATATAACATCTGATTTTTTGACTGGTGCTTCCATTTGTGTTGATTATGGATCTAAGTAATATGGGAGCTCTGGTAGCATAGTGGCTAAGACACTTGCCTGCTAACCAGATGGCTGGCGGTTCAAACCCACCAGCCACTCCTCGGAAGGAAGGTTGGGCAATCTACTTCCGTAGTGATACTGCCTCGGAAACCCAAGGAGGGGTCGCTATGAGTCGGGTTTGACTCGACGGCACATAACAACAACAAATATGAAATCCTTGACAACTTCAATCTTTCTCAATTTACCACGATGCTGCTTATTGTCCGGTTGTGAGGATTTTCATTTTCTCTATGTTGAGGTGTAATCCATACTGCAGACTGTATGTACTCTTTAATCTTCATCAAGGAATGCTTCAAGTTATCCTGATTTTCAGCAAGCAAAGTTGTGTCATCTGCATATTGCAAATTGTTAATGAGTCTTCCTCCAATCCTGATACCACATTCTTCTTCATATAGTCAGGCTTCTTAGATTATTTGCTCAGCATACAGATTAAATAGGTATGGTGAAAGGATACAACCCTGACACACTCCCTTTCTGATTTTCAACTATGCAGTATCCCCTTGTTCTATTCAAATGACAGCCTTCTGGTGTATGTACAGGTTCCTCATGAGCACAATTAAGTGTTCTGGTATTCCTATTCTTTTCAATGTTATCCATAATTTGTTATGATTCACACATTTGAATGCTTTTACACAGTCAATAAAACACAAGTAAACATCTTTCTGGTAATCTTTGCTTTCAGTCAAGATCCATTTGACATCAGCTATGATATCCTTCATTCCTCTTCTGAATCCAGCTTGCATTTCTGGAAGTTCCCTGTCAATATACTGCTGCAACAATTTTTGAATTATCTTCAGCAAAATTTTACTTGCATGTGATTTTAGTGATATTGTTTGGTAATTTCCTCATTCTGTGGAGTCACCTTTCTTTGGAACAGGTACCAATATGGATCTCTTCCTGTCAGTTGGCCAGGATATTGCCTTCCAAATTTCTTGTCATATATGAGTAAGTGGCTTTAGTATGGGAACTGTTTGTTGAAACATCTCAATGGATATTCTGCCAATTCCTGGAGGCTTGTTTTTTGCCAATTCCTCCAGTGCAGCTTCAACTTCTTCCTTCAGTACCATTGGTTATTGATCATATGCTAACTCCTGAAATGGATGAACATCTACCAATTCTTTTTGGTACAGTGGCTCTGTGTATTCCTTCCATCTTCTTTTGATGTTTCCTGTATCATTCAGTATTTTGCCCATAGAATCTTTTAATATTGCAACCCGAGGCTTGAATTTTTTCTTCAGTTCTTTCAGCTTGAGAAATGCTGAGCATGTTCTTCCCTTTTGGTTTTCTAACTCCAGGCCTTTGCAAATTTCATTATAATAATTTACTTTGTCTTCTTGAGATGCTCTTTGAAATCTTCTGTTCAGCTCCTTTATGTTGTCATTTCTTCCATTTGCTTTAGCTACTCTCCATTCAAGATCACGTTTCAGAGTCTCTTCTGACATCCACTTTGGTGTTTTCTTCCTTTCCTGTCTTTTTAATGACCTTTTGCTTTCTTCATGGATGATGTTCTTGATGTCATCCCACAATTTTTCTGGTTTTGGTCATTGGTGTTGAATGTGTCAAACCTATTCTTCAGATGGTCTCTAAATTCAGGAGGTATATAGTCAAGGTCATATTTTGGCTCACATGGACTTGTTTTAATTGTCTTCATCTTCAACTTGAACTTGCATATGAGCAGTTGATGGTCTGTTCCACAGTCTGCTCCTGACCATGTTTTGGCTGAAGATATTGAAGATATTCTCCATTCTGTTTCCACAGATGTAGTAGATCTGAATTCTTTATATTCCATCTGGTGAAGTCAGACATATAGCTGCCATTTATGTTGTTGAAAAAAGGTGTTTGCAATGAATGTCATTGGTCTTGCAAAATTCTAACATGTGATCTCTGGTGTCTTTTCTATAACCAAGGCCATATTTTCCAACTACTTGTGATTCTTCTTCTTTCCAACTTTTGCATTCTAATCACCAGTAATAATCAACACACCTTGATTGCTTATTTGGTCAATTTCAGACTGCAGAAGTTGGTAAAATCTTCAATTTCCTCATCTTTGGCTTTGGTGGTTGATGTGTAAATTTGAATAATAATAGCATTCTGTTATTATCTTTTTTTATTTTAGTTGGTTTTGTTGTAGTAATACTGCCTACTTTATTTCTTGCTATTTGCTTCTTCTCTTTCCTTTGCTTTGTTAAATTTACCAGTTGTTTGACTAATTTACTAATCCTTCCAAAGAAGCAAGGGCTTCTGGTGGTGTAGTGCCTAAGGTATTTGATTACTAACCAGAAGGTTGGTGGTTCAAATTCCCCAGCAACTTCCCAGAGGGAAGACTGGGCAGTCTACTTCCATAAAGATATTCCACCTTGGAAACTCAAAGGGGATTGCTATAAGTTGGAAATGACTTGATGACAGTGAGGTTTTTTTTTTTGTTGTTGTTGTTGTTTTTTTTGCCCCAAAGAACCAACTTCCAGACTTGATTTTCTGTTTTCTGCTTCATTCATTTGTTCTTGAACCTTTATTATTTTCTTTTTTCTGACAATTGTAGGCTTTTGTTAGCCTTCCTTTCTCTAATTGTTGGAGATGTTGGTTTAAGGTATTGATTTTGGTTCTTTCTATTTTTTTATGTGTACATTTATTTCTATAAATTGTCCACTAAGCATTACTTTTGCTGTGTCCCAAAGATTTTTTTTTTTTAATTATTGTTTGATTCAAGGAATTTTTCAATTTGACTTTTATTTCTTCTATTACACACCAGTTTTTAGTAGGGTGTTATTCTGTTTCCATGTATTTGATTTTTTTTTTTTCCTTGATCTTCATGTTGTTGATTTCTAATTTTATTAGCATTGTGATCTGTGAAGATGCTTTGTGTTATTTGGATGTTTTTAAATTTAATTAGACTTTGCTCTGTACCTTAATATGAGCACTGCCTTTACTGTTTTAAAGGTTTTGGTGTATTGTGTTTTTATTTAGAGATATTTTTCATTCTGCGTTTTATTTCTTCTGTTACTCATTAGTTTTTGAGAAGGGTGTTATTTATTTTCCATGTATTTGATTTTTTTTCCTCTGATCTTTCTATTATTGATTTCTAATTTTATAGTGTTGTCATCCAAGAAGATGCTTTGTATTATTTTGATTTTTTAAAAGTATTAGGCTTTTTTTTGGTGGGACAATATATTGCCTACTCCAGAGAATGCTCTATGTGCTCTGGAAAAGAATGTGTATTGCATTTTTGTTGGGTGGAGTGCTTTGTATATGTCCATGCAATCAATTTAGCTGATTGTGTCACTGAGATCTTCTATGTGTTTGCTGAGTTTCTTTCTAGTTGTTCTCTCCTTCACTGAAAGTTGTGTGTTAAAGTATTCTACTGTTATCGTGAAGTTTACTTTTCTTTTCAATTCTGTTAATGTTTGCATTATGTATTTTGATGCTCTTTCATTGGATTCATAGATATATCTTATGATTATATCCTCTTGTTGGATTGACCCCCTAATCGTTCCATAATCCCCTTTCTTGCCCTTTATGAAGAGTTTTGCCTTGAAATCTATTTTATCAGAAATTATTTTTGGCACTCCTGCTCTCTTTTGGTTGTCATTAGTTTGATGTATTTTTTTATTTTTAATTTATTTTTATCTTTGTTCCCAAGGTAAGTCTCTTGTAAGTAGCATATTGATAGGTCCTGTTTCTTTTTTCATTCTACCACTCTCTCTTAACTGGTGAATTTAATCCATTTATGTTCATTGTAATTAATGATATGTATGAGTTTACAGCTGTCATTCTTTTGTGCTTTTTAATGTAGTTTTTTAAATGTAGTTCTTTGTTCCACATATTTTTCTATACTATGTTCATTTTCTTATAAGATTCTTTTTTCATTTTCTTCATTATTGTTAATTTTATATTTACTAAGCCCTTATGATTTTCTTATTTCTTATTTTGATTACAAAGTTTATTAATTTTCTTTGTGGCTACACTGTACTTAATTTTTATCTTCCAAATTTGAAAGAGTCTGTTCCTTCTAGATGTCATCCTGACTTCCTCTCCATTTGGAAGTTATGTATTTATACCATTTATTCCCTCTTTTTCTTTGAATTTTTCATTGATGACTGATAACCAGAATGATGCTTCTGGTTCTCTAATTTAATTTTGTAAGCTTACTTTAATTTGGAGAATTCTTTTTCTGGGTTGATTTCTAGGTGATGTTGTTGTGTCTCTTACTCTCACGTTGTATTCTGCCATTGTTGGTTTTCTGTATTTCTTGTAAGGTTAATCTTGTTTTTTACATATTCCCTTAATTTCTTTTTATCTGAGAATGTCCTAATTTTGCCATTGTATTTGAGGAACAATTTTGCTGTTTTAAAATTCTTGGTTGGTAATTTTTCTTCTTTCAAGGTTTTATATGGATCATCCCATTGCCTTCTTACCTGTATTGTTCCTGATGAGAAATCAGAGCTTTGTCTGATTGGCTGTCCTTTGTAGGTAGCATTTTGTTTTTCCTGAACTGCTCTCTGGATTCTTTCTTTGTGTTTGATTTTGGAGAGTTTGATTATGGTATGTCATTGTGATTTTCTTTTGGGTCTATCCAGTAAGGGGTTTGTTGCTCTTCTAATGACTATCTTTTCACCTTTCATGATATTAGGGAAATTTTCTACAAGTAAATCTTCAACAATTCTCAATCTCTCTCTCTCTCTCTCTCTCTCTCTCTCTCTCTCTCTCTGTGTGTTTGCCTCCTGTTCTGAAATTATAATTACATGTAAACATTTCCTCTTGATAGTGTCCCACATAATTCTTAGGCTCTCTTCTGTTTCTTTCATTATTTTCCTAAGTTTCCTCATACAAATTGGTGTCAGAGTATTTGTCTTTAAATTCACTAATCTGTTCTTCAGTTGATTTGCTTGTACTCTTTTAGTTTTTTATCTTTTCAATGTGTTATCTATGGCCATAATTTTAGTGTTATTTTCTGGATTTCTAATTGATGTTTTTGTGGGGTTTCTGTTTGTTGTCTGTTGTTTTTTGTCATTTTGCTCTTGTATTGCTCTCCTGAATTCTTATTAGTATTGTCTGTATTTTCCTTTGTTCTGTTTATGGTTACCTTGTGCTCTTGGAAGCCTTTATATGTGTATATATCTTTTGAATTCTTTATCAGGTAGTTCTATTATCTGAACTTCCTCAGTTAGGTTTCCTGGTTCTTTATTTTGTTCACTGCTTCCACCATTTTGTCCTTTTTCTTGGTTTGATTTGAACTTATCTGTTGTCTCTGAGACATTTTTGAGTTTTGCATTTATTTATTGATATTGTGGTGGTTTGTTTCACCTTGTTTTTGGTTTTGCTTTGTTTTATTATATCTAGGTGACTAGGTGGGCACACTTCTTTGGTTACTGGTTTTGTAGCACATGTGGCTCTCCCCACCTGTGTCTGGGTGGGTAGAGTTACTGGTGTGAATATAGGCATGGGTCTCTGTTAGCTGGTTGTGAAGAGCAGCTGAGGGCAAGGTGAGCAAGTGTTGTCCACTATCTGGCATTAATCCAGTGGTGCAGGAGTGAGTGGTAGTGCTCACTCATTGGATGTTGTGGTAGGTGGTGGTAGGTATAGCTACCTGTGGAGAAACAATGTCTACATCCCATTGGATGAGTTAAAAAAATTAAAAAAAAGAAGAAATGTAGGAATGAGAAAAAAAGGAAAAAAAGAGGGAAGACAGAAATAAAATAAATAAAAAGGAAGAAAAATGGAAAAAAAAAATAAAGAGGAAATAAAAAGTAGTGCTAGTACAGCAATGGTTACCCTCACATTGTTGGCAGAAGGGGCAGCAAGCAGCTGTTGCACAATCTGTGGGAGAGTGTGCCTGTGGAAGAGGCAGAAGCTTGTCTAGTGTACGGTACATGTGTACATGTACCTGTGAAAGCAGAGCCCTCAATGCCTGTCTTGTGTTCTGTGAAAGTGAGGCCTGTCAATCACACATACACTAGGTACACAGAGTGCACACACATGCAGCTCAGTCTGACTGGGGCATGATGTGATATGTGGCTGCTGGTGGGTGGAGACAGTCCAAGAGATCCAGGCAGGTGGGTGGCAGCAAGGGAGTGGTGTCCCTAGCCACTGGGTTGATGGCAGGGTTCACTGTTGGTCACAGGGAAGATGTGGTGAGGAAAGCGGGAAAAAGTACTTCTCCAGTTGTAGTTCACCAGCTTGGCCCCAGTGCAGTTCTGGACAACCTCAGCTAATTATCCAGTTCTTGCCCAGACTCAATATAAAATGAGGCTGCTTGGAGTCCAGTGTCTCCAATTACCATCCCACAGGTCTTCCCTTCCACATGGCCCTCAACTTAAATAACTAGTGCTCACAAATGGTGAGCTCTTTCCTCTTCCTTCATTAGATCCCTGTTTCCCTATACTTTCCTCTCCCAGATCCAGCTCATATTCAGCTCACCTTGTTTCACTCTGGAGTTTCCAAATTGTGTTTCTGTCTCAATGTGGATTCTGTGATGATGGTTGCTTTTTATCTATGTATGATGCCTTTTGTGTCTCAAAATGGCCACACCTCATCAAGTCTCCCCTTCTGTCTCCTCAGTCACTTTCTTGCGGTCTCCCTTTCTGATCAGTTTTTAATTCAATTCCTCATCCCCTCATTTGATGCTTAGAGTTCCAGAATTATCATCTGAATCTGTTTCACTTAGTTTTTCTGGTTTCTATTCTGGAGAGATTGGGCAGGGTTTGTTACCAGGATGCCATCTTGTCTCCTCCCAACCAATATTCTCTACGTCTGTTCTTCAAATTATCTATCTTTTAAACCAATTTTAATACCTTGCTGATTTCCTCATTCATTGATAAGTACAATCTCTTACAATATTAATTTAATTTTTTTAAAAAATATTAAAAAATATGTCAGTAGATTAGTATTAAAACATATATATCCGATTGAAAGTCTTTTGATTGAAAGAAAGGTTTGTATATGGAAGGAAACTTTATTGCTTAGCTTACCAGGGATGGGAAGAGTGAGGAGGGAACACTGGTAGGTAGGTAGAAACAAGTATTCATTTGAGTGAAAGGAAGGGAAATGTACCAAAAGTGAATGATCAACACGGTGGCACTGAGGAAGGGGAAGACACAGAGAGGTACAAAACAGGTACAGACAACAAAGACAAGGCTTTTTACATATACAATACTGTATTGTCATTAATGACAAACATTATTCTACTGGTAAATAGATGGGTAGACAGGATGAATGATCAGGTTTGTCTAGGCAAAAAGGAATATATTCATGACTATATATGTTTGGCAGATGACATTTATACATATGTATTTGTATATGTTGTAAGAATGCCCAAATATATAATAACACTAACAAGGGACAAAGTTATGATAACTTCTTGGCCACAGCCAACCACTCTGAGGGAGCAAGTAGTTGGAGCTGTGGGCTCGGGACCATTGTTGCAGGGGACATCAAGTTTAATTGGCATAACATACTACATAAAAACATTGTTCTATATCTTACTTTGGTGAGTAGCGACTGGGGTCTTAAAAGCTTGTAAGTGGCCATCTAGATGTAACAATGGGTTTCTCCTTGTCCAGAGCAAAGAAGAATGGGGGAAAGCAAAGACACATGGAAACAATTAGTTCAAAGGACTAGTGGGCCATGTGAACATCAGCTTATATGATAATGAGACCAGAATAAGTAGATGATGCCTAGCTACCACTGTCAACCACTCAGAAAGAGATTAGTACAGGAGATCCTGGATAGAGTGAGAGGACAATGTGAAACAAAACTCAAAATCATAAAAAAAAAAAAAAAAAAAGCAGAATTACTGCTCTGTTAGAGCCTGGTGAGATTTCTGAGACTATGTCCCCTAGTTGCCCTTCAGGTCTGGAATTGAACTCACTCCCATGGCTTTGAGCCAAACAATAGGCAAGCATTATAGGGTGAACATTTATATCAGGTAAAGATACACTCCTTAGAGTGATCAATTGTGGAAGAATAGAAGGGCAGTATTTGCACAGGGAGATAGCTCAGGGGCTGGAATGGATAGGAAAGAAGGATACAGGGAAGAGGTAACTACGGGGAGGAAGTGGGAAGAGAGCTATTACATTGTGTAGTGTTACTGTCAATGTCATGAAACAAAATGTGTATGAACTGCTATATGGAAAATGAATTTGTTCTGTAAACTTTCACCCAAATCACAATAAGAATAAATAAATAAAAGTCTCTTGACTGACAAATGGCAGTGAACATGATGAGAAATGACCAGTTACTAGTAGAACTAACCTTCATCCCTATAAAGTTCATCAGAAAATTTTTTATGCAATTTATAAAACGTGTATTTATTGCCTAGAAGAAGTTGTGAATTGCAGCATGGGAAACATTTCTATTCCACATTAGTTTCAGGAGAAAAAGAAAATTATAAATATTTGCAATGATTAAAAAAATTATTTTTAACAGTTCTGAGGCTGTAAACCCACTTACCATTGCCAGGATGATTAAGCCACAGTTTAACACACCAAGCCAGCTCTTTTCAAGGATATACATATATATATTTTTAAAATTTTTGTTTCGATTTGGGTGAAAGTTTACTGAGAAAATTCATTGTCCACACAGCATTTCACATACACTTTGTCTCATGACATTGACTACTAATTCCCATAATGCAGCATCTTTCTTCCCACTTCTTCCTCATAGTTACCTCTTCCCAGTGTTCCTTCCCTCCCATGCACCCCTGCCCCCTGAGCTGTCTTCCTGTGCATACACAACCCTTCTTTTCTCCAATGATTGATCTCTCCAAGGAGTGTATCTACCTAATAATGTATATGTTCAGCTCATATGCCTGTCTTGTTTGGCTGGAAGCCACAGAAGTGGGTTCAATTCCAGAACTGAAGGGCAGCTAGGGGCCATAGTCTCAGGGGTTCCATGAGGCTCTATCGGATCAGCAAACTTGGACCCCCCCCGTTTTTTTTTAATGATTTTGAGTTTTGTTACATGTTGTTCTCCTACTTTCTCCAGGGTCTCCTACATAGATCCTCCACCTAGTGTTTGACAGTGGTAGCCAGCCACCAACTAGTTCTTCCAGTCTCATAGTCATACTCTGAGGATCACGTGGCGTATCAGTCCCTTGGACTAATAGGTTTCATGCTTCTTTGGTTTTATTCATTCTTCTTTTCTCTGGATGAGGAGAGACCCATCATTGCATCTCGATGGCTGCTTGCAAACTTTTAATATCACAGTCGCTACTTGCCAAAGCAGGATGTGGAACAATGTTTTTGTGTACTCATTGTTGTTGTTAGGTGTTATTGAGTTGTCTCTGACTCATAGCAACCTTATGTACAACAGAACGAAACATTGCTTGGTCCTATGCCAGCCCCACGATCCTTGCTATACATGTGCCCATCATTGTAGCCACTGTGTCAATACATCTTGTCGAGGGCCTTCCACTTTTTCACTGAACCTCCACTTTACCAAGCATGATATTTTTTTCCAGGGAATGGTCCTTTCTGACAACATTACCAAAGTAGGTGAGATGAAGTCTGGACATTCTCACTTCCAATGAGCATCCTGGCTGCATTTCTTCCAGGACAGATTTGTTAGTTCTTTTAGCAGTCCATGGTACTTTCAGCATTTTTTGCCAACACAACAACTCAAAAATATCAACTCTTCTTTGGTCTTCTTTATTCGTTGTTCAGCTTTCACATGCATATGAGGCGATTGAAAATACCATGGTTTGTGTCAGGCGCACCTTAGTCTTCAAGGAGACATCTTTGCTCTTCATCACTTGAAAGAGGTCTTTTGCAGCAGATTTGCCCAATGCTATATGTTGTATGATATCTTGACTCCTACTTCCATTGGTATTGATTATAGGACCAAGTAATATGAAGTCTTTGACAGCTTCAATCTTTTCTCCATTCATTGTGATGCTGCTTATTGGTTCAGTTGTGAGGATTTTTGTTTTCTTTATATTGAGGTGTAATCCAGACTGTAGTGTTCAATCTTCATGTGTAAGTGCTTCCAGTCATCCTCACTTTCAGCAAGCAAAGTTGTGTCATCAGCATATTGCAGGTTGTTAATGTTATATGTAGTATGTTATGCCAATTGAGCTTGGTGTCCCCTGAGACCATAGTCTCAAGCCCACAGGCCCAACTACTCATTTCCTCTGGATAGCTGGCTGTGGCCAAGAAGTGACTATAACCTTGTCCCTTGTCAGCTCCAGCTCCACTATACACCTGGAAATTCTTACAGAACATACAAATACACTTGCAGAAACATTGTGTGCCAACCATATGCACAGTCCTGGGCACACTCTTCCCTGCATAGACATACGTAATTTTTCAGCCTGTCAATCCATCTATCCACCCATATATCAATGTTTTCCATCACTGAAAATGCAGTACTATATGTGCAAAAGTGCATCTTTGTTGTCTGTACCTCCCATATACCTCTCCATGTCTTCCTCTTCTTCAATGCCACTGTGCTGATCACTCACATTTGGTACATTGCCTTTCCCTTCCCTTCATGCAAATCAATACTTGTCTCTACTTATCCATTTCCAGGGGAAGTGTTCTTTCCCGTCCCCTTCCCTGGTAACTAACAAAGAAAATTTCCTTCCATATATAAACCTTTCCTTGACTTTTTACAATAATAGACTAATACAATATTTGTCCTTCTGTTGTTGACTTATTTCACTCAGAATACTATCCTCCAAGTTCATCCACATTATGCGGTGTTCTGCAGATTCTACATAATTCTTTAGCGTTGCATAGTATTCCATTGTGTGTATGTACCATAGTTTGGTTATCCATTCTTCTGTTGATGGGCACCTGGGTTGTTTCCATCTTTTGGTTATTGTAAATAGTGCTGTGATGAACATGGGTGTGCCTATATCTGCTCTTGTCCTGGCTCTCACTTCTTTAGGGTATATACCCAGTAATGGGATTGCTGGGTCAAATGTTATTTCTAATTCCAGCTTTCAAAGGAATCTCCATACTGTTTTCCACAGTGGTTATATAATTGGGTGATCTACTTCTGTAGTGATACCACCTTGGAAACCCAAGGAGGGGTTGCTGTGAGTCGGATCCAATTTGATGGCAGTAAGTTTTTTAGTCCAGCAGTATATGAGAGTCCCAATCTCTACACATCCTCACCAGCATTTGTTATTTCTGTCTTGTTGAACTTTGCTACTAGTGCTGGGGCAAGATGGTATCTCACTGTTGTTTTGATTTGCATCTCTCTAATGGCTAAGGATTGTGAACATTTCGTCCTGTGTTTGTTGACCACCTAAATATTCTCTTTGGTGAAGTGTCTATTCATGTCTTCTCCCCATTTTTAAATTGGATTATTTGTCTTTTTATTGTCGAGGTTTTAAAGTTTTCTATAAATTTTAGAGATAAGTCCCTTGTCAGATATGTCATTGCCAAATATTTTTTCCCAATCTGTAGGTTCTCTTTTGACTCTTTTGGACAAGTCTTTGGAAACACATAAAAATTTTAATTTTTAGAAGGTCCCATTCATCTAGTTTCTCTTATGCTGTTTTTGCATTTTAAGCTATGCTTGATAATCTATTTATGACATATATCAGGGTCCCTAAATTTGCCCCTATTTTTTTCCTTGAGGAACTTTATAGTTTTAGATTTCACATTTATGTCTTTGATCTATATGGTGTTAGTTTTTGTGTATGGTGTGAGGTACAGATCTTGTTTCATTTTTGTGCAAATGGATATCCAGTTTTGCCAGCCACCACTTGTTAAACAAACTCTTCCCCATTTAATGGATTTCAGCCCTTTGTCAAAGATCAGCTGACCATAGGTCAATGGATCTATTTGACTACTGTGGCTGTATAGTAGGTTTTAAGATTAGGGAGTGTGAGACCTCCTACTTTGTTCTTCTTCTTTTATAGTGCTTTATTTTCAAGGAATTTAAAAAAGCCATTCTTTCTTGAGTATGTGATCTGTCTATCATATAATGACAACATCAGCAAAAACCACTGCCATTGAGTTGATTCTGACTTATAGCAACTATACATAACTTTTTTTCTTAAAGTGCTTTTCTACTTTTCATTTTATGATTTTGATATATGGATTTGCTCAGTCTCTCAGCTGGTAGTAGTTAATCACTTTGCCACAGGGATTGTTGTTGTTGTTGTTGTTTGCCGTCGAATCGCCCCCGACTCATAGCGACCCCTCCTTGGGTTTCCGAGGCAGTATCACTACGGAAGTAGGATTGCCCAACAGGGATAGATTCAACAAATCTTTTTATTGCCTAATTTACTTCTGTGTTCTTATCATATGTTTCTTATCTTACTCATTAGACACATTTCTTTTATTGACACCTGTCTTCACTCTGCTCCAGTTAATATAAAATTATATACAACCCCCTGAAACACCAGGTTCTCTCTTGCCCTCAGATTTTTCTACCTAAGCCTGGAATTACCCTGCCCTTTATTCAGAGATCAGCATCTTTGGGAAGATTTTCTGCTCCAGAATTCAAGGGTTAGATCCCTGCTTTGTGCTTCCACAACTATCCATGTATAAATAATTTTTTTACACTATATTGCAAATATCTATTTCCTTGTTTATTATCATTACTGGACTTTAATCTTCTTTAAGGCAGTGACAATGTCTTGTTTACTGTGGAAGCTTCCACATTAGTGTAAACAGAACTACAAATAAGGTTCTCAATATGTATTATTTAGGAAAAAAATAAGTGAAGTCTAAGGAACAGCTCTGAGACATCAACATTATGTTCTGATCTTGCAAAAATGATTTAGCACTATATGTTAAATGAAAGTTGTTGAAGCTGCTAAGGAATCTAAGGCAACTTTACTAGGACTTTTGTAGTCCTGTCAATTTATTTACCTTATCTAATTCATTTCTTTATCATTAATAAGGTTGAATCACTACCTCTTTTATGCAATTATCCTGAGAGCACAGATGGCAAAAGTACTTGTGGGCTTATTGGAAATGCTTTTAGTTGATGCATTGGTTGTAATTGAAAAACTAAAATCAGATTTTCTGTTGTTGTAGAAAATTATGCCATCTCCTCCCCAAACACAAGGCAAGAGATTTATATCACAATACCTGATAAATAATGTTAAGACATCATATATCAGCAGCTGATGTTTTGGTGTTCTTTACAGCAGGAAGAAATGTTTTCACAGGTAATCTTTGTTGTTATTAAAGGGAGGCCCTGAATCAAGATGATTTCTGTAGGTGAGAACCGGTTCCTGTTTTACCGAATATTTTAAAAAAATTGATTTGTACAATACAATATTTGCAATGTTTCTGCAGTAATCCAGTTGGCTATGGCCTGAAGACTTCTAAAGAAAACAATTAGCATTTTAAGTTTAGCTATAATTTTCAATGTACCAACCACATGTGATTATACCATATTTCTGCTGAGTGACTGTCTGATTAGTGACAGTCACAGATGCTGTTGCTGCATTCTTGGAATCACTCTCTGAGCAAAACTGAAGCTAATGTGCTTTTTTTTTAGTTATATTAAATTTTCAGGTACCACACAAATTATGAAAATAGTCAATGACAACAGATGTTACCAATTACTTTGCAGTTCAGTATTTGGGGGAAAAATAGAGAGTTGAATATGCATACTAAATAGAATTTCTTTCTTTATTTTATTTTTAAATTTGTGAGAAAACGATTACAGAAAGAAGTAAAACAAAGCAAAATTATGATGCTATGTATGAATCATCTTTCAGAATTTTGTTATAATTCTAGTGTTTGGGAAAAGATTGATATTACTTTGGGTAATTATGACATATGATTGCTATGTTTTGAGAAAAATGATTTCCTTTGAGAGCCAGAAGGATGACACAAAGCCTTTCCCAAAAGAAAGAACATTCTGCAAATGTGTTATTAAGAAACCTCTAAAAAAAATGATGGGTTATTTGTTTGAATATTGGAGATGTCTGGCACTCATTTTATCTAATCCTGTGCCTTCCCTAGACAGACACCAAGGTCTTTTAGTCAGTCTGTTTCACTTAATGATTTTAAGATGGCATATCTTATATAATTAATTATAGCATTTTCTTATTATCTACTCTGATGATGAGGAAATTTGGCAGAGTGAGACTAGTTAAGTAGTAAGAATACAATCTCATAATCCATTGAAATGAAATATTGCATTATAAATTAAGTCAGATTTTATTTTTCCCTCTAATTATTATGTATCTTACTTCATGTGGAGTGTCAGACACTAGAAAGGATAGCAGTGACTTTAATTTTGCTTAATATAATCCTCCAGTTTTTTTAAAAAATAATAACACAACTCTTTGAGGGTGGAGTTGAAGAAAATGATTAATTACTCCATTGTTGTTGTTGTTTGCCAACGAATCGTACTTGACTCATAGCGACCCCTCCTTGGGTTTCCGAGGCAGTATCAATCTGGAAGTAGATTGCCCAACCTTCCTTCTGAGGAGTGGCTTGTGGGTTTGAAGCACCAGCCTTCTGGTTATCAGTCAAGAGTCTTAGGCATTATGTTACCAGAGCTCCCTAATTACTCCATAGACTAGAAAAAAATTTACCTGAGAGTTAACAATAATTCTTAGGAGTAATAACTAGGAGAATCAGTCTCCAAAATGCCTCCAATGATCCCTGCATTTGTAATCTCTTCTACGTTGTATCAGAGTTGCTCTATATGACCAATAGAATATTAGAGAAGTGATTGTGATTATTAATTTTATGTGTCAAATTAGCTTGATCATGTTTCCTAGTTGTGTGGTCAAGCATAAGTCTAGATGTTGCCATGAAGATACTTACATGTGATTAACATATTAAAAACAGTTGACTTAAAGCATAATATCCTTCATAATGTGTGTGGGCCTCATCCAATGAAAGCCTTAAGAAAAACAAATGAGGTTTCTTGAGGAAGAAGCTACCTGGCATAGAACAAAAAACTGTCAGAATTTCTGTATTGTCACTTGATAAGCCCCCACAATCACATGAGCCAATTCCTTAAAATCAATCTTTCTCTCTTTCTCTCAAGGTTTCTGTAACAAAATTTTCACCAATTAGGGGACTTACACCACAGAAATTTCTTCTCTGACAAGTTTTGGAGACCAGAAATCTGATTTCAAGAACCATGCTTCATTTAAGGACTCCAGGGGAGAATCATTTATTTTCTCTCCCATTTTCTCATGGCTGCAGACATTCCTTGACTTGTGGCAGCCTCCATTTTCCCTCATGTATCTCTGCACCTGTATCTTCTCCTCTTCTTATAGGGACATGGGTAATTGGATTTAGGACCCAAACTAAATTCATGATGCTCTCATATGGAGACCCTTAACTAATTACATTTGCAAAGATACTTTTCCAAATGAGTGCACCTTCACATCTGAGGATTATGACTTGGACATATTCATTTTTGGGTCACTACTCAACCCACAGGAGCTCTGGTAGCATAGTGCCTAAGGCACCTGACCGCTAACCAGAAGACTGGCAGTTCAAATCCATCAGCCACTCCTCAGAAGGAAGGTTGGACAATCTACCTCCATAGTAATACTGCCTGGGAAACCCAAGGAGGGGTCGATATGAGTCAGGTCTGACCCCACAGCACATAACAACAACAATCCAACCCATTGTCAAGACATCAAAAGACATTGCATTGGGCAAATCTGTTGCAAAGGACTCTTTCAAGTGCAAAGATATCTCCTTGAAGACTAGGATGCACCTAACCCAAGCCATGGCATTTTCAATCACCTCATATGCATGTGACAGCTGGACAATGAAAAAGGAAGACTGAAGAAAAGTTGATGGTTTTGAGTTGTAGTGTTGGCAAAGAATGCTGAAAGTACTGTGGACTCCTAAAAGAACTAACAAATCTGTCCTGGAAGAAGTACAGCCGGAATGCTCCTTGGAAGCAAGAATGGCCAGGCTTCATCTCACCTATTTTGGTCATGTTGTCAGAAGGGACCATTTTCTGAAGATGGATGTCATGCTTGGTAAAATGGAGGGTCAATGAAAGAGGGGAAAGCCCTCAATGAGATGGATAGACATGGTGGCTGCACTGACGGTCTCAGGTATAGTAGAGATAGTCAGGCTGGCACAGGACCAGGCAGTGTTTCATTTTGCTGTACATAGGTTGCTATGGGTCTGAGGCGACTCAACACATAACAACAACAACAGCAACAACAGCAACCCAACCCACTACAGAAAGCAAACATGGGATTTCTCCACAGGCTGTGGTGGCTGATTCCTGCTTGAAGGCAACTTCTTATGGGCTTGTCAGTTGGATAAAATCACAGAATTGTTAAGTGAGCAATAACAGAAACAAAGAGATCTTACATTTTGAGACCACTTTCCTAATATATTCCATAGACTTAATGAAGAAGAAAAACAATCATATTTAACTCACTTAAAAATGGTAAGTCATGAATTGGAGAAACTCTGGGGTAAAGTGAAATAGATATAAAGTGAAATAGGTATATAGCAATTATTTTAGCAAAGAAATCTTCTGAATTTTCTTGCTAATGCAGAGGAGGGAATCATTTTTTTTTTTTGTGAAACCCCCCCCCCCCCACTAGTCTGAAATTTTCCCTCTCCTTTCCTTCAGTCCCTGGTAACCAACAAAGTGAATTTCCTTCCCTGAGTAAACCTTTCCTTGACTTTTTTCAACAATAGACACATACAATATTTGACCTCCTATGATTGATTTATTTCACTCAGTATAATGTCCTCCAAATTCATCCACAATATGAGATGATTCATGTATTCTTCATTATTCTTTAATGTTGCATAGAATTTCATTATGTAAATGTATCATAGTTTAGTTATCCATTCATCTGCTGGTGGACATTTAGGTTGTTTCCATCTCTTTTTTATAGTGAATTGGTGAATTGTGCTGCAACAAACATGGGTGTGCATATGTCTGTTCATGTCCTGTCTCTCATCTCTTTAGGATATATTCTTAATGTGGAATTTGTGGATCAAATGGTATTTCTATTTTCAGGTTTTTAAGGAAATGCCATCCATTTTCCATAATGGTTATACCATTTTGCAGTCCCAACAGCAGTGTATGAGAGTTCCAATCTCTCCACAACCTTGCCGAAATTTGTTTTTTTTTCTGTCTTATTGAACTTTACTATTATTGCTGGGGTGAGATGCTATCTCATTATTATTTTGATTTCCATCTCTCTAATGGCTACTCCTTGGAAGGAAGGTTGAGCAATCTACTTCCATGGTGCTACTGCCTCAGAAACCCAAGGAGGTCACTGTGAGTCGGATCCAACTCCATGACAGTGTGTTTGGTTTTTGGTTTGGAATGGCTAATGATTATGAGTGTTCCTCATGGTGTTTGTTCACCACCAATATATCTTTAGGGGCCTCTGGTAGCATAGTGTCTAAGACACTTGACTACTAACCAGAAGGCTGGCAGTTCAAACCCACCAGCCACTCCTCAGAAAGAAGTTTGGGCAATCTACTTCCATAGTGATACTGCCTCAGAAACCCAAGAGGGGTTGCTATGAGTCAGGTTCAACTTGATGACGCATAACAACAACAAAAAATATCTTCTTTAGTGAAATGTCTGTTCATGTCCATTGCCCATTTTAGAATTGGGTTGTTTGTCTTTTTGGTGTTGGCGTGTTGAAGTTTTCTATAAATTTTGGAGATAAGTCCCTTGTCAGATGTGTCATAGCCAAATTTTTTTTTCCAATCTCTGCTCTGGGTTCTCCTTTAACCCTTTTGAAGAAGTCTTTTTTTGGGGTGGCGGGGTCGGGGGAGGAACAAAAATTTTAATGTTTTCTCATTTTACCACTTTGTATCTTTTCAGTACATTTTAAACAGAGTTGTCTTTCATTTATAGTGTGTATTATACTTGCCAAAATGGAGTATCTCATTTGATGTTCATGACAACTTGTAAGACAAGATAGTTATTATGCCACTGCACAAAGAAACTAAGACTTGGAATCTTGGTATCCTGACCAAAAGACTCAATCATCATACTCTTACTATGAAGCAGATCAACAAAATTTTTCTCTAAAGGACCATAAACAGTGTGGGATTAAGACATGTGATGGCTCTAAATACTGATAATCTATGGTGTCCCCTCCTCTTTCATTTTACTCAGTATTCGATGGGATATGTGGTGTGTGTATGTGTGTGTATGTGTGTGTGTGTTTTAGCTATCCATGATGTAGCTTGTTTTTAAATGTAACTATAATATTATAGCTGCACTATCAGAATAAAATCAGTCTTACTCATATGGGTAAGGTAAAGCTTTTGAGACCTCCATTTGCTGACGTGGCACCACTCAAGTTGAGGAGAAACAGCAGCAAACGTGTAAAAATAATCAGAACGTGGAATGTACGAAGTATCAATCTAGAAAAACTGGAAGTTGTCAAAAATGAAATGGAATGCATAAAGATTGATATCCTCAGCATTAGTGAGCTGAAATGGACTGGTTTTGGCCATTTTGAATCAGACAATCATATGATCTACTATGCCAGGAATGACAGTTGAAAGAGGAATGGTGTGGCATTCATCATCACAAAGGATGTTTCAAGATCTGTCCTGAAGTAGAGTGCTGTCAGTGATAGGATAATATCCATACGCCTACAAGGAAGACCCATTAATATGACTATTATTCAAATTTATGCACCAGCTACCAAAGCCAAAGATGAGGAAATTGAAGACTTTTATCAGCTTCTACAGTCTGAAATTGACCAAACATGCAATCAGGATGTGTTAATTATCACTGGTGACTGAAATTCAAAAGTTGGAAACAAAGAAGAATCACCGGTAGTTGGAAAATCTGGCCTTGGTGACAGAAATAACTTGCATGGTAGAATTTTGCAAGACCAATGACTTGTTCATTGCAAACACCTTTTTTAAACAACACATATGGCAGCTGTACATGTGGACTTCACAAGATGGAACACACAGGAATCATATTGACTACATCTGTGGCAAGAGACCATGGAAAAGCTCAATATCTTCAGCCAAAACCAGTCCTGGAGTTGATTTTGGAACAAACCATCAACTGCTCATATGCAAGTTCAACTTGAAGTTCAAGAAAATTAAAACAAGTCCATGAGAGCCAAAATATGATATAGAATATATCTCTCCTGAATTTAGAAACCATCTAAAGAATAGATTTGATGCATTGAACACCAATGACCAGAAACCAGATGAATTGTGGGATGACATCAAGGGCATCATCCGTGAAGAAAGCAAGAGTTCACTAAAAAGACAACAAAAGAAAAGAAGACCAAAATAGATGACCAAAGAGACTCTGAAACTTGCCCTTGAATGGAGAGTAGCTAAAGCAAATGGAAGAAATGACAAGATAAAAGAATTGAACTGAACATTTCAAAGAGCAGCTCAAGAAGACAAAGGCAATTACTATAATGAAATGTGCAAAGACCTGGAGTTAGAAAAACAAAAAGGAAGCACATGCTCAGCATTTCTCAAGCTGAAATAATTGAAGAAAAAAATTAAGCCTCAAGTTGCAATATTGAAACCTTCTAAGGGCAAAATATTGAATGATGCAGGGAATGTAAAAAGAAGATGGAAGGAATACACAGAGTCACTATAGCAAAAAGAACTGGTCAATCTTCATCCATTTCAGGAAGTGGCATATGATCTAGAACCAATGGTACTGAAGGAGGAAGTCAAAGCTGCAATGAAGGAATTAGCAAAGAACAAGGCTCTGGGAATTGACTGAATACCCATTGAGATATTTCTCTTCCAACGGATGCTGCACTGGAGGTACTCGGTTATGCCAAGAGATTTGGAAGACAGCTATTTGGCCAACTGACTGGAAGACATCCATATTTGTACCCATTTCAAAGAAAAATGATCCCACAGAATGTGGAAATTATTGAACAATATAATTAATATCGATGCAAGAAAGATCTTCCTGAAAATAATTCAAAAACGGTTGCAGCAATATATTGACAGAGAACTTCCAGAGGTGCAAGATGGATTCAGAAGAGGACGTGGAACAAGGGATATCCTAGCTGCTGTCAGATGGATCTTTGTTCAAGGCAAAGAATACCAGAAAAATGTTTACTTGTGTTTTATTGACTATGCAAAGGCATTTGCTTGTATGGATCATGACAAATTATGGATAACATTGAGAAGAATGGGAATTCCTGAACACTTGATTGTACTCATGAGGAACCTGTACCTTGACCAGGAGGCTGTCGTTCAAATGGAACAAGGGGAAAAT
>NW_006921620.1:17435999-17443680 GCF_000298275.1 Orycteropus afer afer
AAGGAACTTTTTCAAGTGCTTAGGAGCAAGGATGTCTCCTTGAGGACTAAGGTGTGCCTGACACAGGCCATGATATTTCCAGTCACCTCGTATGCATGTGAGAGCTGAACAATAAATAAGGAATACCGAAGAAGAGTTGAAGCTTTTGAGATGTGGTGCTGGTGAAGAATGCTGAAGGTACCATGGACTGCGAAAGGAACTAACAAATCTGTCCTGGAGGAAGTGTGGACGAGATGCTCCTTGGAAGCGAGGATGACCAGACTTTCTCTCACCTACTTTAGTCATGTTGTCAGAGGGGACCATTCCCTGGAGAAGGATGTCATGATTGGTAAGGTGGAGAGTCGGCAAAAGAAGGGAAGTCCTTCGACGAGATGAATTGACACAGTGGCTGTGGCAATGGATTCAAGTATAGCAAGGATCATGGAGCTGGCGTGGGATCGGGTGGTGTTTCATTCTGCTGTGCATGGGGTTGCTATGAGTCGGAAGTGACTCGATGGTACCTAACAACAACAACATAATATTAGTGGGGAACTCTGGTGGCATAATGCCTAAGGCAATTGACTGCCAACCAAAAGGCTGGCTGTTCAAACCTACCGACTACTCCTCAGAGGGAAGATTGGGCAATCTACTTCCAGAGAGATACCTCCTTGGAAACCGGTTCAAGTAGGGGTCGCTATGGGTCCTATTTTGGAGAATTCTTTTGTTGCGCATAGGAATTTAATTTTTAAAGGTCTCAGTCATCTAGCTTCTCTTCCAATGTCTGTGCATTTTGGGTTATGCTTGTCTATTTATGCTGTAGATTAGGGTCCCTAGATTTACCCCTATTTTATATTTGATGAGCTTTATAGTTTTGGGTTTTAAGTCTTTGGTCCAACTTGAGTTCCTTTTTGTGTATGGGGTCTTGTTTCATTTTTCTGCAAGTGGCTATCCAGTTTTGCCAGCAAACTATCTCTCCCCCATTTAATGGGTTTTGGTCTTTTGTCAAAGATCAGCTGTCCATAGATGGATGGGTCTGTTTCTGGGTTTTTGATTCTGTTCCATTGGTCTATTTGTCTATCTTTTTACCAATACCATGCTATTTTAACTACTGTGATTGTATAGTAGGTTTTGAGATCTAAGAATGTGAGACCTCCTACTTTGTTTTTCTTCCTCAGCAGTGCTTTGCTTTTCTGAGGTCTCTTTCCTTTCCATATGAAATAAGTGATTGGTTTTTCCACGTCCTTAAAAAATCTTGAAGGAATCTGGGTAGGGATTACATTGAATGTGTAGATTGCTTTTGGTAATACTGACATTTTCATGATATTCAGTCTTCCTATTCCATGAACAAGGAGCTCTGGTAGCATAGTGGCTAAGGCACTTGACTGCTAACCAGATGGCTCACTGTTCAAACTCACCAGCCGCTCCTCAGAAGGAAGGTTGGGCAATCTACTTCCGCAGAGATACTGCCTCAAAAACCTAAGGAGGGGTCGCTATGAGTCAGGTCCGACTTAACGGCACATAACAACAACAACATTCATGAACAAGCCATGTTCTTCCATATATGTAGATCCCTTGTAGTTTCTTATAGGAGTGTTTTGTAGTTTTCTTTGTATAGGTCTTTTGTATCCCTGGTAAGATTTATTCCTAAATATTTTATTTTAGAATTAGTTGGTTAGGGACTGTAAAAGGCCTAACACTAAGTGAGTCTAAGGAAAGGAAAAAAGATAGGGCTTTTGAAGGAAATGATTACCAAATTATTTTGAAGTAGATTTATCTATATTCATAGCCTTGGTTTTCCTGCCTGCTGAATGAAAAGAATAAATAATTTATAAATTTATGTATTTTTATTTTATAATTAATATTAATGTAAAGCATGAGTCTGTCAGTCAAATACAATAGAAGGGAGACCAAGCAGGAGTGACTTTTATCTCATTCATGTGTATGTTGCAACTGTTAACTTTCAAGGTACCCTTCTTCACCTATGAGTGGTTGTCAACTCTCTCTCTCTCTTTTTTTTTTTTTTCATCTAGTTGATTCTAACTCATGGTGACCTCATGTGTTTTATAGGAGAAGTTTATTTCAAAGGGTTTTCAATAACTGATTTTTTGGAAATAGATCACCAATCCTTTCTTCCAAGGCATCTTTGGCTGAATTAGAACCTCCAACCTTTTGGTTAGCAGCTGAGCGTATTTACCATCTGTGTCACCTAGGGATTCTGACTGTCAACTTGTTGTTGTTATGTGCTTTCGGGTCAGACCTGACTCATAGTGACCCCTCCTAGGGTTTCCGAGGTGGTATCACTACAGAAGTAGATTGGCCAACCTGCCTTCCGAGGAGTAGCTGGTGGGTTTGAACTGCCAGCCTTCTGGTTAGCAGTCACGTGCCTTAGGCACTATGCTACCAGAGCTGCTGACTGTCAACTAGGGAATTGTATAAGTTGATAAGGAAAGTACATGATTTTGTTGTTGTTTATTAAGTATTTTTTGGTCAATTACCTTCCTACCACAGGTTTTTGGTTGTATTTTTTCTTGAAAAATACCACGGTGGCTCTCATGTAGTCTCTTTGTTCAAAGGGACATTAGTTGGGTATAATAGCAAGGTAGATGCACTTTTGTAGTAGATTAATTGCATCAAGGCCCCTGTCTCTTCTTTTATCTATGACTTTCCCTTGTGACTTTGCAGTTTTTCTCACTAAAGAGGTTGAATCTCTTTCCCTGTCCTTGGATTCCGAGTTTGGCTTTGTGATTTGCAGATGTGTTGTACGTGTGTTTGAAAAAGGACTTGTGCATTACTGCCCTTAAACCTCTGTTTTTCTCATGGGATCATGTCTGGGCTAGCCTGCTAGAAAGATGTGAGAGACATGTGAAGCAGAGTCAGATTTCTCCTAGGAAACCACAGACACGTATGTGAGTCCATCTGAGACTAGAAGAATAGCCTAGTCTAAACTGCTGCCTGCAGGCTTAAGAGATAACATCTGATTTTGTGGGTAGTTTATTAGCAGCGTTATTATGACAATAAGCAATGGATATAACTCACATTTAGAGTTTTTTTCTTTTTTGGGATGGGAGGTGAAGATTCCAGATAGATAGCTTCAGGAACACTTTTTTTTCCTCCCTAGAATTCAGATGATTCAACTACTGGATTCTGTGGCATAATAAGTTAGGCAATGATAGGATTATAATTACCAGCCTCATGGTAAAGATCAACAGGGCATATTTTAGGGCCACTAGTGCATGCCTCTGGAGGAGCTCTGGTAGCATAGTGCCTAAGGCACTTGACTGCTAACCAGAAGCCTGGAAGTTCAAGCCCACCAGCCACTCCTCGGAAGGAAAGTTGGGCAATCCTACTTCCGTAGTGATACTTTCTCGGAAACCCAAGGAGGGGTCGCTATGAGTCGGGGCCGACTTGATGGCACATAACAACAACAACAACAATGCATGCCTCAGGTGCAAGGAGAAGCATGAAGCCAGAAGCAAAGAGTATTAGTGACCTGAGAACACATATTTTGACATATATTTTTGCTAATGGAATGCAGTAAAACCAGATTACAATATATCCTAGTGAACCTGGGAAAAAGCTATAAGTGACATTTTATAATATCCTAGTTGCACTAAGTCCTAAGTTAGGTCAGGGGGATTTAAAAGTCTTTCACCATCCAAAGGCTTTCTTGGTATATAAATTGTTCATAGGAAAATTTTCACATATTATTATTAACTGTATTGTTGCATTTTTGCCCTCTCTAGTACATTTTATAGGAGATCTGGTAGCATAGTGCCTAAGGCACTTGACTGCTAACCAGAAGGCTGGCGGTTCAAACCCACTAACCACTCCTTGGAAGGAAGATGCTGCAATCTTCTTCTGTAGTGATACTGCCTCAGAAACCCAAGGAGGGGTTGTTATGAGTCAGGTCCGACTTGATGGCACATAACAACAACAACAACAAATACATTTTATAAGGAGCTCTGGTAGCATGGGGTTAAAGCATTTGGCTGATACCAGAAGGTCAGCCATTCAAACCCACCAGCCACTCCATGGAAGGAAGATGGGGCAATCTACTTCTGTAAAGATTTAAAAAGCCTCAGAACCTCAGTGGGGGTCATTATGAGTCAGAATCGACTTGATGGCAGTGAGTGTTTTTTTTTACATTATAAGATAAAATTTATCCTACCACACATAACATTTGTATTTCCTTCTATTTAAATAAAAAGTGGGAGTACAGAGCAAGATAGAAGCATTAACAGCTATAAGCTCCCATTCCCCAACAAATACAAAATAAACAAATGAAAAACAAACCCCAAACAAGTGTTGGAACAATTATATCAGAATTCTGAAAACCAGGCCAAGGGTTATAGTGACTTTCATGGATTGAATTGTGTCCCCCCAAAATTTATGTCCACTTCACTGGGCCATGATTCTTAGTGGTTTAGAAGTTAGGTAATAATGTGAGGTGGCATATGTAATGATATCCAAGGATGTGATCTGATGTGATAAATTGATCCAGTGTAAGAGGATTAAGACTAAGGGTGGGTTACAACACCATTAACCCTATCACAGCCCTGATCTTATGTAAGGGGAACTTCCCTGGGGTGTGGCTGCAACACCTTTTATCTTACAAGAGATAAAAAGAGGGAGAAGGGAACAGAGAAGGGGGATCTACTGCCACCAGGGAAGAGAAACCAGGAGCTAAGCATGTCTTTTGGCACCAGGGTCCTGTGCTGGGATTCCCCTAGGAACAAAAAACACAGAAAGTGAGCCTTCCCCTAGAGGTGACACTCTGAATTCAGATTTCTAGCCTCCTAAAATGCAAGAGAATAAATTTCTCTTTTTCAAAGACATTCACTTGGCATAGTCTTCCTGTTATAGCAGCACTAGGGAATGAAATTACTGAGTTTAATGTGAAATTAAGAAAAGGGTCACATCTAAAAAAGTAGAAAAGCTTAAATTTTCTACTTACCTGTATCCCACCCATTACATGAATAGCATAATCATCTTAAAACTGCAGTAGATGTACTCCCAGAAATGGAGTCTGGTCTCTGGCTGTAGATAAAGCAGAGAAAATTCAATTAATTATTATGTGTGTCTGTTTTAACTTCATTAGGGACTTCTTGAAGAACTGAAGCAAGATACTTATCTTATTTGGTCTGTCTTGGGGCCTATGCACAACTGTGCTTTAAGGAGCAACACTCAATGAATATAACAGCCTATAGATGCCTGTGGCTCAGGAGCTCAAATAAGGTGCCTAAGACTGGAAAAGACCAAAATGTATGTCAGGAGAGACTCTGAAACTTGCTCTTAAATGTAGAGTAGCTAAAGTGAATGGAAGAAATGATGAAGTAAAAGAGCTGAACAGAAGATTACAAAGGATGGCTTGGGAAGAAAAAGTAAACAACCATAAGGAAATATACAAAGACCTGGAGTTAGAACCAGAAAAGAAAAACACACCTGGCATTTCTCAAGCTGAAAGAATTGAAGAAAAAATCCAAGCCTCAAGTTGCAAAATTGAAGGATTCTATGGGCAAAATATGACACAAAAAATGACACAGGAAGCATGAAGAAAAGGTGGAAGGAATACACAGAATCACTGTGCCAAAAATAATCAGTTAATGTTCAACCATTTCAGGAAGTAGCAAATGATCACGAACTGATGGTATTGTTGCAAGAATTCCAAGCTACACTGAGGACATTGGCCAAAAACAAGGCTGCAGAAATTAATGGACTACTGCACCAATTGAGATGTTTCAACAAACAGGTGCAATGCTGGAAGTGCTCATTCATCTATGCCAAGAAATTTGGATGACAGCTGATCAACTGACTACAAGACTTTCATATTTCTGCCAATTTCAAAGAAAGGTGAGCCAACAGAGTGTTGAAATTATCAATCATTATCATTACTATAACACATAAGTAGATTTTTGCTGAAGATAATTCTAAAATGGTTGCAGCAGTATATTGACAGAGAACTAGAAATTCAAGCTGGATTCAGGAGAGGACAAGGAAAGAGGGATATCATTACTGATATAAGAAGGGTTTTGGCTGAAACACTCAATAGGAGAAGTTTATCTGTGTTTTATTGACTAAACAAAGGCATTTCATTGTGTGGATCATAACAAATTATGGATACCATTGCAAGAATGGGAATTTCAGAACACGTAATTGTGCTTATTCAAAACCTGTTCACAGATCAAGAGACAGTCATTTCAACAGACCAAGGGGTTACAATGTAGTTTAAAATCAGGAAAGTTGTACATCAGGGTTTTATTCTTTCATTGTATTTATTCAATCTGTGTGCTGAGCAAATAATATGAGAAGCTGGACTATATGAATAAGAAAGCAGCATCAGGATTTGAGGAAGATTCTTTAACAACCTACAATATGTAGATGACACAATCTTGCTGAAAGCAAAGAGGACTTGAAGCACTAAATGATGAAACTCAAAGACTACAGCCTTCAGTATGGATTACACTTCAGTATAAAGTAAACAAAAATCTTTGCAACTGGGCCAATAAGCAACATCATGATAAACAGAGAAAATAATGAAATTGTCAGGGCGTTCATTTTACTTGCTTCCCCAATCAACACCCATTCATGGAGCAATCAATAAATCAAACAACTTATTGAAATGGACAAATATGTTGGAAAGAACTTCTAAAAGGTTTTAAAAAGCAAAGATGTTTCCTTGAGGACTAAGGTAAGCCTGACCCAAGCCATGGTATTTTCAATTGCCTCACAGGCATTTGAAAGGTAAACAATGAATAAGCAAGACCAAAGATGACACCTTTGAATTATGGTGTTTGAGGGGAATGTTGAATATACCATGGGCTGCCAGAAGAATGAATACATCTGTCTTGGAAGAAATACAGCCAGAATTCTCCTTAGAAAGGAGGATGGCAAAACTTCATCTCACATACTTTGGACATGTAATCAGGAGGGTCTAGTCCCTGGAGAAAGACATTGTGTTTGGTAAGATAGAGGGTCAGCAAAAAACAGGAAGACCCTTAACAAGATGGATTGACACAGTGGCTGCAAAATAGGCTCAAACATAGCAATGATTATCATGATGGCATAAGACCAGGCAGTGGTTGTTCTGTTGTACGTAGATTCTGCATCAATTAGAACCAATTCAATAGCACCTAACAACACTAGGATTATTATGAGTAATAAGTGGTATAATCGATGTAAATCACAGCCCAGAGTAAATGTACCAAATAAAGATAGTTATCAAAGAAAGGAGAATGCTGAGTCGATTGGGCAACATGATATAGGTTTAGTTATAAGGGGTTTATGAATTTTGAAGTATCAAGAAGGGGAAGAATAAAGGTACTTGGGAGATCAGCCAGGTGAGGTCTGAATGATAAGATTTTAATGCTTTGGTGGACACCTGGGCATTTTCTCACTGATCTGAAGTGTAACTCACACATCCCAGCTCATAGTGCCAGAGGGAGAAGTGACTAGATATGACTATCTGCGTTATTTCATCTTGCTGCATCATGAATGTTTTCCTCTAGTAAAATGACCACTGTCAGCAGTCATGTGTCTGAAACTGTATCTAGAGAACATTGTTGTTGTTGTTTTTAAGTGCCATCCAGTCGTTTCCGACTCATAGAGACCCCATGCACAGCAGAACGAAACACTGCCCGATCCCGCGCCAGCCCCACAATCCCTGCTATACTTGAGCCCATCATCGCAGCCACCGTGTCAATCC
>NW_006921620.1:17446700-17456922 GCF_000298275.1 Orycteropus afer afer
GTCTACATGTCACCACAGTAAGACAAACCGACAGACAAGTTTGTCCTGCTGTTGGAGACCTCTCGTATCACTCCCACCTGGGTCCCTGTGGCTGACTGTTCCTCTTAACTAAGAATTTCAGGGGTGAAGACTATCAGTGTATCAAGTTGACATGTAGTTGGAGATGGGATTTGGTTCCAGCCAAGATTTGGTTTTTGGAGAGGATCTGCCTCCATATTTTGGTGAGTAGAAAACAGATTTTTATTGTGTTTTAGGATCCTAAAGATCCAGCTATGTCATTTTTAGGCCTTTACTTCAAATGTATTGTGGTTTCAGGGACCATCATGGAAAGGTTTGTGGTTAACAATTATCTAAACATTGATAATGAGAATTCAAATATATTTTCTGAATGTCAATATTCTGTCTAGAGCCTTCATCTTATATTCACAAGAAGAGAGGTATAAAAAATGTATTGATATGCAATGCCCACATCTGATTAAACTGGCCACTATTAGGAAGGATGTCAGCAATTCTTTTAGCTACATTTATTGTGCAGAAATATGCATTGATTACCTATTGAGATAGGAACACTGACTGTGTCAGCTATGCCACAGGCAAATTATTTCAACTCAAAATAGAAAAACAGAGTTTGAGATCCCATAAAATTGTTTTAATAAAACCTCCTATCACAACTAAACCCATTGCCATCAAGTTGATTCCAACTCAGAGCAACTCTCTAGGACAGAGGAGAACAGCCCCATTGTGTTTTCAAGGTTGTAAATCTTTACAGAATTAGACGGCCACATCTTTCTCCTGCAGAGTAACTGGTAGACTCAAACTGCTGACCTTTAAGTTGGCAGCTGAGTGCTTTAATCACTGCACTGTCAGGGCTCTAGTCCTGCTTAAATGGATCATCATGACGAGGAAAGGGACTTCAGTGTCCCCAGATGGGTTTTCTGCTAATGAGGATTAATAGGGAAATTAGAATTACTTAGAGCCAGAAACAGCTGAGAGGAAAAGGCTTTAAAGATTTGAATAAGGTTGAATCATTGTGGCTCAAAAAAGTGGAGTTGTTCTTTGTGGGAAATGTCATTACCCAACCTGAAGGATTAGCAGAGGATTATAAAGAAGCAAATGAGGCAGTTCTCATTAAAATATTGTTTCTTTGAACTAAGTAAAGTTGAACAAAGTGCACTATTCTTGCATCACACATTGGTAAAATATCAGTTGAACAGACGTAATCACATAGACTGAGTTTGGTTTGTTTTTCTTACTTTTTTTCTCTCTTATTCTATGTGGAGTTTTATTCCAAAAAGAAATGTTTGTCAAGCTTCATAAACAATGTTGTTATTATTTGCCATTGAGTCAGACCTAACTCATAGCGACCCCTCCTTTGTTTTCCAAGGTTGTATCACTACAGAAGTAGATTGCCCAACTTTCCTTCAGAGGAGTGGTTGGTGGGTTTGAACCACCAGCCTTCTGGTTAGCAGTCAAGTGTCTTAGGCACTACACTAACAGAGCTCCTAGTAACAAATAGAATCATGTATTTCTAGAGTTGGATGGGATACTTGACTTTGTATCATAGAGCATTTCCCTAAATAGTTAACTGCTTCGGTGCTAGAATTTCTCCAGTCATGGGAGTTGGAGGGGGACAGAAAATGACAGAAAGGGTAAAAAGTGATTTATTTGTTAACTAGCATAATGAGTTTGGCTTTGGTATGACGGTGATGTAAAGGTTGAAGTTTGGGGTCCTGGAACTCAGGGAAGAAACAAAAACATAGCAATGGGCAGATGAATTCTAAGAACATTGGTGTTTGATTCTTGACTATAGGATAGTTTGTTTTAATTTTGTGCCATAAGGCTGCTCAGCTTTTAATTAAAGTCTATTATATAATAACATTGTGTTGCTAGTTCTTTGTGAAATGAATGAGAGGTGCTTTTGGATGTTAAAAATTCTAGAACAGTTGTAGGAAGAAGATGAGGCATTCAGATAAGTACATGATGAAGTGTCAAGAGCAGGAGAAACAGGTGAGAGTAGAGATAATGGCTTGTAGAATGTAATAAACTTCTCCCCTCAGAAAATCTTAGAAATATGGGGAAGGGAGAGTTGTTATTGTATTTGGATATTAATGGAAAAGATGATCACAGAAAGCTAGAGGACTTGGGGTCATTTGGACTACATTATCCTATTATATTAAAAGCAACATCATCTTTCCAGGTCAGACAGACTCAGCTCTCTCAAGCATTCCACAAATACCTTAACTCCAGTTTCCCTCCTCTTGCCATCTTGGTCATTCTTCTCTGGTCATGTATGCCTTTCTGAATATCTCTCTTAAAATGGAGCTCTTAGAATGGAGTGCATGATTCCAAGATTTGTTTAGTCAATGAGAAAAGAAAGAAATGTGATCTTCCTTTCACTGAGCCCTATTCTTCTAGCCATGCAAATTGAAACTGAATCAATTATTTTTTTTGTACTCCTTATTCCATTACTGACTCATATACAACTTAATTTTAACCAAACAGCTATTTTTTTTGACTCAAATAGATTTTTCATTCCTTTTGCCCTTAGCCTGTATTAATGGAGCTCATTTTATTATTATTATTATTATTAAAAAAACTCAATTTTATTATGCACATGTGGTCCATCTGTACTGTTTCTTGCATTCACTGGGTATTTTTGGATACTGAGCTTATCATACAGATTTATGTCCTGTAAAAATTTAATAAGGTTGCTAGCTGTATCTACTTTCTTGTCAGTGTTCAAGATACTGAAAAAGAACAAGGTAAAAGAAAGAAACATTATGATATGTCATTCACTGGGCACTGTTATTCAACCAACTATACATCCATCTAACCATAAAACATCTGGCCCTTATGTATGTCTTCAGAATCTCTGGATTCTGAAGATGAGAGCTGCCTGTATGATTAATAGACCTTATGTCACATATTCTAAGATTTTAAATTTCCACTAACAGAAAGATATTTAATGTTTTATTCAAAGGAGAAAAAAATTGTGCTCTATTTCAGGATCTTCAATATTCTACAACAAATATTGTGACCCCTTTATTTATTTATTTATATTTAAAAAGTTATTGTGAACTGGGCGAAAGCTTACAGAGCAAATTCATTTTCCATACAGCAGTTTATACACATTTTGTTTCATGACATTGACTGCAATACCCGCAATGTAATGGCTCTCTTCCCACTTTCTCCCTTTAGTTACCTCTTCCCTGTGCACTTCTTTCCTATGTATTCATGCCACCTGAGCTATCTCCCAGGGAAAAATTGCCCTTCTGTTCTCCCATTATTGATCATTCTAAGAAGTGTATCTACCTGCTGTAAATGTTTACCCTACATGCCTGTCTATTGTTTGGCTGGAAGCCATGGTAATGAGTTCAATTCCAGACCTGAAGGATAACTAGGGGCCATAGTCTCAGGTGTCTCACAGCTCTATCAGACCAGTAAACCTTCTATTTGTAATGCTTTTGAATTTTGTTCCACATTGTTCTTCCACTTTATCCAGGGTCTTCTGCACTGATCCCTTTTCAAGTGGCTGACTGGTAACTGGTCACCATCTAGTTCTTCTAGTCTCATGATTTTATAGACCCAGGTTTGCATGGTCCACTTGTCCCTTGGACTAATTTTATCCATATGTCTTTGTTTTTCTTCATTTTTCTTTGCTCTGGATGAGGAGAGACCAATTGTTGCATCTAGATGGGCCACATGGAAACTTTTAAGACCCCAGTCACTACTCACAAAAAAAGGATGTAGAACAATGCTTGTGTGTACTATTTTATGACAATTGAACTTGATACACCCCCCCCCCACGACCATAGTCCCGGGCCTGCAGGTCCAACAACTCACTCCATCAGGACCTTTGACTGTGCCTAAGAAGTTATCATGACTTTGCCTCTGATTCATTCTATTTATATGGACATTCTTATAGCATACACAAATATATATGTAGAAATATTGTTACCTCTTTGAAACTTAGGTTACTAGCACTTTTTGAAAAAATAGCTCTCTGGTATTTGCTAACTTAGGGCTTGGTTTTTGGAACTTAGAACTTAAAGGTCAATTTTCTTCTCTTTTTTGAATAATAAGAGGTCTCACCTTCCCTGCCTGATGTCATGAGTACTTCTCTCTCTCACCTAAGTACCCTGAGATCTTTTTCCCCCTTCTGTCCCCAAGGAAATTCTTGGATGAGATCTTAGATTGTGCTACTATATTCAAGAAAGCCTATAATTTTAAAAAGTTAAAAAATAAGGTGTGGTTGTCCAGCTTCCTTCCAGTGATTGCTTTCCTCATTTCATCCTGCAGTAAATGAAAAAAAAGTGTGATTTCTTTTTTAAATTTCAAATTTGCAAACTTCCTCCTTTACAATTCTAGGGAAAGAAAATATTTTTACTTAATTAATATTGATTTAATATAAACTTAATGCACACATTGTCTATTATAAATATACATGGGTTGTACAATTGGTTTGCACTTGACTGCTAATCTAATGGTTTGTGGTTCAAGTTCATCCAGTGGCACCATGAAATAAAGGACTGGTGAACTGCTTTTGTTATCTATGGAACAGTTCTAGCCTGTAACACAGGATCTCCATGAGTCAGAATTGACTTGACAACAATTAGTGTTATATGAATTATATGTGAAAATGGTCCTGTTCTATCAGGTTACTATGAATGCTATATGAATAGTTTTGTATTGCAGGATTTTCCACATCATTAATTCCTTGTATTAATCAGTGTTGCTTAGTTAGTTAAAGGTGGTATAATTCACTTCAGTTTTTTAAGTGATTTATTACTGTGTTGGTTGGCTTATAGAATTTCTAGGTGCACATGGAACCAAGATTGTGTCAACAGACGGAAAAAAACAAGTAGAAGAAATGCCCAAACACATCATGGGATTCCAGAAGAAATTGAAGTTTCCAAAAGAAATCAAGAAATCTTGCTGCTGCTCTCTGCTGTTTTATATCCATTCACCAAAATCTCCTCTGGAGCTGCTGCTAAAAAACCAAAAACTACCTTGAACAGTGTTTGTCAGATTTGAACCCCTGCTTCACACTATATTTTCCACCTTAAAATTCTCATATGTTAACCTGTTAGTAGAATGCAATCAAATATATATCCTAGCTGCAAGGAACCTGGGAAATGTGGACTTAATTTTTCAACTTCTAGTGAACTGGTGGCATAGTGCCTAAGGCATCTGACTGCTAACCAGAAGGCTGGTGGTTCAAACCAACCAGACACTCCTCGGAAGGAAGGTTGGGCAATCTACTTCCGTAGTGATACTGCCTGGGAAACCCAAGGAGGGGTCGCTATGAGTTGGATCTGACTCCATGGCAGTGAGTTCCATTTGGTTAGTGATCAAAGATGCACGTTATAAGGCTACTGAAGTAGTGTTGAATGAATCAATACATAGTGTCTGCTGTTGTTACCCCTTGGGCCATGTGACATGCCTATAATCATCTTCTGAGACTTAAACTTTACCATAACAATGTTAACTAACAACATATTTTTTCCCAACTCTACATATGTGTTTTGGAGTGTGTGTGTGACACTAAATTTTACCAGCCATTACATCCATCTCTGGGTAATGTTCACAAATATTCTAGTTCAGTCATTAGTTTGTCTTGATATACTGTTATCTATGGACAAAATTTGTAAAGTTTGTTACATCGACTCATCCTATATAATATAGTAGGGGAGTAGAGAAAGAAAGTAAGAAAAAGGCAATTAATGTTTAATAGATAAGAGAAGGGGAATTCCTTTCTTTCCCTTTCTTTATCCATTAATTTGTTTATTTGCTTTTACCCATTTTATTCGGTTGAAAGGGTAAGTCAAATCTTGATTTCTTAGGAATTTGAGCCCTTGGTATACTCCGTATATTGGGTTACTGTAGATTTTCTAACTTTTATCACAAGACAAGAATGGTACTGTAGGCCTCCTATATGAGCTTATTGGTTTTAGGTTTACTCCTGCTTGCACCCACTGCACAGTAGTCTTTTTATTTCTATTGATAATGAGCACACTTATCTTAGCCAATACAGTCATTTCCAGCCCATCAGTCCATGGACATAAGGAGAGAATATTGGCCAGATTACAGTCTCAACATAAAGTTCACAGGAAGCATTACAACCTCTGAGGGGATATTCTCCCCTTGCATATGTAGATCTCCAGGCAAATCATTGTAATACATTGAAAACTTTTGTGAAATATTGGTAAGTGCCACTCTAAACTCATTCTTTGTTTCTCAGACTAGACTACTCTGTCAGGGAGAAATGCCATTATATAATGGCTCCTGTATAAACAATTTCCTGTAGGACAGCATCAGCTTGCAAAGCATCGTCTCCTAACTGGAAGTAACTTGGGTTTTCAATAGGCTGATTCATGATTCTACCAGGTAATCTGGAAACTCTGGTAGCAGAGCGCTTAAGACACTTGGCTGCTGACCAGAAGGCTGGTGGTTTAAACGCACCAGCCACTCCTCGAAAGGAAGATGGGGCAATCTACTTCCATAGTGTTACTGCCTTGGAAACTCAAGGAGAGGTCACTATGAGTCGGGTCTGACTTGACAGCACATAACAACAACAATAACAACAACCAGGTAATCCAGTGAGTACCAGCCCATCACTAGACTTATTTCAATGTAAAATCAGTTCCTTGTTCACAAGCACTGTTAACATCATAATAAAAACATAATCGATAAACAAACCAAACCAGTGGTCACTGAGTTGATTCTGATTCATGGCAACCCTATGTGTGCAGAGTAGAACCCCATTCTATAGGGTTTTGAAGGCTATGATCTTTTGGAAGGAAATCATTGGGCCTTTCTTCTGAGGCACCTCTGGGTGGATTTGAACCCCCAGCCTTTTGTTAGTAGTAGAGCATTTAACCATATGTGTCACCCAGTGCTCTCACATTATGATAGTGAATACTATATTCAGTAAGTCCTCACAGAAATATGGTTGACAGGTAAAGCAGAAACATATACATGGGGGTCTCTATCACAGTGAAGAGTCTACTGGGATGGCTAGGGGAAAAAGCTGACTGAAATCTAAAAAGGAGGATCATCTTGTCTAATTGATTATTGAGGGATTTATCTTCAAAGGGTGCTCTTTGATGGTCATTGTTATGGGAACTCTTTTCACATTCTGGGTCCAGTGAACCAGGTAATTGCTATAAGGCCAGGCATGATCCAGACCGGAGAAATGCCCATGTACAAAACCTAATTGTTCAAGTGGAAATCTCACGATTGCCATCTGCAGCAAAGCGAGGGACTATATATCAGAACCTCTGCTGTAACTGCTGCAGAAGTGCCGAATGCCTCATGCCAGAAAAATCTCATGGGTTTTTCTTTATAATGGTCATTCACATCTTCAAATCTTAAGCAGCAGTATTTTCTAGGTGAGAGATTTTTCACACACAGAAGTCCAGATGCAAAAAGGACTGAGAAATGTAGTCATTAGCTTTCCAATGTACAGGAAGGCACACTATGGTATCAGGAGTGATGCTGAGTGAGCCATCAGCAGTGTCTACCACAACCACTTTCAGCTATTCTTATAGAGTACTGTACTCTTTGACAGCTGGGCAATTGTAATTTCAGGAAGCAGAATCAAATACTTGTTATAGTCTCTGAATTTAATTGATTAAAGTTTTACCAGATGACCAAGGGCTCAGATCACTGAATTCTCCCCTTGGCTGTATTTACACATATAGAATCTCTGCTAATAGTGTTTTGATTTCCTCTATTTGTGGTTAGGAAACTTATGATAGACTTTTGTTTTTCCTCCCCATCTCCAATTGTTCTCCATCATGCCTCTTTCCTTAAGTCACTAAGTGCCTGTATAAATTTAACCCCAACCCATAAACCCAAACCCACAGCCATTAAGTTGATTCTGACTCATAGAGACATCCATTGGGTTGCCAAGGCTGTAAATCTTTCTCTACTTTCCTGTTTGAGTAGAGAATACCCAAGTCAGCTCATCTGATGAACAACGTAACTTTTTAAACACATACACATGCATACAACACAAAAACCCGAACTCTTACATGTTTTTAAAATTATGTGCTTGTTGCAGGTCATTTTAAAAATAAAAGTACAAAAAGAAAATAATTATCACTTATATTCCTCTCACATAGAGGCCACCACTGTGAACATTTTGATTCATTTCCTTATATACAAATACATACACAAATAATTTGTATTATAATACACAATTTTTATCCTGACTTTTGCCTTAACATCTTATTTTGAGCTTTTCTTCTTAGCTCTATGAATACATAATCTTTAGAAATCGTATAGTATTCTGTCTTTTGACTGAACCAAAGTATATTTATCTTTCAAACACTTTTGTTATGCAAATGTTCAGATGTATACAAAAGTAGAGTGAGTAGTGCAATGAACCACCATGTACTCATCATGGGACTCCAACTTCTACATCCTGATTTAATAGCTTAATTACGGTTTCTATTCTCCCCATAGGAACAGGGGAAGAGGTAGAACACTATTAGCCTTAAATGACCACTGTGGCTTGTCTTGATCACTATGTATTAGTTTCCTAGGGCAACTGTAACAAAGTACCACACATTAGGTGGCTTAAAATAGCAGAAATTTATTTTCTCACACAATAAATCAAAGTGTTGGAAGGGCCATTCCCCTCTTATGGCTTTGGACAAGAATTGCATCTTGTCTCTTCCAAGCTGCTAGCAATATGGTATTCTGTGTTTTGTAACTGTATCACTCCAATCTCTGCCTCCATTGTCACATGACCTTCTTCACAATGTGTACCTGTATCTTCACATAGCCTTCTTATAAAGGCACAGGTCATTGGATTTAAAGCCCATTCTATTCCAGTATGAAGTCATCGTAACTTAAAAATTATATCTGCAAAGACTCTATTTCCAAAAAAGGTCACATTCTGAGGTCCTGGGTAGACATGAATTTTTGGGGGATAGTATTCAACCCAGTCTAGATCCCTTCCTGTCAGCTGCCATCATAGAAGTTCATGTGTAGTCCAGCTCTCCAGATTTAGTTTGATTCTTCTGATATAGGCCTGGGTAGTTTGAAAGCATCTTTGGCTACCCCAAATATTAAAAAAAAAAAAAAAAAAAGAAATAGGAATCACCATATTCTAATATATTTGTATATACAGTTCCTAATCTGTATTCTACCCTATTCCACTATTCTATTAATTTACTATATGGGATACTTAGATTGCATGCCTTCTGACAGTTTTCTTTTTCAATACCATACCTTTACTTGGACTTTTCAAATGATGATTTTTTTAAACAATTCTTTTGAGAAATCCTGTAATAAAATGAACATATTTAAAGTGTACAATGTGAGACATTTTGAAATATGTATTCACTCATGAAATCATCATTACAGCTAGATAATGAACACATCCATCATTCCTTTTGCCCCTTTGTAATCAATCCCTTTCACCTGCTCCATTCCTGCCTCTTCCGTAAGTCTCCAGACAACTGCTTTCTGCCAGTATACATTAGTTTGAATTTCTTAGAATTTTATATCAATGGGATCATATAGTATGACTCTTTTTTTGTCTGGCTTCTTTTATTCAACTTAGTTATTTTGAGATTCATTTGGGTTGTAGCATGTATCAATAGTTAATTCATTTTTTAACTGCGGTGTAGTACCCCATTGTATGATTGTACCAACTTTTTACTTTTTTTTTTTTTTTTTTAATCTGTTCACCTCTTGGAGACATTTGGATTGTTTCTGGTTTTGGGATATTATAAATAAAACTACCCAAAACATGTACAAGTCTTTGTATGGACATAAACTTTATTTCTCTCTGATAAATATTTGAATTGTGATAAGTGTAATTTTAACTTTTGAAGAAACTATCAATTAGGAGTTCTGGTGGGGTAGTGCCTAAGGCATTTGACTGTTAACCAGAAGGCTGCTGGTTCAAACCCACCAGCCACTCCTTGGAAGGAAGGTTGGGCAATCTACTTCTGTAGTGATTCTGCCTAGGAAACCCAAGGAGGGGTCACTATGAGTCAGATCCGACTCGAGGGCAGTGAGTTTTAGTTTTAGTATCAAACTATTTTCCAATTAGTTGTATCATTTTTTTATTTCCATCAGCAGTGATGAGAGTATTAGTTCTTTCATATCTTCACCAGCACTTGGTACAACTATCTTTTTAATTTTAGCCATTCTAATAGGTATTTGTGCTAACCAGAAGGCTGGCGGTTCAAACCCACCAGCCACT
>NW_006921620.1:17457022-17458763 GCF_000298275.1 Orycteropus afer afer
GGCAATCCTACTTCCGTAGTGATACTGCCTCGGAAACCCAAGGAGGGGTCGCTATGAGTCGGGCCGACTCGAAGGCACATAACAACAACAACAATAGGTATTTGAAGGAGCTGTGATGGTGTAGTAGTTAAAGCATTCATCTGCTAAACAGAAGGCCAGTAGTTCAAATTTACCAGCTGCTCTGTGGGAAAAAGATAAGGCAGTATGCTTCTGTAAAGATTTGTAGCCTTGGAAACCACATGGGGCATTTCTGCTCTGTCACTATGAGTTAAAATAGACTTAATGGCAGAGAATTTGGTCTGGTTTTGGTTTAATAGGTATGTAGTATTACCTGACTGTTTCAATTTGGATTTCTCTGATCACTAATGACATTGATCATTCTTTCATCTGCTTATTTGCTATTCACATGTCACCTTTGGTGAAGTTCTTGATCAAATCTTTTGCCATTTTTCTATTAGGTTTTATTCCCTTATTGTTGAGTGTGGGAGCTCTGGTAGCATAGTGCCTGAGGCACTTGACTACTAACCAGAAGGCTGGTGGTTCAAACCCATCAGCCACTCCTCGGAATGAAGGTTGGGCAATCTACTTTTGTAGTGATACCACCAAAGAAACCCAAGAAGGGGTCGCTATGAGTTGGATCTGACTTTAAGGTGCATAACAACCCACAACATTGTTGAATTTTGAATTTTAAAAAAGTGTATATTCTGGAATCAAATCTTTTCTCAAATGTATACTTTGCAAAAATTTTTACCTCATAGTCTGTGGCTTGTATTTTCATTATTTTAACAGTGTCTTTTGAAGAGCAGAAGTTTTAAATTTTGATGAAATCCTGATGGATTTTTGACAATATTGAATAATTTCTATAAGATTACTTTAGAATTTGTTATGAATTTTCCATAAAAATTATTATCAAATAATTAAGGATGTTATGATTTTTTTTTGTGAGAAAATCAGAATTTTAATAAAATGTTGAATTTTTTTCTTTAGAAAAATGTGTTGACCAAGAAAAATAAAAATTTATATAGATAGTAAATGTCTCCTTATTTAAATAAATGTCAAAAAGAAAGCCATGCTTTGCATAGAGGTAACACTGAGCCACTTTTCCATCTTAAGGTGAGAAAGCACATTGGGAAGCTTCACCACTCCTAGGTTGTTTTCTTCTTCATGTGTACAAACTGACATTGTGTCCTTCTTGCCTTTATTTCCAACAGGAGACTTGCCACATGGTCTTAACAGCCTATGGAGTCATGAGTTAAACTATTTGGGGCCTTTTTTCCAGAGTTTGTGTAAGTGAGGAAATTTATGCTTCTGCATGTTTTCTGTTCTGTTCCAGCTCAGCTTGGTCAATGGCGATAATCAGGATTACATTGAGGGTAATACTCCGCATATTGTGTGGTCTCTATGCATGATGGTACTGGTGATGGTGATAGTAATTGTGTGATGAAATATAGAGTCATAGCGTAAGAATGCTTTCTCTTTGATTTTAACATTTTCCAAAGTGTGAATGAGTGGAAAATTCCCAAGGACGTTTTTTTGAGAAGAGGTAAAGGGTTTCCTTACGTCTCATCTCTTACTCAGGTTAATTGTTTTACATCTTTGTGATGGATATCTGATATTTTTGCCTTCAAAACATTCCTTTTTCTTTTTTTTTTTTAAGTGCATTTTATTGAAATATAATTTATATACAGTGAAACACACAAAATTAAAGTGACATGGGTCAATGCATTTTTTTTTTTTTTTT
>NW_006921620.1:17458863-17460536 GCF_000298275.1 Orycteropus afer afer
CTTGACCCTCCACAACAACTAACTAATACCATATTTGTCCTTCTGGGATTGACTTATTTCACTCAGCATAATGTCCTCCAAGTTTATCCATATTATGTGGTGTTTTGCAGACTCTACATTATTCTTTAGTGCTGCATAGCATTCCAGTATGTGTATGTACCATAGTTTGGTCATCTACTCTTCCGCTGATGGGCATGTAGGTTGTTTCTGTCTTTTTGTTATTGTAAATGGTGCTGTGATGAACATGAGCGTGCATGTATCTGCTCCTATCATGGCTCTCACTTTAGGATATATACCTAGTAATGGGATTGCTGGGTCAAATGGTATCTCCAATTACAATTTTCTAAGGAATCGCCATATTGCTTTCCACAGTGGTTGTGTCACTTCACAGTCACAAAAGCAGTGTATGAGAGTCCCAATCTCTCCATATCCCCACCAGCATTTGTTATTTTCTGTCTCACTGAACCTTGCCATCAATGCTGGGGTGAGACGGTATATCTCATTGTTGTTTTGATTTACATCTCTCTGATAGCCAATGATGGTGAGCATCTTTTCATGTATGAGCTGACCACCTGAGTATCTTCCTTGATGAAGTGTCTATTCATGTCTTCTGCCCATTTTCAATTGGATTGTTAATTCTTTTGGTGTTGAGGTGTTGGAATTTTCCATCAATCTTAGAGACAAGTCCCTTGCCAGATATGTAATTATCAGCAAATGTGAATTTGTTGCTGTCATTTTTCTCATGTGCTTTTTTGTTGTGTCGATTTCTTTGTTCCATATAATTTTCTATGCTGAGTTCATTTTGTTTGTGAATCATGTTATCACTTCCTTCATTGCTATTGTTTTAGTATTTGCTGAATATTTATGCCGGTCCTCTTTTTTATTTTGATGTGAAGGTTTTTCTTTGCGGGTCCCTGTGATTTATAGCTTTCTTCCCAAGTGTAGAACAGTCTGTTCTATCTTGTAGTTGTCTTGACTTCCCTACCATCTAGAAGTTCTGTGATGACAGATTTTTTTTCCCTCTTTTTGGTTTGTAGTTGTCCTCATTTGTCAATTGGTGTATCTGGTTCCCTGTTTACAATCTTGTAGGTGTATTACTTTGGATACTTCCATAGCTGGGTTGGTTTCTGGGTTATATCATCATGTATGTTAATGGTCAGTTGTTGTTGGTTATTGTTGCTTCTCTGTCCAAAGGGTTTCCTTTAGCCTCTCTTGTAAGGTTGGTCTGGTTTTAACAAATTCCCTTAATTTCTGCTTATCTGGAAACGTCCTGATTTCACCATCATATTTGAAGGACAATTTTACTGGGTACATAATTCTTGGTTAGAAATTTTTCTCTTTCAGTGTTTTATATATATCATCCCACTGTCTTCTCTCCTGCATGGTTTCTGTTGAGAAATCCGAGCTTAGTCTTATTGATTGCCCCTTGTAGGTAACTTTTCATTTTTCCTGTGCTGCTCTCATGATTCTTTCTTTGTCTTTGGTTTTGGTGAGTTGGATGACGATATGTCTTGGTGTTTTTCTTTTGGGGTCTATCCTGTTTGGAGTTTGTTGGACTTCCTGAATGGATATATCCTCATCTTTCATCATATCAGGGAAGTTCTCCTCCAACAAATCTTGGACAATTTTCTCAGTGGTTTTATTTTTCTCTTCCTGTTGTGGAATTCCAATGA
>NW_006921620.1:17460776-17469246 GCF_000298275.1 Orycteropus afer afer
GTATTTTCTTCCAAAATTCTTCCAGGGTTTTGTCTGTGTTTTCCTTGTCTGTCTCTCAATCCTTTGAAGATACCTAAATAGAATTCTTTTGAATTCTTTATCAGGGAGTTCCAATGCTGCGTTTTCCTCAGGGATGTGGTTTGTGTCTGTATCCTGGGCCCTTGTTTCTCCTGCTTTATCTTGCTGCTTTGTGTGGACTGTGATGCTCTGTTGTCTCTGAGGCCTTGTGACATTTTTGTTTTTATATTTAATTCGTGAATATGTGTTGGAGTGACTTGCCCACAATTTTCATTTTCATTGTTTTGTTTGTATGTTATCTATACAGGCAAGGTACTGTGCTGTGCTCCTCTTTTCACTAGTTGACAGCACTTATACACTCACCACCTGTCTCCTTTCTTGTTGTCAGCTTCTTGTATGTCCTTGCCGCCCCTGGCAAACAGAGCCTGTTCTTAGGTCCCTGGAAGCCGAATGAGAATGCTACCACTTTAAAATCCAAAATGGTTGCCACTTGTAAACATTCAAAGTGGTTGTACCCTCAGTCACTTTAAATATCCAAGATGGCTGCTATGTGTAAACGATCAAAATGGCTGTACCCTCTGGAGAGCATAAAGTCCACAGCTGAGGTTGTTTCCCTCCTTGCTGCTTCTCTTCCTAGTCATAGGCCACCAGAGCAGTTGTCCCTGCAGCCCTTGATGACCAGGACTGATCTTTAGGGAAATTCTCAGGTCTCAACACCACTTGGAAATATTCAGGCTATTGATCTCATCAGAGTAGCTGACAGTCTGCAGCTCGGACCGTCTCTGTACTCATTGTTTTTGTTCAGGTTTTTCCACTAGTTGGTGCCTAATCCACTTCTGTATAGTTCCTTTCAAAGCTCAGGGTTCCAGGATTATCTTCTGTATCTCTGTCAATTGGTTTTACTTTTCTTTGTTGAAGAGGGCCTTTGTCACTTATCTGCCTATTCCTCCCTCTTACGGAAGTAAACATTCCTTTTTCTTATAATAAAATAATTTTGATTTCCTTTTTGATAACCAATTTCCCTTTCCTTATTTTTAGTTTATGCATTTCAGATAGCTATGACTTCTTTTCTTGGCTCATGGTGAAGACATGTCACCCAAATTTGGTCTGTCATAGCATTGCATCCTCTTGGCCACAATGATTGATTCAAAGTTAGGTATCTGATTCCTGTGACCACTGGAAGCCTTTTTAAAGGCATTTACTTCAAATATACAAAAAAAGTCCCCTGAAGGTTTCAAACAGACAGAACTCTAGAGTTGTTGGTGGCCATTTTGCCACCACATAAGAAAGATGTTCCTGAGACTGAAATTAACACAAGGAATTCTAGAGCTAAGTGGTGGATGAGATAGAGACCATGTCTTCTGAGGACATCGTTTTTTCTTTTCTTTTCTTTTCTTTTTTTTTTTTTTTGAGACTCTAAACTCTACCATTTTATTAAATAGCCCTTGACCTTGATGATTCTTATTTCAGAATTCTGTTGTATTCTTGTCCTTAAAATCTTTGCTATACTTCACTGAAAATCTTTGTAGATTCTAGTTATAGGGTTTTTCTGTCAGAGGGTGATTACTGTTTGGAATTGAAATATTCAAGGAGTCTAAATGAATATAGCTATTTATGTATCTTTCTCTGAGTATTTAATTTTTCTTTTTGGATAAACTGGAAAATATGGATGGGAAGGAATTCATGCTTTGTGTCAGGGTATATTATAGGAAGTGTTCAAGCTTGGTTGGGATTCTCACTTAACAGGTCTGTGGAATACAACTGCAAACTACTTGTGGTTTTCTGCACTGATTATCCTGTTTTGTGTCTTTGTACCCTCACTTATTATGTCCCATCTTCCTTCCAATTCTCTGTGTTTGGATGACTCTTGATCATATTTAAATGTTGTTTTTATTATGTGCCATTGAGTCATCTCTGACTCATAGTGACCCTATGTATAACAAAATGAAACATTGCCTGGTCCTGTGCCAGCTTCACATTCCCTACTAAATCTGAGACCATCCATGTAGCCCCTTGTCAATCCATCGCATTGAGGGCTTTCCCCTCTTTTGCTGACCCTCCACTTTATCAAGCATGATATCCTTTTCCAGAGAATGATCCCTTCTGACAAACTGACCAAAATAGGTGAGATGAAGTCTGGCCATTCTCACTTCCAAGGAGCATTCTTGCTGCACTTCTTCCGGAACAGATTTGTTAGTTCTTTTAGGAGTCCACAGGACTTTCAGCATTCTTCACCAACACCACAACTCAAAAGCATGAACTTTTCTTCTGTCTTCCTTATTCATTGTCCAGCTCTCACATGCATATGAGGTAATTGGGAATATCATGGCTTGGGTTAGGCATATCTTAGTCTTCAAGGAG
The DNA here is from genome assembly GCF_000298275.1 of Orycteropus afer afer. NCBI lineage: Eukaryota > Metazoa > Chordata > Mammalia > Tubulidentata > Orycteropodidae > Orycteropus > Orycteropus afer. The sequence goes on from NW_006921620.1 coordinate 17,463,156, forward strand.
ATATCTTTGCTCTTTGGGACTTGAAAGAGATCTTTTGCAACAGATTTGCCCAATACAATATGGCTTTTGATGTCTTGACTGCTGCTTCCATTGGCATTGATTGCAGAACCAAGTAACATGAAGTCTTTGACAATTTAAATACTCATCTCAAATATCATTTCCAAGATGCTTCTCCTGCTTTCTGCAGCCTGTGCTAAGTGCACTTCTACAGTACGTCTGCAATTTCCTCTGCATTGCTCTGTTTTAATTCATAATTCACACATCTCATATCTGTATTATGAGCTTTTTGAGTACAATGACAATGTCTTATTTATTTGCTTTCCCAGTGTCTGGAGCAATTTCTAGCACACAGCAGGTGTCTAGTAACTATTCTCTCAAAAACAGACAAACAAAACTCATATAAATAACTAGATTCAAACCCCGGAGGGTAAGGGTTGATATACATTTGATAAATTATCAAAATCACCTGGGATATTTTAAAAAGAAATATTATAATACCTAAAAATTCAGATTTAGTGGGACTTGAGTGGGGCCTGAGTTTGGAGTTCATGGATCTAAATTACCTTTAATATTTTTTGTTGTATTAAAAGTGATATGTTTTACTTCTCTTGCAGCTTATGAAAACTAACATTGATGTTCTCTTTTTGTTGTAGTTATTTTGAAATTCAGGTTATGATGAAACATACACTTTACCTATTTATGTAACTTCTTATAATTATTTTTATTTTTTGGCAAAGCTTTGTGAAAGACCAAGACTGATTATATAAAAGAGTTATTCAGTCAAAAATGCTGTGAATGTAGTTTTTCAAGGAAAATAATTGGTAAAATCAAATCTTTTAAGGTATATATCACAAGAGTCAGTACATAAAACTCCTAAATATGCTTTGTGAGATTATCAAATTTCTACCATAAGATACATATCTGAGGAGCTTATTTTCTCAATTGCTATCTATTTGCTTTGTCATTATAGCGTCATATATGGGGTTATACCAAAAACCAAACAAAACTCACTGCCATTGAGTTGATTCTGACTCATAATAAACCCCATTGGATTTTCAAGGCTGTAAATCTTTACAGAAGCAGACTGTCTCATCTTTCTTCTGCTGAGCAGCTGGTGGGTTTGAACCACTGACTTTTTGGTTATCAGCCAAGTTCCTTAACCACTGCACCTCCAGAGCTCCTTATAGGGTTGATAGTTCCAAATGTCTCACATTAATCCCAGCTATTCATAGGAAAGGAGACTTTGTCCTTCACTAGGATAGCTGGAGATGTTATCTTCCCACATGTCTTTATTAGACAATTTTTTTTTTTTTTTTTCTCACTCATGGAGTCTAGCAAATGCTTGCCTCCTCTATTGTTTATTCAGTCATTGAATATTGTAATTTCTTTCCATTAATCAGCATTATACCCATATGCATGCAATATGAACAATGGAAAAGGGTAATGAGGCATGATGTTTACTTTGATGCTTTTGGTGGGAATATTCATCTTAAGAAGAAATGAACTGAGACCTAAAGCATTCTCCCAAGGAGTACCTATTATGCATTCATAAGAATTTGCTTTTTTGTTTTCTTCTCCCTTAGGAGGGAGGGTTTCCCCTACCCCTTCGGTCAATCGAATATGGCACAAGGGTAATGACAAGTCTAATAAGATGCTGTAAACCACTACTTTTAATGCACAATATAATTGAGTCAGGATATAGTCTCTATACTGATGGAGTCCCTGGTGCTTTAGCAGCTAAAATTATGATTAGAAAGATCCAGATAATGCGGACTTCTATTACATTAAGCCACAGTATTATACAATTTCCCTGCTGCAGCATATCCATTTTTCTCTTTTGAATTATACAGTGCTGTCTTAAATGGCTTAATATTACTTCGGAATCAAATTCAAAAATCTGCTGAAAGAATTTAGCATTTTTGGTAAAACAGACACAAACTCAATTGTTAGTGATGTTTTTCAACTGATGATTTATTCCCATTGCTTTCATAGGAAAGAGCATTTTTAAATATCCCTACCCTTGTGCCACCCAGCAGACCTTCTAGCCAGCTGAAATGGGATGGTATGGAGAAGTAGTAGTTCAATGCCCTATACATGGAAAGATCATTACCTTAATTGCAATATGGTATTGGAAGCTGTATTTGCACTTTTCACATTGTCAAGGGTGCAAAGTGAAAAAACAATTTATGGATGATAGTGAAGGGTGGGAGGTACTCTTAAAATAATGAATGCCTCATAACTCAGACCTACTGAGGTGTGAGTGAAATATGTTGTTTTCTCCCTTTGTGAATAAAGATCATCAATTACTTCTATGGACTCAGACACCTTTATTTGTGATTTAAAGCTACCCAATGTAATGCTCTAAAATTGTTAGTTTCACCTTTCTTCTATTGGAATATTTATAATTTCCCTTTAAAGAACATTCACCATAGCTGCATGTGTAACAAACAGCAAAAGTGATTGATGATGTTAGCAATACTATTATTAATACTATTAGGAGTTACCATTTATTGGATAGATTTTTGTCAGAAATTTTACATATAATGAAATTTAACCCTCAAATGATAGAGTTGAAAGAGTGCAAGGAACTGACTGTATGAACAACAGTCAGGAAGTAGCAGAACTCTGAATTCTGTTTGAATTTTTGCCAAGCCACTATGCTTCATGAGATCTAGTGAGTCTCTAAAAGAGAACTATCTATTACAGTGAAAAATAAAAGATAATTCCCTAAGAATATTGGAAGAATGGGATGTTTTACTCTGACCCCAAATGTAAGCATCAAGTGTATTGGAAACACAAGGACTTCCTGGTACTTCAATGCCTTAACCATGCTGACAGGATAATATCAAGTTGGACAAAGGAAAAAGTATCTTTCTTAATAAGAAAAAAAATGTTCATGTTAGACTAATGAAGGCAGATAGAATCTCTGCAGTTGGTTTACAAAGATGCTGTACTCTATCATATATTTATGCCATGATGTAAGAAACAATAGGAAAATAATTCAGAAGGAAAAATACAAAATAATAATAATGAGTTACCATTGAGTCAATTCCAATTCATGGAGACTTCATGTGTATTGAAGCAGAACTGTGATCCCTAAAGTTTTCAATGGTTGATTTTTCAGAAGTAGATGATGAGGCTTTTCTTCTGAAGTGCCTCTGAATAAACTCAAACCTTCAGCCTTTCAGTCAGCAGCTGAATGTGTTAACTGGTTGCACCACTCAGGGACCCAAAAATTTATCAGTGAGCTTACTTAACTTGCTTAAGAAGCAGAGGCGGGACATACTCAAGTAGTCTACTCCTGTGTCAAAATGTATTAGCCACTCTACTATACTACCTCAGAAAAATGCTAACAGGAAAAATTATGCTTATAATATTTAGTATTATTAACATAATAATTATTAATAGAATGTTAATAATAATTAATATTTCTTATGATAAGGACAAGTATGAAATTAGTCTATAAATAAAAAGCTGAAACCCAAATTAGAAATCCCAGGCCTTGTTATATAGAGAAAAGAAACCTCTGGTTTTGTCAGGGATGTGAGCTTTACGTTTGTTTAAGTGTGGATGGTCTTGATTTGTTTATGTGTCTGCTTTGCCCACTATTCTGTGAAAAAATTTTGCCATTGATGTTTAACTAGCATCTTATTTACTCTTCTCCATACAGCACAATTGTGTAAAATAAAAGAATGAACAATGAGTATGAAAAGTTTTAGAGTGAGGAGAAGGAGTAAGGAAGCAAACAAAATTTGAATCCTTGTCTTAAAAGATAGGCTTCACTGAAGCTAATCAGCTGATTGGAAGGATATGACTTTGCACCTTCATTAATTTCATGGAGTTAGTTTTCAGTAATAGAACCAATATATTATTAGTCAGAGCCCAGACTGGAGATAGAAACCATCTCACGTATTTCTGTTAACAGAATTGAATATAAAGAATTGTTAACTAGGTATCGGGAAACTGAAAAGAGAATAAAGGGAACATTAAGACACCATGACAGTGGCAACTGCAGGAAACAGTTACCACACTGGTTATTTTAAAATAGATAATTTCATATAAATAATTGTTAACTGGATTTTGGAGAACCCAAAATCCAAACACAGAACGCTAAATTACCACAGATATTGCAACAGGCATTTAAGAGCTGAGAGAACATAAGGAAGAAGTTGGAATTATTATAATTGAGAATGTTGGAGAGGGGCCTGCGGAGCTGAGACTCAGTCCTTGGATGAGAGCCTGAATGATGATGTTGGTTATATGAGTATTGAAAAGCTGCAAACTGGAATCACCCTCTTTTGCTGAAATGTTCTGTTGTTGCTACTGGAGTGAAAAGGGCGGCTGCGCAGGAATCTGAACCATAAAGAAAAAACATGAAGCAACAGGAAAGAGCAAGCCCTTTCCTCCCTTTTCAGTCTTTCTATCTCTGTCTCTTGACAGAACCTAGCAGCCATTTGCTGACAAAACAGACATTGTTTGCAGAATCCCACACTAGGATTACAAAGCGCGTATATACATACATACCAGTTGCTGTCGCTTTAATTCCTGGAGATGCAATGTACGTCAGAGTAGAACTATGCTCCACAGAGTTTTCATTGGCTGAATTTCTGGAAGTAGATCACCAAGTCTTTCTTCCAAGGCATCTTTGGGTGGACTCGAACTGCCAATATCAGTTAGTAGCTGAGTACATAACTGTTTGCACCACCCAGGGATTCCAAGAACAGTATAAAAAAGAGTAGGTTAGAGCCATTAGCTTAATTACTGGCACTGCCAGTATTTGTTATTAAAGTAATAACCTTCTTGAAAATCAATGTATTTTCAAAATCAAAATTCAAGATCTCTTGTATAATGATATTCATGTCCTTGTACCATACATTTATTTTTTCTTTTCTGTCTAAGAAAGAATAACGTTGCTCAAAAGCATTCAGTTCTCAGTCAAGTCACGGACAGATAGCAAGCAACTTTCTATGAATGTGCTAATAGAATATCTTAACTCTTATAGCTATAGAATTGGAATTGTTTGAAAATTAAAATCTCTATTCCCCTCCATTCTCCATCATTTGGAGTTTGACCTTCCCTACAGGTTCCTGGAGTGGATCTGTGACACAGACCTAGCCAAACATAATACTACTTGCTACAAGGGACGAGGCTACCATCATTCTCAGCCATTTTCTTTAGAGCATGGAGTCCTTGAATGGTGTGACAAATATTCTTGGCTACTCCCAGAAAGGTTGGAGGTTCAAGGGCACCCCCAGGTGCCTCAGAAGAAAGGTCTAGTGACCTAATTCTGAAAAATCAGCCACTGAAAATCTTATGCAGCACAGTTCTACTCTGACACACATGGGGACTCCATGACTTGGTCAATTTGTTGGGTGTTTATGTGTTTAATTAATTAATTATTAGTCATTCCAGTGTAACAATGGTTTCTAAGAATATTCTTGTGGCCAATGGATCCAAGCCACCTGATAAATGACATAGAGTGCAAGGTCCGAGTTCCAATTGCCTCATGGACCTATCCATTCATTGTCTCCTGACATTGGAAATATGTTGGTACTGCAAAAGAAATGAAATTTGAAATGCTCAGGACCAAAAATTAGTCTGGAAAATTTTCCAAATCATATATGAAAGAAATTTGATAGAGCCTCCTTCAAATTTAAAACCAATCCAAAAATTTACCTGACATCACTCAAAGTGAGTTGTGAAGCTGAAAGAAATTTTTCTAAACTATTAGCAATTGTTTGAAGAAAGAAAGAAACAACAACAAAAACAACAATAAAACCCACAAATTTTAATCAACTGTGCTAGAGAAAAGACTGACTTATCTCACTATACTCTATGTAGAACAATCATATCACAAAGTAATTTTTACATGAAGAGGTAACTGAAAAGTATGTGGCCAAAAATGTTAGAAAAACAGAGGAAAAAATTTAGGAAATCTAAGAGAAATATATTATAGAGGGAATTAATTAATTGAAACATTGTTATTTTTTTTTAAATTTTATTTATTGTGATTTGGGTGAAGATTTACAGAGCAAATTCACTTTCCATACAGCAGTTCACATATACTTTGTCTCATGTCATTGACCACAGT
>NW_006921620.1:17473196-17502224 GCF_000298275.1 Orycteropus afer afer
GCAAATTCTTCTGCTAGTTGGGGTTTAGTCCACTTTTGTATCCTTCTCATCAAGGCTCAGGGGTCCAAGATTATCTTCTGTGTCTGTGTTAATTGGTTTTCCTTTTCTTTGTTGAAGAGCATCTGTGCAGTCCTTCTGCCTAGTCCGCCATCTTGCTGGAACTCCACATTGTTAATTTTTCAGATTTGGTGAAGTTTTTTCATATTTGTCAGTTTTTTAAAAAATATATAATTTATTTATATAGGTAGTTTCTTTCCTATCTATTTTGTATCAGTAATTTTGCACTTTTTTTTTCTTTTTAAAGGGTACCAAATTATCCACCACTCTTTTACCAGTTTGTCTTAGTATAGGGGCTTGAGTGTTATTGTGATGCTGGAAGCTCTCTTAGCAGTATTTCGAATATCATCAGGATCACCAATGGTGAACAGATTTCAGCAGTTTCTAAACTAAGAAAAACAGGAATGAATGCCTGGTGATTCATTTCCAAAAATTAGCCAATAAAAACCTTATGGATCACAATAGAATATTGTCTGATATAGTGCTGGAAAATGAGTTCCTTAGATTGGAAGCCACTACACAAAATAGATGCTGTTGTTTTCTATTAAGAACTTTGAGTGGTACAGAAATTGGTACCAAAGAGTGGTTGCAAACAATATATTATTAAGGAAATGGTTAACTGATTAGATTGGACTACAAAGCAGGGAGCAGCTAGATAATGTTAGAGTCCGGAATTCTGGCAGCAAGGGAAAAATTATGACCAATAGTTGTCCAAAATGATGTAACCATTGAAAGAAAGGCATTGGAGGACTAATTAATTCCTAAAATTGAATAGTATGAAGGGTATGTAGATACAAAGACAAAGGAGAGGATGTCTGATTAACTTGCAGAGTTTAAAGAAAGAATAACATTGCTCAAAAGTGTTAAATTCTCAGTCAAGTCGTGGTCAGATAGCCAACAACTTTCTATGAACGTGGTAATAGAATATCTTAAATCTTATAGTTCTGGAGTTGGAATTATTTAAAAGTTAAAATCACAGTTTGATTTTTGTTGCTGAATTATGTTACACTTGAGTTCATAGTTGTATCAGGTCTCTTATAAAGTTATAGCACTGAACAGGAAAAAGTGGTCCTGGACAGTTAATAGGAGGGATTTGGATGTCACAGAGTACCTTTTACATTTATCCCTGCTGATCCTACTTTGCCAGTAGGAGCACTCATCCTTACTCATATTATAAGGCTGCCCTCCTTTGCTTGAAAAACTCTATAACAATTCACCCAATGCAATGACCTTGTGGGAGGTTATCCAGTTTCCTTAACCCATCTTCCATTATTCCTCATTATCTCCAATATATGACTATAGTTGTATCCTAGCATGCCCTACTGGATCAATTCAATATCAAACCTAGAAGAAAGCTATCACATCAAAGGGATTAATATGATATTTTCTAATTTATAGCAGTAAAACTGTGATGAATATATGTGGAAGTGAATTTGGGAGATGCCAGCAAGGTGGGAAAGAAAACAATTTTTGATGAAATTATATTAATTTCATGGGTACCTACTCTACATTTAACCTACTATTCTGAACATTGTAGAAAATTTCTAATAACTCCTTTGTTATAGAACATGGAACTAACTCAGTGATGACCTAAAATTCACTTGCTAAAGAAAGATGCCAGAAATTCCTAGTGATAATCTAAGAAAGTTATAGAAGTATGAATGTTAGAATGACTTTTTTATGTACAACTCATTCACCTACTCATTAACTTTGTGACTTGAGAAAGCATAGACAAAATCCCCTTCACCACTAAACTGAAACAACAACAACAATAAAAATATTAGTGAGGTCACACAAGACTGTTTGAAAAGCACTGTAGTGGCAATTCTCTAGTGTTCATGTGGCCAACATATAAATGACATTGAATCATTGATTTCAGTGGGAATGATGGGTCCTAGAGTGGCAGAGGTGATCATAGTCACCAAAATAGGCAACAGATGTAAAGTCATAATCAAAATTACAAAATCAGCTAGTATATTTAGGGATTGATCAGTTGATTAGGAGGTCACTAACATTGAAATAGATAGGCTAATAAAATCTTGCCTTGACTAAGAAAACCAAAACCAGCCAACCAACCAACTAACCAGCCATTGTTTGTTGTTAGTTGCTGTGGAGTGAGTTCTGACTATGGAGACCCTGTGTGTGCAGAGTAGAACTGCTCAATAGGTTATTTTTTTAATTTTTTTTTTTTTATTATGATTTGGGTGAAAGTTTATAGAGCAAATTAATTTTCCATTTAACAGTTCATACACATTTTATTTTGTAACATTGATTGTAATCTCCACAGTATAACAGTTCTATTCCCACTTCCTACCTATGTCTAACTCTTCCCTGTGTCCTTCTTTCCTATGTATTACTACCCTCTGATCTTTCTCTCTGTGTAAATGCTGCCCTTCTGATCTCCTATGGTTAATTGTTCTAAGGAATGCACCTACCTGGTGTACTTGCTCACCTCTAAAGCCTGTCTATTGTATGGCTGTAAATTAAGCAACAATGTAAGCTCAATTCCAGGCCTAAAGGGTGACTAGGGGTCATAGTCATGGGGGTTTCACCAGTCTCTGTAAGATCAGTAATGCTTGTCTTTTTTGTGATTTTGAATTGTGTTCCACATTCTTCTCCCACTCTATCCAGGATCTCCAACTTTGATCCCTTTCCATGCAGTTGGCAGTGGTAGCTACTGGGCACCACCTAGTTCTTCTGGTCTTGAGGTTATGTAGGCTGAGATTTCCATGGTCCATAATTCTTTGGACTAATTGTTTCCATGTCTTTGATTTTCTCCACTCTTCTTTGCTCTGACGAGGATAGACAAATTGTTGCATCTTAGAATGTTTGCTTGCAAGCTTTTAAGAACCCAGATAGGGTTTTCAAGGCTGTGACCTTTGGGAAGCAGATCTCTAGGCCTGGAGACAGGCCTATCTCCAGAGGCCTGACTCCAGAGGCACCTCTGGGTGTGTTTGAACCACTAACCTGTTGGCTCGTGGTTGAGTGCTTAACTGTTTGTGCCACCTAGATACTCTTATCCAAACAATCGAGATCTGTTAAAAAGTGGCTTATTTTGGACAATTATGAAAGAGAAAGAGTCATGGACATTCTAGATTTTCAGAACTGAGTCAGTTAACAAAACCAGGCTGTCTGAACAAAAGGAGAGGCATAGTACACTTCAGAAAAGGTCCAATGACAACATTGTAAAACTGTATTCAAATCTTTCACCTAATATTCCCCAAGCATACACTCATTGAATAGGGTTACTATGTCCAGGGCTTTGGATGCTGGCTTTGAGCCAATAATAATCATGGAAACCTCATTTAACTTAACTTTTTCTATTCAGGAGGCATATTGATCTTGGAAAATGTAGCATGATTTTCATCAGATTATTCAGATAGTTACTCTAATTTTCTGTTGTTGTTCCAGATATTATGTCTTCATTTGAACAAATTAACACACTCTGTAGCATCTACTACACAGTTCTTGCTTTTTATCTAATCCAATGTGCAGAGAAAAGCAGAAGCAGTTTCCTTTTACCTAAAAAGGAGAACAATATTTTTTTCCTCATCTTCTCCCTGGGCCATGTTAATTCTTTATATTCATGACACAATATAGTCTGCAGGGCACCTGATTCTCTCACCATTTCACAGAACATCATGTATTCTGTATTGATGCCATCATACTGAAAGGACTAGGGGAGTAGGAGTAGCAGGTATCCTAGCTTTGCGTGCAGTGCCAGAGGGAAGTGGATAATTGCATGAAAATATAGGAGCCTCCAACTCCACTTTCTTTTCTTTTTTTTTTTTTAAACAGCTTTATTGAGATATAATTCACATACTATATCATGTGCTCTTTTAAAGTGTACAATTTAAAAGGTTTAATATATTCACAAAGTAGTGCAATGATCACCATAGTTAATTTGAAACATTTTCATCACCTCAAGAACAAACCCATAAATTATTCCCCACCTCCTACTTAACCCTAAGCAATCAGTAATATCCTTTCTATCTCTATATATTTGCCTATTCTGGACTTTCATATGAATGGATTCATATAGTGGATAGTCTTCATTTGCCTTAAAGAGATCTACTTTTAAGGAATCTGCCAAGATGTTCCTTTCAAAGTGAAAGACAAGCTGTGCACATTACAGAGCATATTACTACTGGTACTACTATTTTTTTTTTTTTTTTTTAAAGGCACAAATATAGTGCGCCTATTTGTATATTGGAGAAATGCATGTCCTATTTGGTAGTGACGGTTAGAGTAATTCACCTTTTCTCTCTAAAGACTTCAAATGTGAGAGGGATCCACATCAAAAGAAGACCAGTGAAGGTCACAGAGTAATTTATTCTACCATTTGGTTCTTATGATTTAGTGGATACAATGGTATTTGAAGTATCTGTGGCAGATTGGATTGCCTTTGGAAATCACTGCTAGGAAAATTACAGCAGAAACACCTAGAGTTTTAGAGCAAAGTCATGCTTTCTTTGGCAAGTAACTTTTGTTAATAGGTCCTGGTAGAGTTTAAGTAGCTGATCATTTGCTATGCTTGAGCTGCTCATTAACATGAATTTGTGTAAATTGGCTATCCAATTCACCAAGAAGAAAAATTAAGTATGAGCAGTAGCACTTTATTGTCAAGTGGAAGCTGTATGTAGGGTGAAAATATAATTTATCATCCAATCCAGGAAACTTTTGAGAGTAAAAGATGTGCTAATAATAATTATAAGAGGACAACTGGAATAAACTGGTACTTTCCCAGCAAATGAAGAATATACTTGAGCATGACATGAAGTAAATACTATTATTGTGTCTTACATTCTTAGCTTGTATCCTCCCTACTTGGCTCCTACTTCTCCATCATCCTATGCTGGTAGCCTTTATTCCCTATGATTTTACTGAAGAGGAAAAAAATTAAAAGTAGATTCATTAATACTATGCTAGCACCAGATGAACATGGATGGTTATACATCTTGATACTCAAAGGAAGAAGGTATTAATCATACTATACAAAATAGGTGAAAGCTGAAACTAACAGTTGGCCATTTAGTGCTTGACAAGAGACTGGACTAATCGACAAAAGAGGAGTTACTGTGCTGGCTAGGGTAAATACTCATGATCACTAAGAATAAATAGTATTGCTGTTATACAACTAGAGTAGAGAAAACTTTGAATCAAATCCTTTGGATCCCTGGAGTGCCTTCTAGCTCACTCATGTCACATGGTAAAAGTTCATTGAAATGTTGAGCAAAATCACAGAAGTCTCAAACCTTATGGATATGAATCTTTGATCCTCAAATCAGGTAAAAAAAAAAAAAAAAAGAATCAACTACCTGAGGTGCTAGCTGACAGCAAAGAAAAATTATGTAGTGAATACTAATATAGCCTCATGAACAATACAATACTACTTTTTCCATGCTATTAATCTATTCCATAGAGTCAATTTCGACTCATAGAGAGCCTATAGGGCAGAGTAGAACTTCAATATTGCACGGCTTCAATATTCATGTCCTGGAAGAAATACATACTTGTGGCCATTTCAAAGGAAAGTGATCCCATGGGATGCAGAAATTATCAAATCATATCATTAATATGGTTCAATAATATGGTAGTCTCAACTTTCACCTATTTTGTATAGTATGATTAATACTTTCTTCCTTTAAGTATCAAGATGTATAACCATCCACATTCAGTGGGACCTTCATTTGCTGATGTAGCCTGACTCAATTTAGCATGAAACAGCTTCAAACATTAATTAATAATCAGAACATGGAATGTATGAAGCATAAATATAGGAAAATTGGAAGTTGTAAAAAATGAAATGGAACACATAAAGATTGATATCCTAGGAATTAGTGAGGTGAAATGGACTGCTATTGGCCATTTTGAAGCAGAAAATTGTATGGTCTACTATGCTGTGAATGACAAACTGAAGAGAAATGGTGTTGCAATCATTATCAAAAAGAACATTTCAAGATCTATCCTGAAGTATGATGCTGTTAGGATAGGATAATAATTGCAGGTCTACCAGGAAGATCAGTTAATACAATTATTATTCAAATTTCATGAAGCACCGAAGTAAAATATGAAGAAATTGAAGATTTTTACAAACTTCTGTAGTCTGAAATTGAGCACACATGCAATCAAGATGTATTGATTATTACTGGTGATGGAAATGCAAAAGTTGGAAACAATGAAGCAGCATTGGTTGGAAAATGTGGCCTTGGTGATAGAAATGATCCTGGAGATTGCATGATAGAATTTTGCAAGACCAATGGCTTGATCATTGCAAATACCTTTTTTCAACAATATAAATGGCAACTATACACATGGACCTTGCCAGATGTGATACAGAGAAATCAAATTGATTACATCTGTGGAAAGAGGCAATAGAGAACCTCAGTATCATCAGTTAAAACAAGGAAAGTGCTGACTGTGGAACAGGCCATCAATTGGTCATACATAAGTTCAAGATGCAGCTGAAGAAAATTAAAACAAATCCATGAGAATCAAAATGTAACCTTGACTATACCCCACCTAAATATAGAGACCAACTGAAAAATAGATTTGACACAGTAAACACCCTAGACTGAAGACCAGATGAATTGTGGAATGAAGCTAAGTAACGGACACATGGGGGTTCATTGCACTAGTCTTTATTTCTGTTTGAAATATTTTAAAATAACAATAATAATAAAACATCATACATAAAGAAAGCAAAAGGTCATTAAAAAAGCAAGAAAGGAAGAAAAGACCAAAATGGATGTCACAATAGACTCTGAAACTTGCTCTTGTATGAGAGTAGCTAAAGGGAAAGGAAGAAATGTTGAAATAAAAGAGCTGAACAGACAATTTCAAAGGGCAGCTCAAGTAGACAAAGTAAAGTATTACAATGAAATGCACAAAGATTTGGAGTTAGGAAACCAAAAGCTAACAACAGGCTTGGCTTTTCTCAAGCTGAAGGAACTGAAGAAAAAATTCAAATCTTGAATTGTAATACTCAAGGATTCTATGGGCAAAATATTGAACAATGTGGGAAGCATCAAAAGAACATAGAAGGAATACACAGAGTCACTATATCAGAAAGAAGTGATTAACATTCAATCATTTCAGGAGGTAGTATATGATCAAGAACCAATGGTATTGAAGTAAGAAGTCCAAGCTACACTGAAGGAATTGGTGAAAAATAAGGCTCCATGAATTGATGGAATACTCATTGAGATGTTTCAACAAATAGATACAGAGCTGGACAACCTCACTCAACTATGTCACAATTTGGAAGAAGCTACCTGGCCAACTGGCTGGAAGAGATCCATATTTGTGCCCATTCCAAAGGAAAATGATCTAACAGAATGAAGAAATTATCTAACAATATCAGTAATATCACATGGAAGAAAATTTTGTTGAAGATAATTCAAAAATTGTTGCAGCAGTGTATTGCCAAGGAAGTGGCAGAAATGTAAACTGGATTCAGAAGAGGATGTGGAACAAGGGATGTCATTGCTGATGTCAGTTGGACCTTAGCTCAAAGCAAAGAATACTAGAAAGAGGTTCACCTGTGTTTGATTAATTGTGCAAAGGCATAACATCATAACAAATTATCATTGTGATAATTTACAATGTGACAAATTAACATTGTGAAGAATGGAAATTCTAGAACACTTCATTGTGCTCATGAAGAATCTGTACATAGACCAGAAGGCTGTCATTCGAAAAGAGCAAGGGAATACTGAATGGTTTAAAACCAGGAAGGGAGTAAGTCAGGATTGTATTCTTTCACCATACTTATTCAATATGTATGCTGAGCAAATAATCCAAGAGGCTGGACTATATGAAGAAAAATATGGCATCAGGATTGGAGGAAGACTCATTAACAATCTGCAATATGTAGATGACACAACTTTGCTTTGCTGAAAATGAAGATGACTTGAAGCACTTACTGATGAAGATCAGAGACTACAGTTACACCTCAACATAAAAAAAAAAAAAAAATGAAAATCCTCAGAACTAGACCAGTAAACAACATCATGATAAATGAGGAAAAGATGGAGGTTGTCAAAGATTTCATTTTACTTGGATCTGCAATCAACATACATGGAAGCAGCAGTTAAAAAATAATCATATGTCGTATTGCACTAGGAAAATCTGATGCATAAGACCTCTTTAAAGTGTTGAAGAGCAAAGATGTTGCTTTGAAGACTAAGGTGCACCTAACCCAAGCCACGGTGTTTTCAATTGTTCGTACGCATGTAAAAGCTGGACAATGAATGAGGAAGACAGAAGAATTGGTGCCTTTGTTGGTGAAGAATACTGAAAATAGCATGGACTGCCAGAAGAATGAAGAAATCTATCCTGGAAGAAGTGCTGCCAGAATACTACTTAGAAGTGAGAATGACTAGACTTCTCATCTATTTTGCCCATATGTTCAGAAGGGACCAGTCCCTGGAGAAGGATATCATGCTTGGAAAAGTGGAGGATCAGAGGATCAGAGAAAAAGGTAAAGATCCTCAATGAGATGAATTGACACAGTGGCTGCAATGATGGACTTAAGCATAGTGAGGATTGTGAGGATCATGCAGGACAGGGCTGTATTTTGTTCAGTTGCACTTAGAGTCTCTCTGAGTTGGAATCAACTCGATGACACCTAACAACAACACCCTTAATATCACACCCAAATAAAATTTTGTTAAAGATAATTAAAAAATGGTTACAGCAGTATAAACTCGCTGCTGTCAAGTTGATTCGACTCAGAGCAACCTCTTCTTGGGTTTCTGAGGCAGTATCTCTATGGAAGTAGATCACCCAATCTTCCTTTTGAGGAGTTAACAGTCTGGTTAGCAGTCAAATGCCTTAAGCACTCCACCACCAGAGCTCCATACAGCACTATACTGACAGGTAACTACCAGAAATCCAAACCAAATTCAGATGAGGGAGTAGAATGAAGGATATAATTTCTGATGTCAGATGGATCTTGGCTAAAAGCAGTTAATACCAGAAATGTGTTTATCTGTGCTTTATTGACTATGCAAAAGCATTCGACTGTGTGGATCCTAACAAATTACTCATTAACACTGGAAAGAATTGGAATTCTGGAAGAGTTAATTGTTCTCATGAGAAATCAGTACATAGATCAAGAGGCTGTCATTTGAAAAGAACAAGGGAATAGTGATTGGATTAAAATCAGGAAGGGTATGAGTCAGAGTTGTATCCTTCCACCAGACTTACTCAGTCTGTATGCTGAGCAAATAGCGAAGCCAGATTATATAAAGGGGAACCTGGCATTGGGATTGGAAGATGACTCATTAAAAAGCTGTGATATGCAGATGACACAACCTTGCTTGCTGGAAGTGAAGAAGACTTGAAGCACTTATTGATGAAGATCAAAGACTACAGCATTCAGTATGGTTTATACTGCAAGAAAAAGAAAATAAAAATCCTCACAACTGGAGCAATAAACAACATCATGATAAACAGAGAAAAGATTGAAGTTGACATTTTACTTGGATCCACAATCATGCCCATGAAAAGTAGCACTCAAGAAATCAAATGATGTATTGCATTGCCAAATCTGCTGCAAAAGGCCTTTTTAAGTATTAAAGAGCAAAGATGTCATTTTGAAGACTAAGGTGTGCCTGATCCAAGCCATTGTATTTTCAACAGCCTCATATGCATGTGAGACCTGGACAACAAATAAGGAAGACTGCAGAAGAACTGATGCATTTGAATTGTGGTATCAGTGAAGAATATTGAATGTACCATGGACTGCTGGGAGAACAAAACGATCTATCATAGAGGAAGTACAGCCAGAATTTTCCTTAGCCATGAGAACGACCAGACTTCAACTCTCATACTTTGGGTCATTTTGTTGCAAGGGCCCTGTCTCCAGAGAAAGATATCATGCTTGGTAAAGCAGAGGGTCAGGGAAAAGTGAGAAGACTCTCAAAGAGATGGATTGACATAGTGGCCACAACAATGGGTCTAAGCATAGCAAAGATTGTGAAGATGGCGCAGGACTGGGTAGTGTTTCATTCTGTTGTGCATAGGGTGGATATGAATCAGAACTGACTTAATGGCACTTAGCAACAACAACAACAACAATCTTTGTGGAAGCAGACTACCACTATCTTTCTCCCATGGTGCAGTTGATGTGTTCAAACTACTGACCTCTTGGTTAGCAGCCCAGTGCTTAACCATTGTACCACCAAGACTCATTTCCTTGTTATTATCATGAATATATTTATGCTGTTATTAGGTGCTATCAAGTTGGTTCCAAATAATAGCAATCCTATGTAGTATAGACCTATGCACTGCCTGGCCCTGTGTCATCCTTACAATCTTTGCTATGTTTGAGCCCATCGTTATAGCCGCTGTGTCAATCCATCTTGCTAAGAGTCTTCCTCTTCTTCACTGACCCTCTACTGTATCAAGCATGATGGCCTTCTCCAGGGAGTGGTCCCTCCTTAGAACATGTTTAAAGTACTTACCTCAAGTTCTCTCTGTGGTTATTTTTATATGGCTCATTAATGGTGATGGTTGATTTAATTTGTTCCACGTTATTGATTGTGGACTTGTAGATGAATGGAGTAACCACTGATATTATAGAGTCTCACTTTCTTAGAGACAGTGAAAGCATTTCCTTTTTTTAAAAGGAATAGTCATATTATTAGAGAAAGAAACATTTGTTTTTGTGGTTGTTATTGCTTAGAATGCTAGGTATGGGAGAATGTATTACATTGATGATGGTGTCAGGTGTTATCAAAATGGTTCTAACTCAAAATGTACCTAAGACTAAGGATAGATTTTGCTGAAGATATTCTTACATGTTTATACTTTGATACAAAAATATCTTATACAGTACAGTAGTAACAGGGAACAAGGTTGAAGTAGCTTCTCAGAGACAACCAAACACCTTGAGGGAGAGAGTCACTGGACCTGCAGGCTTGGGACCATAGTCTTAAGGGAGGGGGGGGCACCAGGCTCAATTGGCACAACATAGGACATAAAAATTTTGTTCTACATCCTACTTTGGTGAGTAGCGACTGGGTCTTAAAAGCTATTGAGCAACCATCTAAGATGCAACTATTGGTCTCTCCTCTGGAGCAAAGAAGAGTAAAGAAAATCAAAGTCATTTGGAAACAGTAAATACAAGAATATGATAGAACACAAGGACCTCAGCCTTCACGACCCTGAGACCAGAAGAACTAAATGGTCCCTGGCTATCAATGCCAACCACTCATCAAGGGATCAAAATCGGAGATCCTGGATAAAGTGGGAGGAAGAATGTGGAACAAATTTCAAAAACACAAGAATGACTAGAATTACTGGTCAGATAGAGGCTGGTGGAACCCCTGAGACTATGGCTCTGGGTTATCTTTTGGGCCTGGAACTGAGTTCACTTCTGTGGATTAGCTTTCAGCCAAATAGTAGAAAGACCTACAAGCAGAATACCTACCCCAGGGAGATGCACTCCCTAGATTAATCATTCATGAGCCATCAGAAAGACAGCATTTGCATAGAGGGAAAGCTGGACAGACAGGAATGCATAGATAAGAAGGCCATAGGGAAAGGATAGTCATAGGGAGGAGAGTTTTTTATGGTTGGGGATTGTAATCGGGACCAGGAAACCAAATGTGCGTGAATTGTTGTGTGTAAAATGAATCTGCTTTATAAATTTGCATCCACATCACAATTAAAAAAAAAAAAAAATGGTTCTGCTCATAGCAACTCTAGGTACAACAGAACAAAATGCTACCTGATCCTGCACCATCCACAGAATTTTTACTATGTTTGAGCCAATTGTAGTCACTGTGTCAGTGCTTCTTATTGAGAATCTTCCTTTTTTCACTGATACCCTATTTTACCAAGCATAACATCCTTTTCTAGGGATGGGACCAAAGTAAGTGAGATGTAGTCTCTCCATTCTTGCTTCTAAGGAGAATTTTGGCTATACTTCTTCCAAGATAGATACATTCATTCTCTTGGAATACCACAGTACATTCAATATTCATTACCACCACATCAGTCAAAGGCATCAACTCTTCTCCAGTCTTCCTTATTCATTATTTGGCTTCCACATGCATATGAGTCTATTGGAAATACCATGGCTTGTATCAGGTATACCTGAATGCCCAATAAAGCATTCTTGATTTTTAACACTTTAAAGAGGTCTTTTGCAATAGATTTGACCAACACAGTGTGTCATTTGACTTCTTGACTGCTACTTGCATGGATGTTGATTATGGGTCCAAGTAAAAGGAAATACTTGACAACTTCAATCTTTTCTCCATTTATCATGCTGTTGCCTGATCCAGTTGTGAGGATTTTTGTTTTCTTTATGTTGAGATATAACCCATGTGGAAGGCTGTAATCTTGCATCTTCATCAGTATTTATTTCAAGTCCTCATTAAAAATCAAGGCCATCTTCACACCACAGGTTGTTAATGAGTCTTCCTCCAATCCTGATGCCACATTATTTTTCCTATAGTCCATCTTCTTAGATTGTTTTCTCAGCATGCTGATTGAATGACTATGGTGAAAGGATATAACCATAACACACAACTTTCCTGATTTTAAATCACACAATATCTCCTTATTATGTTCAACCAGCTCTCTCTTTGTCTATGTACAGATTCTGCATAGGCACAAGTATTTTGGAATTTCCATTCTTCACAGTGTTGTCCATAATTTGTTATGATCCACACAGTCAAATACCTTTGCTGAAGGTATTTGAATGAAACACAGATCTCTCATTTCACATCCTCTCCCGAATCTCGCTTTTATTTCTGATGGTTCCTTGTTGATATACTGCTACAATAATTTTTTAAATTATCTTTTGCAAATTTCACTTGTGTGTGATATTAATAATATTGTTTGATAATTTTTGCATTCTGTTGGATTACCTTTCTTTGGAATGGGTACAAATATGAATATCTTCCAGCTGGATGGCCAGGTAGCTTTCTTCCAAATTTCTTCACATAGCAGGCAGTGCTTCCAACATTGCATCTGCTTGTTGAAACATCTGAAGCGATATTCTACCAATTTCTGGAGTCTTGTTTTTTGTCAAAGCATTCAGTGATGGCTGGACTAAGTCCTTCAGTACCTTCAATACTTGATCATGTGCTACCTTCTGAAATAGTTGAGTGTGTTGACTAATTATATTTTGCTACAGTAACTCTATATATCCCTTCCAATTTCTTTTGATGCTTCCTGTGACATTCAATATTTTGCCAGTAGAAATCTTCAATATTCCAACTTGAAGACTGAATCTTTTCATTATCTTGAGAAATACTGAGAGTATTCTTCTCTTTTTTGCTTTCTAACTCTGAGTCTTTGGACATTTCAGTATAATACTTTACTTTTTTGACTTGAGCCACCCTTTGAAATTTTCTGTTCAGTTTTTTATTTCATCATTTCTTTCATCCACTTTACCTACTTCACATTCTAGAGCCAGTTTCAGAGTCTCTTCTCACATCTAGTTTGGTCTTTTCTTTTTTTCCTCTCTTTTAAATGACCTTTTGCTTTCTTCATGTATGATGTCCTTGATGTCATCCCACAACTCATCTGGTGTTCAGTCATTAGTGTGCCATATGTCAAATCTATTCTTATGATAGTCTCTATATTCAGGTAGAATATACTCAAGGTCTTACTTTGGCTCTTGTGGGTTCATTTTAATTTCTTAAGCTTCAAGTTGAACTCACATATTAGCAACTGATGGTCTATTCCACAGTTGGCTTCTGGTCTTATTCTGACTGATGATATTGAACTTCTCCATTGCCTCTTTCCAAAGATGTAGTTGATTGGATTCCTGTGAAATCCATCCTATGAGGTCCAAGTATTTAATGACCATTTATGTTGTTGAGAAAAAGTATTTGCAATGAGTTGCCATCGAGTCAATTCTAACTCAAAGTAACCCCCATTGAGTTTCTGAGGTGGTAAATCTTTACAGAAGTTTATTGCCCAGTCTTGCTTCCACTGAGTGGTTGGTGGGTTTGAACCACCAACTTCCTGGTTAGCAGTCAGATGCCATAGTCACTGTGCTACCAGAGCTCCAAGTTATTGATCTTACAAAATTCTATCATATGATCTCCTGCATCGTCATTTCTATTACCAAGGCTCATTTACCAACTACTGATCCTTTGTTTCCAACTTTCACATTCCAATCACCAGTAATTATCAAGGCATTTGATTACATGTTCAATTTCAGAACTGCAGCAGTTGGCAAAAATCTTTAATTTCTTCATCTTTAACATTAGTGTTTGGTGTGTAAATTTGAATAACAGTTGTTGTTCTGGTTACCTAATGCTGCTCTGACAAGAATATATCATAAATGGGATAGCCTTAACAAACAGAAGTTTATTCTTTTACAGTTTGGGAGGCTTTGAGTCCAAGTTCAAGTGCCAGGCTCTAGGGGCTAGATGAAAGCCCCTTGACCTTGGGCTTCAGCTCTGCCTCTTTCTCCCAGCCCACTGAAGCTAGAGGCATCTCTTCACTCAGGCAGCTACTGGCTGCTGAGGTTATCAAGCCCAAGATCAATAAATAAAATGGCACAGTCCCAATGTTACTGAACCACAAGGCAGGCTATTAATTCAACTCCATTTTAAGTCCCAAGGTCAGCAGAACATGGCAGGGTGCTGAACAATGGCATGGCTACATGCAGGTTCTAAGTATGCCACAAGCTAGAGACCATTCCCAAAGCTGCTTCTTACATATGGGAAGTAGACCACATCACAAAGGCACAGCCAAGATGACACACAAACATAACCACCACAGCTGTATTAACTGATCTTCCTTGTATGCATATGGGTATTATACTTCAATCTAGTCTTTGAGATGTTCTTTTTGATGATGAACGCGATATCTTTCCTCTTCACTTTGTCATTCCTGGCATAGTCGACTATGATTGTCTGATTCAAAATGTCTGATAGTAGTCCATTTCTGCTCACTAATTCCTAGCACATAGATCTTTATGCTTTCCATTCCATTTTTACTACTTGTAATTTTCCTACATTCTTCATTCCGTGTTCCAATTATTAATGGATATTTTCAGTTGCTTCTTCTTATTTTGAGGCAAGTTACATCAGCAAAGAAATATCCTGAAAGCTTATTCCATTCATGCCATTAAGGTTAATTCTACTTTGAGGAGTCTTTTCCAGTCGTATTTTGAGTGACTTCTGATCTGTGGGCCTTAACTTCTGGCATTTTTCAGACAGTGTCCCACCATAATTCTTAAGGTTTTTACTGGCTAATTGTTTAAGAACTACATCACTAGATCCTTCTTCCTCATCTGTCTTAGTCTTGAAGCTGCACTGAAACCTGGTTACCCAGCCTGTATATGAAATACTGGTGGCATAGTTTCTAGCATCACAATAACATGCAAGCCAAAACAATATGGCAAACTGACAAACAAGGGGTGGATATTAAGGATAAGCAGAGTAGTGAAGGTATATATATCTTCTTGGGTTTCTGAGGCAGTATCACTATGGAAGTAGATTGCCCCATCTTCCTTCTGGTGGTTTGAACCACCAGCCTTCTGGTTAGCAGTCAAGTGCCTTAGGCACTACACTACCAGAGCTCCTATATATATATATATATATATATATATATACACATATATATATATGTATATATGTATAATAATTAGTGGATATATCTTTTATTTATGGTCTTTTTCTTATTGTTGTTTTCTCCTATTGAGTTAGCCCCCAAGTTACAGTGACTCTAGGCACAACAGAACAACATGCTTTCCTGTTTTTTGCCATTACCAGAATCCACTGCCGATCAGAGAGTTGTGATCCCTGGAGTTTTCATGGCTGATTCTTAACTCTATCTCCAGGCTGTTTTTCCAAGCCAGTCTTAGTCAAAAAGCAACATGGCAGCCACCACTAACAGAAGGGTAGTGGCTGTGCATGAGGTACATAGGATGGGACTAGAATCTGAGTGTCCTGTATGGAAGGTGAGAATTCTACCACTGAATGATCAATGCTTCTGTGGTCTTCCTCACACCGTTGCACATCCCCTCCTAAAATACCTCACTGTATATTACATTATTTTCAAGTAGAAGAGAGAAGATGCCTTCTTAATTTACATTGAAGCTAGCATGCAAGTTGGAGACAACCCAGTTGAAATACAATTCAGAAGAGAGTGACATGAAGAGATGACACCATAGAGAATCATTTCTTGTGAGAACAGGGAGAAAATGCAATTTCAGAAATTACAGAAATAAGACTTTCTAAGAGTACAGTCCTATGTCTTCGTTGTGCAGTGCAAACTCTAGAGCTATGGTGGTGGCAGTGGAGTATTTTATTTCAGTGTGATCAGAATATTCTTCTTGACAAGACATATCTCCAGCTTCAGTGAGATGTAATGAGCTCTTCATATCCTTCAGCACATTCTTTTTTGCATAAATTGGGGGGAATGGGCTCTATTGTTTGCAGCTAAAATACTGTTCTTGATACATGGATATTTGAAGTAACTAAAGGGCGGGGGGGATAGAATTAGTTTGCTCAGCCACCATAGAATAAATTATTATTTTTTAAAAGCATATTTAGTGTTAATAAGATTGATAAATCTCAACAAAGTCTCAACTTGATTGTTCTTGCCTCAGTCAGAAGGTATATCAGTTTGCCCCAGTTTAAGAAACTCTCATACATTAAGTCTAAATTTGCAAAACAGATATATTAAGGGATCTTCTTTTTTCACTCTACCAAAAGATTAACTATGTAAAAGGACTTGCTGCATGTTTTATTTAATTAGCCAATTCCTCAATTATTTACTACAATGTAACTTATTTTAACATTCCATCTTTACAGACCTTTTCAACACCATATTTGCTACATAAATGGAGGCTTGCCTTTATTTAAATGTGAAAATTTAAATGCCTAGTTGGGAAGTTGTGAAATTACTAGTCCCCAAGGGCCAACAAAGGATTCTAACCCACATTTTCAAAATTGCAATGCTTTCTCTATATCAACATTATGAAGAATGTATGCTATTGAGAAATACTTTTATTATGTATAGTTGTTAAATGAAGACAATAAAATACATACCTAACTAAAAACTTCAACACTGCAAAATAGTATGCCATCCAGTTCCTAAATGTTTTTATGTTAAGTTGGATAGCTATTGATTTTGTAGTCACCATAATCCATTTTGTATTTAGTATTTCTAGTTGTGAATAAAAATATATATATTTTTTATAGTCTACAGATACTATACAGCTAGATTTTATGGCAAGTAGTGCAAAGACTATGCCTGCATTAGATGTGTGTGCATGTGTCTGTGTGTGTGTGTATGAACGTTTACATGCTTGCATATATACTATACTGCACTACACTTTACAAATACCCCTAAGTCCCTACAGGGTTCACAAGTTCACAGCAGACGTTGAACACCTATTAGACATTTAAGAGCATCATAAAAAGACTTTCTCTGGAGAATTGTGTTTATGCTTGGAATAGATCTTTTCCCAGCAAGTTGAAAGCCCATTAAAAGGATTTGATCTGAGCTTTTGTGGGTTGTTTCTTTTCCTCTTAGAGCTGGTCTAAGGGTTGTAATGTGGGCAGTTTTCTCTTTAATTACTGGGGATTAAGTTTTATAACAACTACAGGAGAATAACTTGGTTACTCATATTTAAGATGACAATATAGATGCAGAGATTTTACAATTGTGTGTGTGTGTGTGTGTATGTATAAAGATTTAGCTCATCCTGCTACCCAGGATAGCTGAAATTTATGCCCGAACTACATCTTTTTAAAGCTTTCCAGAGAGGTACTAGATTTCAGTTTATATAATAAGCTGTGCCATTTCAGTTCTGTTGTCCAAGCAAAGCATTGGACTCTTTACAGCCAGAATGAGTTTTTTTTTTTTTTTTTCTCCATAAATGGGATCTCATGAAATATTGGCTCAAATATTTGTAGGTACACTTTATAGAGATTAACCACATTTGAACAGCAATAGTTAATGGCTTATTTGATATATCCAAATTATTAGTATTCCCAATATCACTTGAACCATCAAAATATTGACACTTAAGTCTCTTTTTCTCAGTTAATAATTTCCTAAATGTTTTTCATTAATTAGTTTCCTTAATGTAACCAAAGTTTTGTCAAAGAATGAAAAATAACTAGAACCTTATAAGGAGAGAAATGATAAAATTTTATTAAGTATTTGGTATAGCTGATAAAATAACACTTGGTAAAAATACCAAGAGCTCCTAAATCCAGAAGGGGAGAAGGATTCTTATACACAAAGACGGGGTTATACATGCATCACAAGTACTTTCTGAGAGAGAACTATGTGAGCAATTTTTCTGAGTCACAATCTTATACAAACATTTTTTGGCAGAAATAGTCTTGACATTTACTTTCAGAACATTTTTATAATTTGTTTCACCATAAACTTTAACTTTGTCTACAAGTATTCTTTCTGAGAACAAAACATTTCCATCATAGTCTTAAGTAAGCATTGTCAAAGTCATACCAATAATTAGGAGAGTTGATCAAATTTTGTTTTTGCATTTACAACACTCAAACTTGGAGTGATATTTGGTAAAATACCAACTGCTCCAGAGTCCAAACTGAGAGAAAAATTTTTATTCATGAGGGTTACGGATTACATATGAGTCATGGAGGCTGAAGTTTACACATGAGTTACACGTGAGTCACAAGTAAACCTTTCACAATGTCAGTCTATTTTCCATCACAGAATTTTTGCACATGCAAACTGTGTACCCAAACATCTTTCCAAGGAACTTCCTTGTCATTCACTTTTTGGAATGTCCTTATCACTTGTTTAACCATAAATCAAAACTTTGTTATATAACACTTGCAAGCATTCATTCTGAGAACAAAAATTTTTCTTATGATAGTCTTAAGTAAGCATGAGTCATTGAAAGGGTGTATACATTCTGTAAGGAGAACAAGAAAAATGATATAGGGCAAAGGAAGCTTGGATGCAAGCTTGCATCAGTTGCTTTGTCATTCCAGATGCCTCAGTTTTACTGCTGTTTCACAACATAAACACACTTGTTCATTCAAGGGGGTGGTGGGTGCACAAATTCTGATTCAGACTTGTGCCAGTCATTTGGTCATGCCAGGTGCCTCAGTATCCTACACAGCTTTAAGGAAGAATCGAAACACAAATACTGAGTTTCATTTGTGAGGAAAATTGGAATTCACTTTGATAAATATGTTCAATCTGAGTTTGATGATTAAAAAAACCAAACTCACTGGCATCGAGTCAATTCTGGCTCATAGTGACCCCCTTTGAGTTTCTGAGTCTGTGTATCTTTATGGAAGTAGATTGCCCAGTCTTCCTTCTGTGGAGAGCCTGACGGGTTTGAACTGCCAGTCTTCTTGTTAGCAGTCAAATGCCTTAGGCACCACACCATCAGAGCTTCTTAATTTTGAGAATAGCAGATTGAATATGAATATCAGAATGAATATGAATATTTTGCCTTTTGACATGGCCAAAGAACAAATTACTTTAAATATATAACTGATTCATTATACATTTTCATCAGTGATAGCTAAAGTCTGTAGATATGTCTGTGGCTACAGTAACTACCAAGGAAGTCCCTGAGAGGCACAAATAGTTAAGCATTTGACTACTGTTTTTGTCCTCTAGTGTGGCTCTAACAGAAAATAACACAAATAGTGGCTTGAACAAAGAGGGATTTATTCTCTTATAGTTCTGGAAGCTAGAAGTCCAAGTTCAAAGTGCCAGCTCTAGGGGCTGGGTGAAAGTCCCTTAACCTTGGACTTCAGCTCTGCTCTTGTTCCCAGCCCCTTAAAGCTATAGGCTTCTCTTAACTCAGGCAGCTGCTGACTACTGAGGCTGACAAGCCCAAGGTCAGCAAATAAAATGGCACAGTCCCAAGATTATCAAGCAATATAGCTGGCCACTAATTCAAGTCCATTAACAGTCCCAAGATCAGCAGAAAACATGGCAGGTCATTGAGATGAAGACTTGGCTACTTGGGGGGGCGGGGCATCCAAGTGTGCTGAAAAGCTGCAGAGACCTTTCTCAGTGCTTCTTCTTATATACCGGAAGCAGACCCCATCCCTAAGGAAGCTACTTAGCTGCTCCAGTAGATTGCATCACAGAGCTGATTACCAGCCTCATCATGAGGAATAACTACATCTAGCTGCCCAGCCACTCAAAACCAGATGTAGCCAAGTTGACACAAAATTTACCTACCACAACTACTAACCAAAAGGTTGGAGGTTCAATCTCACCACAAAACATCTTGGAAGAAGGCTTGATAATCTTCTGAATGGCCACTGAAATCCTAGGAGTGCAATTCTACTTTCTACACATGGGATCACGAGGAGTAGGAATTGACTTGATGGTAAATTTTTTTTTTCTGTCTTATCTACCAACTCAAATAATCCTAGTAAGTTTACTTCATTTTACCTTTCTTTCACATGTTCCAAGAAATAATTTATTTAATATATTCCCTAATGTTTCCATGAATACAACACCTTAGTTGTTTTCTAATGATACAAATTGTTTGTACATCTGCTTTGGATTCTATTTACAGGTCTTTAGATAATCTTCATGTATACTTATGCTTGACAGGGAAGGATGTCAAACTTTCCAGGGTGGAAGGTAAGGCTGAAAGCTATTATATCTCACACTCTTGGCCATGACATATTTCTGTTGGTGTTAAGTCTACAGATATGGTCATCCTCTCTACTCCCCCTTTTTTTTTGTATATCTGCCTATTGCCTATATTTAAGAATATCTCACCAATTTGTCTTCAAAATACACCTATTCCTCACTTATCAATGATTTAGTTATCTGACTTTTTGCATTTATGACAGTAGTAAAAATCTACTGTCCAGCTATTTTGTGCATCAACAACATACATCTGGTATAATGAATACAGAGGTGCAAGGTGAAAATAACAATGAGTGTGATGGTTAAGGTTATGTGTCAACTTCGCTGGGCCATGATTCTCAGTGGTTTGGCAGTATGTAATGATGACATTTGGTAGTTATCTAATGATATAGTTATCTTTGTGAACTCAAAATTGCATGACACAGAGTTTTGCTTAATGACTTGGTCTTTGGAGCCTAATTATGTTGATAAGAGAGGAATGAGTGTATTTTTAATTTTTTTTTTTTAAATATGAATCTTCCTTTTTATGTACTCATACATTACTCTTCACTGATTTCTCAGTTTCTTCTTGATCACTTCAAATCATGCCACATCTGTCCTCAAAATCTACAGAGGCTAACTATTGCTACTGGATCAAGTTTAAATTTTATATTCAGGTTCTCCATAATCTGATCTATTAATTCCTCTTGTTTTTTTACTTGTACTTTGCTTCTCACTGTCATCAAGTCAAACTTGACTCATAGTGACCCTTTCTTGGGTTTCTGAGGTGGTATCACTATGGAAGTAGATTGTCCAACCTTCCTTCTGAGGAGTGGCTGGTGGGTTTGAACCACCAGTCTTCTGGTTAAATGCCTTAGGCACTATGCTACCAGAGCTCCCTGTACTTTCCTTCCAGGCATTATATTTTCATGCCCTTGAACCTTTACTTGGCTTATTCTCCCTACTTTAAATCTTCTATTTTACCCTTCTATATTCATCCATCCCTTTAAGATATAGCTCAGGTAATGTACTTTCTAGTTTAACTCCTCTGGAGCCCCAGACTCAGTTAAGTTCCCCTCCTTGGGGTTCCCATCGAATCCTATATTTAGCCTTATCAATGCTTTATATTGATATTGTATTTTATATATCTCTCATTTCTTATCTGTCTCTGGTCTGTCCAGATGACTCTTCCCTTTCCTTGTGCTTGTGTGTTGTCTTTGACTATACCATTTGCAATGACATTGTCTTATGATAACTCCTTTTACCTCATTATCCCTTTTTTAGTGTGATAGCTTTGGTACAATTAGACATTCTTAAAGCCAGATGGAGAATATTGGAACAGCATTGATTTTGTACTATTTTCTTTATTGTTGTTGTTGTTGTTGTTATGTGCCATTGAGTCAGACCCGACTCATAGCAACCTCTCCTTGGGTTTCTGAGGCAGTATCACTATGGAAGTAGATTGCCCCATCTTCCTTCCGAGGAGTGGCTGGTGGGTTTGAACCGCCAGCCTTCTGGTTAGCAGTCAAGTGCCTTAGCCACTATGCTACCAGAGCTCCCTTTCTTTATTAGGAAATGGAAATCAAGACCTCCTTAAAGAAATCCAGCCTATGCTTAATTGCCCATAATCCTGCTCTGTTAGGATCCTCCCAGGGTGCCTGAGGCATTCTACCTAGGATGAAATCATATTTAGGGATGATTTACAGGAAGGCTTTTAAAATTAGGAAGTTTCTGTTTTTGACCTAGAAGTCATTTCATAGTGGCTTCAACTCATGTGAAAATAAAGACTTACCAATGGACATAAAAGATCAGTTTTTAAATATTTAATCAGGTCCCCAGTGAAATCATAACCTTGTTTTAAAGAGGGCACTCTATATGTCAAGCTCATTGCCAGTCATATATAACTCCCTCTCAGTCTGCAATTTAGTGACAAAAAATGTGTAAAAATTGTAACCTAACTCAGATTTTAAGTTTAACATTGCTAAGTTTTTCTCCCCCAACTATCTCCATCTGAACTAATTTGTCTAAATTATATTTATTTGAGTGATATTATGCACTCAAAGACATTTGACCCAAGACATGAGCAATTAGTTCAACAGCTCTCTACAGTGAACTCATGAATTTTTCATGCATGTTGGTTTGTAAATTTAAGTGATCTTTAACTAAATGGCTATCCCAATTCCTCAAGTGATTAATGAGATAAGGGAGTTGCAATATTGGACATTCAGAATGTAATACTCTAGGAGTACAATAATAAGTGTGTGAAATGGATTCAAATCAGTGTTTTGCATTGGGCAGTGACTTGTCTAAGGATACACTTTACATCATTAGAGAACTGTCCACAGGTTTGCAAGTCCTTGTGGAATAGTTAAATTTTTGGAATCAAGACACTTTTCCCAGATGATTCCTTTTCTGAACTTACTTTGTCTTTGTTTTTCATTGGCTTTATTTCACAGCAGAAGTAAAGTCCTCTGCTGTGAAAAGTCCTTTGTGTCATTTTGATTCACAAGCAGATGCTATTTTTTGTTTGTTTTTTAAAAAGATGTTCCTGAACTGGTAGAGCTCCCCTAATCTCTGAGAACTCCAATTTAACATGTGCCAGAACTGGCATGCACATCTTTCCTTTCTGTTACACTCAAAGAAATATCCCCTCTCTTGTATAAGGCCATCATCTCTGAGTTTAACCTACTATCTAGTTAAGGAGTTTATTTACACAGGTTTCCTCTTTCCTGACCTATAAATTTCTCTTTCTCTCTCTCTCTAATGAATCATTCAAATCTGCCTATAAACACATTCTTTTATATCACATCTAAAAAATGAAAAGCCCAAAATACAGCAGACAAAAAATAAAATAAAATAAAACCCTTGACACCACAGCATCTGTAGCCCTGGCATCCATATATCCGTTACCTTTTACAGTAAAATTCTTAAATAGTTGTGGCTATTTCCATGCACTCTTCTAGTACTCTCTTCTCAACTAAGTTTTGTACTTATGATAACAATTGCATCGTGGATCCTAATTAATAGCCTCCCTGTATTTATGTCCTTTGTGCTTTAACTTTCTAGTCTCCAAACATTCTCTGACTCTGAAAGACTTGAACTTTTTTTTTTTTTCCCAGTAGAATATGGGGGTGGGGGGAATAATGGTATGCCACTTTTCAACAAAGGTTTCAGACTCTTTGTGACCTTTTGCCCTCTTTCTTGGAACTCTGCCACTATTCCAAAAATAAGCTAGGGTTAATTTTGGGATGGAACCATGGGCGTGCAATGGCTAAGTGCTTTGCTGCTGACCAAAAGGTTGGCAGGATTCTGCCACTATTCTAAAAATAAGCCAGGGTTAATGTTTGGCTTGGAGCCATGGGAGTACAATGGTTAAGTGCTTTGCTGCTAACCAAAAGGTTAGCAGTTCTAATCTACCAGCAGCTCGGCAGGAGAAAAGACCTAATGACCTTCTCTGGTAAAGATTACAGGAATCTCTGGTAGCGTAGTGCCTAAGGCACTTGACTGCTAACCAGAAGGCTGGCGGTTCAAACCCACCAGATGCTCCTCTGAAAGAAGATGGGGCAATCTACTTCCTTAGTGATACTGCCTCGGAAACCCAAGGAGGGATCTCTATGAGTTGGGTCCGACTTGACCACACATTACAACAACAACAACAGTAAAGATTACAGCCTAAGAAACCCTATGGTGTAGTTCTACTCTGTCCTATAGGGTTGCTATGAGATGGAATTGACTCCATGGCAAAAAACAACAGCTTTTAGAGCATGTAAAGACTTTGAAGAGCAGAAGTGATTTATCATTCCACCTGAGGACTCCCCAGAGCAGCTGATCCTTAGCCTAACTGCTGGTGGATTACAGATATGTTAGCCCAGTTTAGACCAGTGTAGCAGGACAGATTAGCAGTTCATCTAATTGACACAAAGACTTGTGAAAAATAATAGTTTTTATTTTGAGGCATTGAGTCTATTGTGGTTTCTTCCCCAGCAATAGCTAATTAAAATATTACTCTAGTCAGGCTTTCATTGTTGCCATTTTCTGAAATAGTTCTTAATCAGATCAGCAGGGCCCTCAAACTCATCACATCCAAGAGCTGTCAGTTATCTGTCTGCATCTTTCTTGACCTTGCAACCAGGATGATGAATTGCTCTTGAAATTCTTCCCTACATCTTCATGATACCACATTTGTTTGGTTTCTTTATCCATCATTGGATGACATTTCTCAGTCTCCCCTACTTGTCCTCTTCCTCGGCCAGATCTTTCAATGTTGGAGACGACAGAATCTGTGCATGATCCCTTTTACTTTCTCTACTTTTTTTCTTTTATGATGTCATTCAGTCTCATGGATTTAAATCTATATGATGATACCATGACCTGTCTGGCAATTTGTCAGACTGTGATGGCTTGCGTGTTATTATGATGCTGGAAGCTATGCTACCAGTATTTTAAACACCGGCAGGATCACCTATGGTGGACAGGTTTCAGTGGAGCTTCCAGAGTAAGATAGACTAGGAAGAAAGTTCTGGCAATCCACTTCTGAAAATTAACTAATGAAAACCCTGTGTATCATGGATTAAATTGTGTCCTCCCAAAATGTGTGTCAACATGGCTGGCCATGATTCTCAGCAGTAATTTGGTTATTATGTAATGATGTAATCATCTCCCATGTTGTGGTCAGCCAAGAAGTTGTATGGAGTTTAAGGGGGAATATAACACCCTTACCCAAGGAGCTCTGGTAGCATAGTGGCTAAGACACTTGCCTGCTAACCAGACGGCTGGCGGTTCAAACCCACCAGCCACTCCTCAGAAGGAAGGTTGGGCAATCCTACTTCCGTAGTGATACTGCCTCGGAAACCCAAGGAGGGGTCGCTATGAGTCGGGGCCGACTCGACGGCACATAACAACCCAAGTCACAGCCCTGATCTGATGTAAGGGGAATACTGCCTATATCACCTTTTATCTTACAAGAGATAAAAGGAGAGAGAAGCAGAGAAGGAGGGATTTCAGCACCATCAAAAAAGAAGAGACAGAAACAGTGTGAGTCCTTTGGACATAGGGTAAGAATTGATGCCAAGACACATGGAGATCTCCAAGAAATGCTGGACTCATAGATAGGGAAAGGTAGCAGCACTAGATAACTAAAATTGAGTTTGATACTGACACTGAGGTGCTGCTCTAACAAATACCTAAAATATGGAAGTGGTTTTGGAACTGGGTAATAGATAGAGACTGGAAGAGTTTTAAGATGCCTAAAAGGAAAAGCCTAGAATGCCTTGAAGACATTGTTGATGGAATTATGGATATCAAAGGCAACTCTAGTGAGGGTTTAAAAGGAAGTGAGAGTTATAACATCAGAGACAGTGCAATGCCAAGATGTAGTGACAGAAAAATGGTGGTAGCAGAGTCAAGAGACCTGGTATGAGACAGTGTAGGTGCCAACCCAAGGAGCAAGCTGAGTGCCATTGGAATTATGCTTACTGGAACAGTGGGGTGCCTCTGAGCACTGTATCAGTATAAAGACCTTTGTAACACTTGCCTGAGCATGGCAGAAGCCGGGTCAGACCAAAAGGCCCAAGAGGCCAAGAGTTTGAGCAGCCAAGGAACCAGAAAGCAGAAACTAAAGAGACAAGAATGGGAAGCAGAGCTGCCTCAGTAACAAAAGGTAGGGCTACAGCCTCTGGTGTTTCAAAAGGGAGGCCACAGCACATCAGATTTCAAAGAGTCAGATCTTCACCAATTCCATTCATAAGTGCAGGAGGATGGGGCTGTATCTACCTCCCAAAGCTGAGTGGCAGGGCTGCCATGCCCAAAGGAAGGAAGAACAAGGTCTGCTGGAGCCAAAGAGGTGGGGCCAATATTTAGTTGAACTGGAAGAATTGGGCTACCCCAAACCTAGGGAGCAGATTTGCCATCTCAGTGGGCCTAGGAGGTGGAGCTGAAGCCCAGGGCTGAGGGCCCTCCACCCAAAATCCAGACAGCATAGCCAATACCCAAAATCTGGAGGGCAGGGCTACTGCCTAGATGGTCTCAGAGAACAAAGGATTATTTTCAAGGGCTGAGAGCCAATGTAAATTTTTCTGCTGTTTTTTGGATTGCCTAGTGTCTGTTACTTGTTATTCCTTTTTTTCCCTCCAATATCTCCCATTTGTAATGGAAATGTCTACCTTGCACCTGTTCCATCATTGTACTTTAGAAACAGATTACTTGGTTTCTAGATTCACAGATGAAAAGAGATTTTGCACCAGGGTGGCATTTGGACATAGAGTTGATTTAGGATTTTGGGGATGATATGATGGGGTGAAAGTGTTTTGCTTGTGGTAAAGGCATGAATTTTTTGGGCCAAACGGTGTATGTCATGGATTGAATTGTGTCTTCCAAAAAATATGTATCAAATTGGCTGGCCATAATTCTCAGTGGTTTGGCAGTCATGTAATGATGTAATCAATCCCTATAATGTGAACTGATGTGATCAGTCAAACAGTTCTAAGGAGATTGGGGGGGGGGGTGTACAACATCCTTATTCACACATCCCTGATTTGATGTAAGGGGAAGTTTCCTTAGGGTACATCTTGCATTACTTTTTATCTTTATATGTTACAAGTGAAAGAAAGAGAGAGAAGCAAGCATAGAAGGGATAACTTCAGTACCACCAAGAAAGAAGATCTAAGGGCAGAGCATGTCCTTTTGATCAGAGGTACCCGCACTGGGATGTTTCTAGTCACAGGGGAATATTAATGCCAGGGCACATGGAGATCTTCAAGGAACACTGGGCCCACGGATGTTGAAGGGAGATAAGGACCTTTTCCCAAAGCCTACACAGAAAGAAAACATTCCCGTAGAATCAGTGCTCTGAGTTCGGACTTCTGGCCTCCCAAACTGGGAAGGAATAAATGTATGTTAGTCAATACTTGTTGTATTTCTGTTATAGCAGCACTAAGGCATTTGGCTGTTAACCAGAAGATCAGTGGTTCAAACCCACCAACTGCTCTGCAGAAGGAAGATGAGTCAATCTACTTCCATAAAGATGTATAGCCTTGGAAACCCATTTGGGATCACTGTGACTCAGAACTGATTTCATGTTAGTGGGTTTTGCTTTTTTTTTTTTTTTTAGATAACCAGACAACAGCTATGGATTACCACAGAACTCTGTCGATATAGTCTGTGTCAGATTACCCAATAAGCAAGGTAAGCATGGGCTTACTTGTGCTTACTTACTAATCAGTAGTAAACAATTTCACAATTTTTCACCACATTAAAGATTCTGCTTTTAGATATGACTATCCTCTCTTTGTATTCTCAACCCACAGCACCTTCCTACAGAATTAATGCCTCTTTTCAAATTTACAATTCCTGACAGAGATGGAGTACTCAGTGAGTGAGGTAAGCACAGGCTTACTTGTTCTTATTTATTAATCTGTAGTGAACAGTTTAACATGTTTTTCACCATATCAATGAAGTGGTGAAACTCATGTGAAATTGTTCACTATAGATTAGTAAGTAAACAACTCAAGTAATGTGCTTACCTTTCTTATTGGTTTATCTGCCTGTGGCTATAGTGCTGGAAGATAAGCCCCTTATGTTGGAAAGTTCTCAAAATACATAGTAACTGCAGCAATGGATTCAAACATACTATTTCATTTTGTTGCACCTGCGGTTGCCATGAGTTGGAACTGACTAATAGCAACAACATATGATGTTGTTGTTGTTGTTATGTGCCATGAAGTCAGACCTGACTCATAGTGACCCCTCCTTGGGTTTCTGAGGCCGTATCACAACGGAAGTAGATTGCTCCATCTTCCTTCCGAGGAGTGGCTGGTGGGTTTGAACCACCAGAGTTCTGGTTAGCAATCAAGTGCCTTAGGCACTACGCTACCAGAACTCCCACAACATATGATAATAACTGCTAAATCTAAATTTCTTCTCTGCATTTTCCTCTGAATTACAGAATTATATTTTTAGATGGTATTTTAGCATTTTCATTTGGATATCTAATAGACATCAAAATGTAACATGGCAAAAAGAATTCTTTATTTTTATACTTTCCTTTTTTTTTTTTTTTTTCAAAGTTTATTTTCTGGGTCTTATCTCTATTACCTCTTCTAGACAAAAGACCTAAAATTCATTCTTAATTCTACTCTTTACTTGTGCACCCCATCCAATTCATAAGTATTTTTGTTGTTAGCTCTATCTTCAAAATGCATCACAAATGTGGTCACCTTCATCGTCTCATAACCCTCTAACCTGAGCCACTATTATCTGTTATTTATGTATCTACACTTGCCTCTTAATTGATTTTTCTGTTTCCACTCTTTTCCTAATAGTCAATTCTCTTTATAGCAACCAGAATAATCTTTTAGATTGTTGTTGTTGTTGTTATTTGCCGTCGAGTCG
>NW_006921620.1:17502324-17536592 GCF_000298275.1 Orycteropus afer afer
AGCGACCCCTCCTTGGGTTTCCGAGGCAGTATCACTACGGAAGTAGGATTGCCCAACCTTCCTGCCGAGGAGTGGCTGGTGGGTTTGAACCACCAGCCTTCTGGTTAGCAGTCAAGTGCCTTAGGCACTATGCTACCAGAGCTTAGTCTAAATCTAATCATGTCATTATCTTCCTTAGACCCTTATAATGGCTTTCCAAGCCAACTGGGGGAAAAAAATCCAAATTTCTTATTGTATAAGACCCGACATGGTCTGTCTCCAGCTTTCTTACCTGGTTTCATCTCTGATCACAATTATTCTTTTTCAGTATTATCCAGATACCCTGGCTTTCCTCTGACTCTCAAGTACTTCAAGTTCACCTCTGCCTCAGAGATTTTGCATTTGCTATTCCTTTTTTCTGGACTACACTAGAACTTTCATGGTTGATGCATTTCCATCATTCAGGTCTTTAAAAAAAAAAAAGTCACATTTTCAGAGATTGTTTTTGGAGCTGTCCCAGCCAAAATAGCATCATTCTACAACCTTGAGTTATTCTCTAACTTATTACCCTGTTTTAATTATTCTGTATAGCTCTTATCACATTAAAATAAGCCTATTTATTCATTTCTCACATATTAATTGCAGTTTCTGCTAGAATATAGGTTTCCTGAAGCTAGAATCTTGCTTGCATTGTTAACTTCTATATCTTCTGTGGCCAATATGGTGCCTAGCACAGAGTATGTGTTAATACAAGTAAGGATGTATTAATATATTAATGAATCTAAAGCAGGCCATTAATGATGCATATGTCAATATATTGGATCTTGACCTCATTTCTCAAATATATTGACAATCACCCACAATATATATTAAAATCTTTAGGTTCCTGAAATATGTGAAAGTAAGGCATTGAAATGGGTAAAACATGAGAAACTTCTTTATGAGTGACATTGATCTAGCAATTGACACAGCTTTTGCATTAGCCAGGAGAAGGTTATTAAGTTGAACATACATGCAAGTTGTCCTGGCAGCTAACCTTTCAATAAATTGATTTTCCAAATGCTATTATTCTCCCAGTTCCACTGACTTGTCATATAAGAAGATTAATAGTCCCCACAAATGGGCTATACTCTCAGGTTTTCATATCTATAGTGCACCAAGAAAATACAAATCTAACCAATGGTTTCATTTAAGAATAAAAAAATATGTGCTTTAAAGTGAGAAATATTCCATTTATAGAAATATCAAAAAGATATTATAGAGTGATCTTTTAAGATTGAGTTTAAGCATCATTTTCCCTGGCAAGCATTGGTTGTCTAGGAAAATACCTTCTTGAGCACCTAGTGTGTAAATGCAATGACCACACTGAAATTTTAATTGGTAATTTACAAGACCATTTTTCCCCAGTAAACTTTCAGATCACAAAGAGCCTACATCTTTCTCATAATTTCTGTTCTTGAATGCAGTGCCTCATTTTGGCATCTACAGACAGTGTGTGAAATAGAGTGAACTCAGCAAATATTTATTGATTCAATTGAATGGAATAAGTAGGTACTGGGTTGCATTGTGGGAGCTCTGGTGGCATGGTGCCTAGGCATTTGACTGTTAACCAGAAGGCTGGTGGTTCAAACCCACCAGCCACTCCTTGGAAAGAAGATTGGGTAATCTACTTCCATTGTAATACTGCCTTGGAAACCCAAGGAGGGGTCGCTATGTGTCAGGTCCGACTTGAAGGCAGTGGTTTTTTTTTTTTTTTTTGGTTCTGGGTTGCATTGCTAAGGTGCTCTGGTGGCATAGTGGTTAACATTTCACTGCTAGCCAAAAGGCTGGCAGTTCCAACCTACCAGCAGCTTCATGGGAGAAAGATGATAGAGTCTGCTTCCATAAAGATTTACAGTCTTGGAAATCCTATGGGGAAGTTCTACTTTGTTTTACAGGATTGCTGTGAGTTGGAACAGACTCAATAGCAGTGGGTTTGGTTTTGGTTTGGGTTGAATTGCTACTTAAATATTTCATGTGAATTTCTTAGCTCATCTTTAGGATGCAAAACTTTGGAGGGCAAGAATCATGCATACTTCCCTTATATTCATTGCTCTTAGACGTACAATGCTCTGCATGTAGCAGTAGTGTTCTTTACTGGATTTGGACTCCACTTAGGCTGTTAACTATCATTTGCAGGATTAGGGGAATTGGTAGTCAGTGTCCTGCTAGAGTTCTAACTGAGTCCTTTTCTGGTCCTCTGCCCTGGTATACTTGCTGGACAATATGAAAATCTGAAGAACTTTTAAAGGTAGCACAGTTTACAGTTATATCACTTTGGACATTTTATTTAATCTCTGTATTTCTCATTATCTTTACTGGCAACTCATAGAACTGTTGTGAGGATTACAAAAATTCAGATATATAAAGCCTATAAAATATCTTAGCAGTCTGGTTATTCATTGTTAGCTTTCACATGCATATGAGTCTATTGAAAATACCATAGTTTTGGTCAGGCATACTTAATCTTCATTGTGACATCTATGCTCTTAAACACTTTAAAGATATCTTTTGCAACAAATTTGCCCAATGTACTACGTAGTTTGATTTCTTGACTGCTGCTTCCATGGGTGTTGATTGTGGATCTAGGTGAAATGAAATCCTTGACAACTTTAATCTTTTTTCCATTTTTCATGATCTTGGTCCAGTTGTGAAGATTTTTGTTTCCTTTGTGTTGAGATGCAATCCATACTACAGGCTTTATGTAGTTTTTGATCTTTAACAGTAAGTGCTTCAAGTCTTCTTCACTTTCAGCAAGCAAGGTTGTGTCATCTGCATAACATAGGTTTTTAATGAGTCTTCTTCCAATCTTTATGCTTCCTTATTCTTTATGTTTTGAAGATTATTTGCTTAGTATACATATTGAATAAATATGTCAAAAGGATACAAACCTGATGCACACATTTCATGGTTTTAAACCATGCAACACTCCCTTGCTCTGTTTGAACAAATGCCTCAGTTTATGTACAGGTTCCTCATGAGCACAATCAAGTGTTCTGTAATTCCCATTTTTCACAATGTTATCTGTAATTTGTTGTGATCCACACAGTGAAATGCCTTTGCATAGTCAATAAAACACAAGTAAGCATCTTTCTGGTATTTACTTTCAGCCAAATCCATCTGATATCAACAGTGATATCCCTCATTCCACACCCTCTTCTGAATCTGGCTTCAATTTCTGGCAGTTCCTTACCAATGTACTGCTATAACAATTTTTGAATTATTTTCAGCAATATTTTACTTGTGTGTGATACTAATGATATTGCTTGATAATTTTCACATTCTGTTGGATCATCTTTGTTTGGAATGAGCACAAATATGGATCTCTTCCAGTCAGTTGGCCAGGTAGCTGACTTCCAGATAATGTCTTCTATATTATATTATGGACTTGCAAATTAGGTGGCTACATTTAAAAGTACTGTGAGTAGAATAGCTGAAACAATATTTTTCGAGCTTTAACTATAGTGTTTAGACAAGAATTTGTAATCTTCTTTGGAAAGATCTTATAGTCAATTAATCTGAAAATATCTAAAGTGTTATGGGCTTTACTTCCCATCATATTTAATAATCTGTTAGGAAAACATGCAATCAGAATAAAACAAGGATAATACCTGACACACTGCAGAAATATTTAACCAGAGCACTAAGAGAAGAAAAATAAACAAAAAAGTCAGAAAATGTATCAGTTTCCTTTTGTTACAATAACAAATAACCACAAATTGAGAGGCTCAAAACAACATGAGTTTATAATCTTACATTTCTTGAAGTCAGAAGTACGCAATTAATTTTAGTTAGTGAGCTGGACTGAAATTAAGGTGTTGATAGGGCTGGTTTCTTCTGAGGCTCTGAGTGGAGAATTTGTTTCCTTGACCAGTTGAGTCTCTAAAGGTTTTCTTGCCTTCATTGATTAGCTTATGAACTCTTTCCCACATCTTTCCAATTTTTGCCTCTGTAATCATATCTCCTAATACAGTATTCATATCTTCCTTTGTTTGAAATCTTTTGGGGCACATTATTCATCCTATCACAGAAAGGAATATATTAAACTGAAATTATACACATGATATGATTGTCTACATAGAAAACCCTAACTATCCACAGATAATTATTAGGATAATAAGAGAGTTTAATTTAGATAAGTGGCTAGATATAAGATTGAGCTTTAAAAAGCAATTGCATTCTTATATATCAGGGTGAAGTAGAAAATGTAATAAAAAGAAAAGAGAAAAGCAATGCAATCAGTAGAAATAAGTCATACGGGAACAATTGGTTAACACATGAGGGAAAAAGAAAAAGATGCTTAACTTACCCACAAATCAATTCTAAAATGATGAAAGGCTGAAATATGAAAGGCAAAACAAGAAAAATTTTAGAAGAAAAATAGGAGATCATTCTAAGTAAGATACAAATAGCAATAAACATAAAACAAAAGATTGACAGTATGCCTACATTAAAAGATCCCTGGATGATTAAAAGACACCATAAAGTAAGTAAAAAGACCACGCTAGAATCTGGGAGAAAATATTTTCAGCACATACGACTGACAAAAGATTGTAATCCAGAATACATAAAACTTTTGTAAATCATTGAACAAATAACAAATAACTCAATAGAAAAAGTGACAGAGGACATGCACAAGAATTTCAAGAAAAAGAAAGTGAAAATGGTAAATAAACTTTTGCAAAGAAACTAAATTTCAGACTACAAATTATACCTTCATTGAAAATTCACTTAAGATTTAACAAGCAAAATTAAATAAAAGGATATTACTACTCCTGGGTAATATGTAGATAAATGAGACTACCCATACTTTAGTTGGAGTATAAGATGGAACCACAAAATTGAGAAACAATTTAGCATTCTGTTGAAAGTTGAAGATGTACACAAACTATGATCTACCAATTCTGTTGTTGCTGTTAGGTTCCGTTGAGTCAGCTCTGATTTATAGCAAAACTCTGTACAACAGAATGAAACTCTGCTGGATCCTGCACCAGCCTCACAATCCTTGCTATACCTCAGCCTCTCATTGCAGGCACCGCATCAATCCATCTCACTGAACCTTTTTCACTGACCCTCCACTTTACCAAGCATACCAAGCACAGTATCCTTCTCCAGGGAATGGTCCCTTCTGACAACATGACCAAAGTAGGTAAGACGAAGTCTGGCCATTCTCACTTCCAAGGAGCATTCTGGCTGCACTTCTTCCAGGACAGATTTGTTAGTTCTTCTGGCAATCCCTGGTACTTTCAGTATCTTTTGCCAGCACCACAACTCCAAAGTGTCATCTCTTGTTCAGTCTTCCTTATTCATTGTCCAGCTCTCATATGCATATGAAAATACGATGTCTTGAGTTAGGTGCACCTTAGTATTCAAAGAGACATCTTTGTTCTTCATCACTTGAAAGAAGTCTTTTGCAGCAGATTTGCCCAGTGCAATATGTCATCTGAATTCTTGACTCCTGCTTCCATTTGTATTGATTGTGGAAGCAAGTAATATGAAACCTTTGACAACTTCAATCTTCTCTCCTTTAATTGTGATGCTGCTTATTGCTCCAGTTGTGAGGATTTTTACTTTTTTTATACTGAGGTGTAACCCACACTGCAGACTGTAGTCTTTAGTCTTCCTCAGTAAGTGCTTCAAGTCATCTTCACTTTCACCAAGCAAAGTTGTGTCATGTGCATACTGCAGGTTGTTAATGAGTCTTCCTCCAATCCTGATGCCGGTGTTTTTTTTTTTTTCATATAGTCCAGCTTCTCAGATTATTTTCTCAGCATGCACATTGAATAGATATGGTGAAATGATACAACCCTGATGCACTTCCTTCCTGATTTTAAAACATGCATTATCTCCTTGTTCTGTTCCAATGACAGCCCCCTGGTCTATGTACTGATTCCTTGAGCACCATTAGGTGTCTTGGAATTCCCATTCTTCTCAATGTTACCCATAATTATGATCCACACAGTTGAATGCCTTTGCATAGTCAAAAAACACAAGTGAATATCTTACTGTTATTCTTTTCTTTCAGCCAAGATCCATCTGACATCAGTGATGCTATCCCTCATTCTATGTCCTTTTCTGAATCCAGCTTGCATTTCTGGAAGTTCCCTGTCAATATATTGCTGCAACAGGTTTTGAGTTATCTTCAGCAAGATTTTACTTGAGTGTAATATTAATAGGAGCTCTGGTAGCATAGTGCCAAAGGCACTTGACTGCTAACCAGAAGGCTGGTGGTTCAAACCCACCAGCCACTCCTCGGAAGGAAGAGTAGCCAATCTACTTCCATAGAGATACTGTCTCAGAAACCCAAGGAGGGGTTGCTATGAGTTGGGATCACCTCGACAGCAGTGAATTTGAGATATTAATGATACTGTTCGAAAATTTCAACATTCTGTGGGATCACCTCTCTTTGGAATGGGTAAAATATGGATGTCTTCCAGTCAGTTGTCCAAGTAGCTCTCTTCCAAATTTCTTGGCATAGAGAAGTAAGTATCTCCAGCACAGCATCCATTTTTGAAACATCTCAATGGGTATCTTGTTAATTCCTGGAGCTTTGTTTTCCCACAATTCCTTCAGTGCAGCCTTGACTTCTTCCTTCAATACCATTGATTCTTTATCATGTGCCACCTCTTGAAATGGAAGAACATCAACCAATTCTTTTTGGTACAGTGATTCTGTGTATTCCTTCCATCTTCTTTTGCTATTTCCTGCATCATTCAATGTTTTGCCCATAGAATCTTTCAATATTGCAACTCAAAGCTTGAATTTTTTCTTCAGTTCTTTCAGCTTGAGAAATGCCAAGTGTATTCTTCCCTTTTGGTTTTCTAACTCCAATTCTTTGCACATTTCATTATAATAATTGACTTTGTCTTCTCGAGCTGTTCTTAGAAATCATCTGTTTAGCTCTTTTATCTTGCCTTTTCTTCCATTTGCTTTAGCTACTCTCCGTTCAAGGGCAAGTTTCAGTGTCTCTTCTGACATCTATTTTGGTCTTTTCTTCCTTTCCTGTATTTCTTCCTTTTTTTTTTTTTTTTTGCTTTCTTCATGCACAATATTTTTGATATCATGCCACAATTCATCTTGTTTTTGGTCACTGGTGTACAGTGCATCAAATCAATTCCTTAGATGGTCTCTAAATTCAGGTGGGGTATAATCAAGGTCATATTTTGGCTCTTGTGGACTTGTTTTAATTGTCTTCAGCTTCAACTTGAACTCGCATAAGAGCAGTTGATGGTCTGTTCAACAATCAACTTCTGGCCTTGTTTTGGTTGAAGATATTGAGTTTCTCCATCCTCTCTTTCAACAGATGTAGTGAATCTGATTCCTATGTATTCCCTCTGGTGCAGTCCACATGTATAGCCACCATTTATGTTGTTGAAAACTGGTATTTGCAATGAATAAGTCATTGGTCTTGCAGAATTCTATCATACAATCTCCAGCATCATTTCTTTCACCAAGACCAAATTTTCCAACTACTGGTGATCCTTCTTTGTTTCCAACTTTTTCATTCTAATCACCAGTAATAATCAATATACCTTTATTGCATGTTTGGTCAATTTCAGACTGCAGAATTTGGTAAAAATCTCCAATTTCTTCATCTTTGACATTGGTCATTGGTGTGTAATTTGAATAATAGTAGTATTAACTGGTCTTCCTTGTAGGTGTATGGATATTATCCTATCACTGACAGCATTGTGCTTCAGGACACATCTCAAAATATTTTTTGTGATATAAAGGCACACCATTCCTTTTCCATTTGTCATTCCTGGCATAGTAGATTATATGATTATCTCATTCATAATGGCCAAAACCAGTCCATTTCTGTTGAGTAATGCCTAGGATATCTGTTATGCATACCATTTGATTTTTTACAACTTCTAATTTTCCTGGATTCATCCTTCATACATGCCATGTTCTGATTATTAATGGATGTCTGCAGCTGTTTTTTTTTTTTTTTTTCTCCCCATTTTGAGTGGTACCACATCAGCAAATACAAGCTCCCAAAGCTTTACTCCATCCATGTCATTACAGCTTACTCTGCTTTGAGAAGAGAGTTCCTCCCCAGTCATATTTTAAGTACATTCTGACACAAGGGGCTCATCTTCGGGCACTATATCAGGCAAAGTTTCAGGGCTATTCATAAAATTTTCCAGTAATATATCAGACAGTGTTTCACTGCTTCTCATAAGGTTTTCACTGGCCAATTCTTTGAGAAGTTGATGGCCCCCTTCCTTCTTCTGAGTCTGTCTTTGTCTGGAAGCTCCACTGAAACCTGTCCACCTTGGGTGACCTTGCTGGTATTTGAAATACTGGTGGCATAGCCCCAGCAACATGCAAGCCACCACAGTACAACAAACTGACAGATGAGTGGTGCCTACCAATTCTACACATAGATATATGCCTTTGAG
Organism: Orycteropus afer afer; assembly: GCF_000298275.1. NCBI lineage: Eukaryota > Metazoa > Chordata > Mammalia > Tubulidentata > Orycteropodidae > Orycteropus > Orycteropus afer. The sequence continues at coordinate 17,510,748 of NW_006921620.1, forward strand.
AAACTCTTACCTCTGTGTCCAACAGACACAGCAAGAATGTTCATAGCAGCATTGTTAATTGATTAGAAGAGTAAAACATCTCAAATGCCAGATAAGAGTGTAACAATTAAATGCAATTTAGGATGATATCAACCATGAAGTATTATGCAGCAATGAGACTAAATTACACCTACATGGGGGAAAAAAGAGAAAAATCTTAGGAGCTCTGGTGTAGTGCCTAAGGCATTTGACTGCTAATCACAAGGCTGGCAGGTCAAATCCACCAGCAACTCCTCAGAAGGAAGTTTAGGCAATCTACTTGTGTAGTGATACTGCCTCAGAAACCCAAGGAGGGGTTGCTATGAGTCGGCTTTACCCTAGACACATATTATTGAATGAAAAAGCAAATCACAATATATATATATATATATACAGGATGATATAATTTTAATAAAATTCCAAGTCAAGAAATCTGAAATACTTATTGTCAAATGACAATATATGTGATGAAAATTAGTTTTAAAAATGCAAGAGAGAGATAAACATAATATTCAAAGTATTAATTCTGTATTAGTAGATACAGGCAATTGAGTTTTGGGAAGAGCCAACAAATAGGTTAAAGAATTGATGGTGTAGTGCCTAAGGTATTTGACTGCTAACCAGAAGGCTGACAGTTCAAACCCACCAGTCATTCTTCAGAAGGAAGACTGGGCAATCTACTTCCATAGAGATACTGCCCTGGAAACCCAAGGAGGGGTTGCTATGAGTTGGAAGTGACTTGACAGCAGTGAGTTTGTTTTTTTGTATATCTTAAGTTGGCCCTGGGTTTGTGGTTCTGCCCCCTCCCCACTATTTGGCTTCAATATTTACATATATGTTGTTCGAATTTTCAATGTTATGTGATTTTATGTATACAAGATATTATATGTGGCAAGTAGTAATATATTTAAAGAAAAGCAAGTGGTATAGTAGTGCTGATTTGCCTAGCACATGTGCTGTAAGTAGTCTGGCCCTGCTACCAAAGAAAAGGGCACTGACATATCAAGTATCCTTGATATGTGGTCATGTCCGACACAGATGAGAATAAAGATCAAATTTAAAAATAAATAATTGTGTCTATTAACTGATAATATTGTATTGAGATGCTCTCTCTGGCCATTTTAATTCAACAATTAAAAAGTGGATTTTGAAAACCAGTTGATGCTTGGAATATCTGATTTTTAATTATTGAATTTGTGTCTTATATCATTTTTCTTTACAGGGAATAGAGCTACCATGATTATCTTGCTAAATTCCAGAGGAATAATTTGATGGGAAGAATTCTTGTGGCTACATAAAATGAAAATAATTTCTATCCTTCAATAAATACCTAGCTGCTTTGAAGCTAGATGTTTTCTGTTACACAGCAGGGCATTGCTGACTCTCCCTGTCAGTTAAGAGGTACCAGTATCTGCTGGGATCACACAGCCTTAATATTACAAAGTTAATATGCTGTTGCCCGTTTCAAGGAAAATCTTTATACCACAGCTTCATTTTGACATTTATTATTATTATTTTTAAATTTAATATTTGTTATTATTAACTTTATTTTGACATTATTTCTCACATTGATTCTAAATATTCTAAATATTTTATGTCTGTGTTAGTGCACAATTTTCTTCTAAAAAGTGGGCTCACTTGGTTTTTTTCTCTGGCTCTCTGCCAGGTGAGGGACCTCACTGGATGTATTCAGGGAAAATGTAATACCAGTTAGTTACACCTTATTTTGTTTCCTAGAATTTAAAAGTTCATAATTAATTTAACACTGAAGACTTCTTTATTTATAAACTCAAAAATCAAACTCACTGCCATTGAGTTGGGTCCGACTCATAGCGACCCCTCCTTGGGTTTCTGGGGCAGTATCTCTACAGAAGTAGATTGCCTAACTTTCCTTAGGAGTGTCTGGTGGATTTGAACTGACAACCTTGTAGTTAGCAGTCAAATGCCATAAGCACTATGCCACCAGAGCTCCCTATTTATTTATACAACATCAAAATTTATCTAAGCATGTGAGTAAGAGGTTAGAGTGACAGAGAGTCTATCCTGACATATGTCTAGGGTGCAGCTTATTCTGCTTGTACCTTACATATGTCCATGTGTACTCACTGCCGTCAAGTTGGATCCGACTCATAGTGACCCCTCCTTGGGTTTCTAAGGCAGTATCATTATGGAAGTAGATTGCCCAATCTTCCTTCTGAGGAGTGGCTGGTGGGTTTGAACCACCAGACTTCTGGTTAGCAATCTGGTGACATAGTTAGGTACTACACCACACCACTAGAGCTCCTATACATATATCCATACAACCTTGTAAGGTTAATATCTGTGGTATTTTTATTCTGGTTGAATAAACTGAGACTCAGAGAAGTGATTGATTTGGGCAAGGTCAATTGCCCAATAGGAACTAAAATCCAGTTCTTTTGTGTCTTAATCCAGTGCTTTTGTTATACACAGTCTGTGTGTAAGACCTGTCCTAGAGCTGAAGATGGCCCTCATGTTTGTCGCAGGAGGATGCTGAACAGGAGTAGCCAGGGCACATAGCCCTTATTTATGGGTAATTAGCTCTTTTTGCTGTATTTAATTTCTTGATCTAATAAAATACCTTTTGGAATTTATTGGAGATTGTCATTTGACATACAGCCTGGTGGAACCCCTTTTCTTCCTTTTATTCCCAGCCAGTCATTCCAGTATATCTTTCCATTTTCTTCCTTGGTCAGGATATGTAAAGCCTTTCTAGATTCTTAGGTAAAGATTTAGACTGCTTTAGTTATTTTAGAAGGTTAAAATGTGATTGTAGAATTTCTAGAACATAACTAGATTTATTTTTCCCTTATTTTATATTAGATTAAATGCACATATATTTTATGAGGAGTTGCTAGTTGATGTAAGTTGTCAGTGTTTGTCTGTTAACTGAAAGGTTGGAGATTCAAGTCCATCCAAAAGTACCTTGGAAGAAAGATCTGGTGATCTACTTCCAAAAAAAAAGTCACTGAAAACCCAATGAAATACAGTTCTACTCTGATGCTCATGGGTTTGCTGTGAGTCAGAGGCAACACAAGAGCAATTTGTTCTGGTATATTTTGGGAAGAAAATCAATTGGGAAAAATTTCTGTAATTGCCAAGGTCCTCATTCACCATTTCAGAGGCTTTCTATTAATTTAATCTTACCTGTATGTACCACTCATTCTGCTTTTATCAGGTAGCTTTTCCACATGCATGCTTCTGTCTGGGTGGAGTTTTTAATTCCTGTATGTATTCACACTATAGGGGAAAGAAATGCTCATTTCATCTGGGATAAACTACAAGCTTATTTCCATTGGCTTATCTTATTAATATTGGATGGCATTTGCTTTCAAAGTGACTTTGCATAGTTGCCCTGGAGTGTTTGTACAAAGGAGATTTTCTAATGCAAATCTGACTGGATTGACATTTTTTTTTTTTTAAATGGCCCAAATGAGACTGCCCTCAAAGTCAAGTCTGAGCCATCAAAGCAGCTCTTTATTTATTCATCCCCTCATTTGTTTATTAATTAATTTCCATGATAATTTATCAAGCAAATATTTGCTAACTACCTTGTAGTAGCTATTAGCACTGGTCTAGGAGCTTATAGTATACTAGGGAAGATGAAGTATTGTGAAAAGATGACCACAGACTCAAAATTGAAAAAGACAATTTTGTTATTGATAGAATTGCCTTGCAAGAAGGAAGGAAGAGAGTGCCCTGTGGCCAGATGTTGGACAGGAAGTACTTCAAGCACTTATGGAAGATCAGATATGGTGACTAGTCAGTGGTAGAGATGGATATTATTAGTCTTTAGAGACCTTAGTTCTTACCTGCCATGGAGTAGGCCTCTGATTCATGGCAACCCCACATGTTACAGAGTACAACTGCTCCATTGGGCTTTCTAGGCTGTAGTCTTTATGGAAGCAGATTGCCAAGTCATTATTCCATGGGGCAGTTGAGTGAGTTAAAAACCCCAACCGTTAAGTTAGCAATTGATTGTAGAATGCTTGTGCCATCCATGCTCTTTCAGAGAGCTTAATGCTGTTTCAAAGGAATACTGATCACAAATGCTGTCTAGTAAAGCACTAAGCATCTATTAAAAGGTTATAGAATTTGTTCAGGAGAATAAAATAGTCAAGATTTATGAAGGGATTTCAGTGTTTTTTCAAAGAAGTAAAACATGAAGAATCTCTTTGTTACCTGAGATTTTAACTTTTGGAAATGGTACATGAAGTTGTATCAGTGACGGGAGGGAGGACTGCTTTCCTTGTCAATGTTGTCCAGTAATTACAATGCTGAGTAGAGAGCACTAAGTCAATCAATGAAAACTGGGAGGATGGAATGCTTTGGGAGGACAAAGGAGACCTGAGAAGGCTTATGGAGGACTGAATTGTACTGGAAGAATGAGTAAGTTATGAAAAAATGAAGATGAGGGAGCCATTTCTTATAGAGAAATTGATTCATATACTCAGAAATCTTTATTGAGCTCTTACTGTAAGCCAGAAGTATAAGAAATAGTGCAGAGGATATAAAAAAGCATACACTTATACAAAATCGAGGGATAATAATTAAAGAGCATATTAAATGATACAGAAAGAAAGTCTGAAGGAGTTTACAAGAAGATTTCTTTGTAAGGATGTATAATGTTGCCAAGTTAAAGACCTAAAACACACTCAAACTCCCATAATCATTTTCTTCCCAGCAACAAACTACTTTTGAAGGTGATTGATTATTTTTCTTTCAAATGAAAGTAGATCATAACATAAATTACATTATTAATCATATTGGTTGGCTTAATCATTTTTACTTTGTCCTGAAAAAGAGGGTATGTTTTATAGGTTAATTTAAATTTTGAGATTTGGTAAGCACACCATATTATCTAAAGTAAATAAAACCAATTTTTTAGATTGAGTCAGTATTAATATTCATGGTCCGATATAATTATGAGATTTGTCGATTCTTCTTTGTCCTTCATGTGTCTCATGTTAATTCTGCAGTCTCTACTTCCAAACATACTCTGAATTATTCCACTTCTTTCCACTTGACCTCTCAGTCCAAGCTACCATCATTTTTACCTGGACTATTCCAATAACCTTCTACCTGTTTCTCTGATTCTAATCTCTATCCTTACAGTCCAACCTCTCACAACTTCCAGAGTGATGTTTATGAATGAGACTTCAGATATGTCATTCCACTGTTGAATACTCTTCGATAGCTTCCCAAAACCCCATAGAAGCAAATTTGTTATGCAATAGCACTACTCCATAAGGTTTCTTGGTTGTAATCTTTGTCAAAGCAGATAGCCTATAAGCCTTTCTTCTGCAGCACCTATAAGTGGGTTTGAACTGTCAACCTTCAGGTTAGTAGTCAATCTCAAACCAATTGTGCCACCCGGGGATGTTCAGTGGCTTCCTAAAATTCTTAAAATAATCTCCAAACCTACTAGCATCCTCTGTGTCTTCCTTTTAGTTCTCTGACCTCATTTCTTGTTTTTTGCTCTCCACACTCTGGTTCTATTAGATATCCATTGTTTTCCTACAGACTTCAAACATTCTGTCTTTTCAGATCATTTTCTCTGAAGTTCTTTCTGCTTAGAATGCTTGTCTCCCAGATTTTCAGGTGGCTGGCTGCTTTCATTCAGATAGTAGTTAAAGCATCACCCCAGAGTGGCTTCCCAAAACCCAGTCATTCTCTAATGTAGCACCTTTTTTATTTTATGCCCATTTGTTGTCACTATCTGAAATTACCTCCTTTATTTCTTTACTTTATTATCTTTCTTCCATCAAAATATACTGTTCACAATATCAGAGTCCTTTTGGCCTTCTTCATACTTTTATCTACAGTGCCTAGAACAACAATACCTCTACCATGGTGAATACTCAGTAAAAAATTTGTTGGATGAATGTTGAATTTCAATTGAGATGTGTTTTTCCCATCCATCATCTATACTTTGAAGCATAGTTTACAGTTGTGATATGATTTCCAAAGGCTGATAAGGCAGATCAGTTTCACTAGAATTACAGCTTAAGATACATTGTAACTCCACAAGGTGTAAAGTCTCTTCTGTGAACTCGTGGGAATCTGAATGTATGATTCCAAAATTTAATGTGTACTAGATGAGACTTCAATTGATGGTAAATTTAAAATCCCTTTCCAAAGTAATAAGGAAACAAAAAAAATGAAAGGAGTTACTATAAATTATAATTGTTTCTAGTACTATATAAAAGTCTTAAATGATGAAAATGAAATAATATACATCTAACTTTTTAGAGTCTTCTATATTATTATGCAGGATATGCCATATATATGATTTTAATATTATATATTTTTTCCTAAAGTAATATTATTTAGCTTAATGTGGGAGCAACTGTGAACTGAAGGTGCACTGCAGTAAAATCTTCATCTGATTATTCGAACTACTGTTTTGAATTTTAATTAATTAAATCCTGAGTCCCATGGTGGCACAAACAGTGCTTGGCTACTAGGGGTACCTTGGAAGATAGACGTGGCAATCTGTTTCCAGAAGCCTTGAAAACTCAAGGGAGCAGTTCCACCCTGCATATATGGGGTCACAATCAGTTAGAATCGTCTTGATGACAACTAACAGCTACAACAACAGCATGATGTTTGATGATTGTTTGTTGCTCCCATTTCTGCCAAGTGCTACAGGAGTCTCTAGGTTGTTGTTAGGTGCCACCGAGTTGTCTCTGACTCATAGTGACCCTATGTACAGCAGAAAGAAACACTGCCTGGTCCTGTGCCAGCTCCATGATCCCTGCTATACCTGAGCCCATTATTATAGCCACTGTGTCACTCCTTCTTGTTGAGGGCTTTCTCCTCTTTTGTTAACTTTACACTTTACCAAGCTTGATATCCTTCTTCAGGAAATGGTCCCTTCCTACAACATGATTGAACTAGGAGAGACAAAGTCTGGCCATTCTCACTTCCAAGGGGCATTCTGCTTGCACTTCATCCAGGACAGATTTGTTGGTTCTTTTAGCAGTCCATGGTATTTTCATTATTCTTTGCCAGCACCACAACTCAAAAGCATCAACTCTTCTTCAGTCTTCTTTATTTATTGTCCAGTTCTCACATGCATATGAGATGACTAAAAATATCATGGCTTATGTCAGGTGTACCTTAGTCCTCAAGGAGACATCTTTGCTCTTTGGCACTTGAAAGAGGTCTTGTGCAGCCAATTTGTCCAGTTCTATATATGTCCTCTAGAAGCTCTGGTGGTATAGTGCCTAAGGCATTGACTGCTAACCAGAAGGCTGGCCATTCAAACTCACCAGCCACTCCTCAGAAGGAAGATTAGATAATGTACTTCCATAGTGATACCACCTTGGAAACTCAAGGAGGGGTCGCTATGAGTCAGATCCGACTTGTCAGCAGTGAGTTTGATTTTTGATTTTTATTTTTTTGGTTTATATATCATCTGATATCTTGACTACTGCTTCCATTGTCATTGATTGTAGAACCAAGTAATATGAAGTCTTTGATCACTTCAATCTTTTCTTGATTTATCATGATGCTGCTTATTGATCCTGTTGTGAGGATTTTTGTTTTCTTTATATTGAGGTGTAATATATACTGCAGACCATACTCTTCAATCTTCATCAGTAAGTGTTTCAAGTCATTCTCACTCTCACCAAGCAAAACTGTGCTGTCAGTGTATCACAGGTTGTTAATGAGTCTTCCTAAATCCTGATACTGCATTCTTCTTCATATAGTCCAGCTCCTCGGATTATTTGCTCAGCATACAGATTGAATAAGTATGGTGAAGGGATACAATCTCGACTCACTCCCTTCTTGATTAAACCATTCAGTGTTCCCTTGTTCTGTTGGAACAACAGCCTCCTAGTCTGTGGACCAGTTCCTCTTGAGCATAAGTGTTCTGAAATTCCCATTCTTCTCAATGTTTTCAATAAATTGGTAAGATCCACACAATTGAATGCCTTTGCATAATCAATAAAACACAAGTAAACATCCTTCCAGTATTCTTTGCTTTCAGCCAAGATCCATCTGCCATTAGTAATGATCTCTCTCGTTCTATGTCCTCTTCTGAATCCAGCTTGCATTTCTAGAAGTTCTCTGTCAATATACTGCTGTAACCATTTTTGAATTATCTTCAGCAAGATTTTATTTGTGTGCAATATTAATGATACTGTTTGATAATTTCAACATTCTGTGGGATCACCTTTCTTTGGAATGGGTACAAATATGGATCTCTTCCAGTCAGTTGCCCAGGTAGCTGTCTTCCAAATCTCTTGGCATAACCAAGTGTCTCCAGCAGGGCATCTGTTTGTTGAAACATCTCAGTGGGTGTTCCATCAATTCCTGGAGCCTTGTTCTTTGCCAGTTCCTTCAGTGCAGCTTCGATTTCTTCCTTCAGTACCATTGGTTTTGATCATATGGCACCTCCTGAAATGGATGATGATCAACCAGTTCTTTTTGATACAGTGACTCTGTGTATTCCTTCCATCTTCTTTTGATGCTTCCTGCATCATTCAATATTTTGCCCATAGAATCTTTCAATATTGCAACTTGATGCTCAATTTTTTCTTCTGTTCTTTCAACTTGAGAAATACTGAATGTGTTCTTCTGTTTTGGCTTTCCAACTCTAAGTCTTTGTGCATTGCATTATAATAGTTGACTTTGTCTTCTTGAGCTGCCCTTTGAAATTTTCTGTTCAGCTCTTTTATCTTGTCATTTTTTCTATTTGCTTTAGCCACCTTTCATTCAAGGGCAAATTTCAGAGTCTCTTCTGGCATCCGTTTTGGTCTTCCTTTCCTGTCTTTTTAATGACCTTCTGCTTTCTCCATGGATGATGTTCTTGATGTCATCCCACAGTTCCTCTGGTTTTTAGTTACTGGTGTTCAATGCATTAAATCTATTCTTTAGAGGGTCTCTAAAATTCAGAGGGATAAAATCAAGTTCAGGTGCTCTGATGGCATAGTGCCTAAAGCATTTGACTGTTAACAAGAAGGCTTGTGGTTCAAACCCACCAGCCACTCCTTGGGAGGAATATTGGGCAATCTACTTTCATAGAGATCACACCTTGGACAAAGGTCACTATGAGTGGAATTGACTTGATGGCAGTGTTTGTTTTTGAGTTTTCTATAATCAAGGTCATATTTTGGCTCTTGTGGACTTGTTTTAATTGTCTTCAACTTCAACTTGAACTTGCAAATGAGCAGTTGATGGACTGTTCAACAATCAGCTCCTGGTGTTGTTTTGGCTGAAGATATTGAGCTTTTCCATAACCTCTTGCCACAGATTTAGTCAATGTGATTCCTATGTGCTCCATCTTGTGAAGTCCATGTGTATAGCCACCGCTAGTGTTGTTGAGAAAAGGTATTTGCAAAGAATAAGTCGTTGGTCTTGCAAAATTCTATCATACAATCTCCAGTGTTATTTTTATCATCAAGGCCAAATTTTCCAGATACTGGTGATTCTTCTTTGTTTTCAGCTTTTGCATTTTAATCACCAGTGGTAATCAGCACATTTTGATTACATGTTCAGTCAATTACAAACTGCAGAAGATGGTAAAAACTTTTATTTCCTCATTGTTGGCTTAGGTAGTTTGTTTGTAAATTTGGATAGTATTAACTGGCCTTCCTTGTGGGCATATGGATATTATCCTATCACTGAGATCATTGTGCTTCAAGATAGATCTTGAAACATTATTTGTGATGATGAATGCCATACCATTCCTTTTCAGTTTGTCATTCCCGGCATAGTAGATCATATGGTTGTCTGATTAAAAATGCCCTAAACCGGTCCATTTTAGCTTACTAATGCCTAGGATATCAATATTTATGTGTTCCATTTCATTTTAGACAAGTTCCAATTTTCCTAGAGTCATACTTTATACATTCCATGTTCCAATTATTAGTGGATGTTTGCAGCTGTTTCTTCTCATTTTGAGTTGTGCCACATCAGCAAATGGAGGTCCTGAAAGCTCTACTTTATCCATATCATTAAAGGAGGTTGTACTCTGATGAAGCAGCTCTTTCTCAGTCCTATTTTGAGGCTTTCTGACCTGAGGGACTCATCTTCTTGCACTGTATTGGACAATGTTTCAGGGCTATTCCAAAGTAGTCCAGTCATATATAAGACAGTGTTTCATTGTTATTTATAAGGTTTTCATTGGCCAATTTGTTGAGAAGTAGATGGCTTCTTCCTTCTTCTGAGTCTATCTCAGTCTGGAAGCTCTGCTGAAACTCATCCAACCATGGGGAACCCTGCTGGCATTTGAAACACCAATGGCATAGCCTTCAGCCTCACAGCAACATGCAAGCCACCATGGTACCACACACTGACAGACAAGTTCATCTCCATTACCTTCCTGCCTGGGGTCTCTCTCCCGCTTACCTATTCTGGCTGTCAGCCTTGGCTGCTGGGAGTCTTTAGAGCACTACCAAAGATGATTATATTTGTTGTGATACTTCCTTGTGGAAATTGTAGAAACTGCTGAATCAACTTTAGCAAAAAAAAAAAAAAAAAGTTTATTAGTTCAAAAAACCAGAAATTCCAGGAGCGTTTATGAAAATTCTCTCTATTCATTTCTTAGTTGTGCATATTTTGCTTCCCTTTTCTCTTTGCATCAGTGTCTTCTACTGATGAAGAGCTTCCCCTAGAAAGTTAATAAAGGCCTGGAACAGACCAAGGTTAGCGTATCCTAGAACCATGACCCTAAAGGAAAGAGACAGTGTTTTAGTTATCTAGGTCTGCTATAACAGAAACACCACAAGTGGATGACTGTAACAAACAGAAATTTATTTTGTCACAGTTTAGGAGACTAGAAGTCCAAATTCAGATCATTAGCTCTTGCAGAAAGCCTTCTTTCTCTGGTGGCTCTGAGGGAAGGACCTTGTCTCTTTTGAACTTCTGCTCCTAGGTGATCTTCATATGGCTTGGCATCTCCCTTCCCCCATCTCTACTTGGCTCGCTTGTTTAATCTCTCTTATATTTCAAGAGATTGAATAAAGATCCACCCTATACTAATTCTTCCTCATTAACATTGCTAAAAGAATCCATTTCCAGAAGGGATTATAACCATAGGCATAAAGATTAGAGTTTAAAACACATATATTTTTTGAGACATAATTCAATCCATAACACACAGATCTTCCCACTAATTTACTCATTCTTTCATCCAACATTCATTTTACCAATTCTTATTGAACATGTTAGTGTCAGATTAATTCTCAAAAATTCCTGATTCTGATAGACCTGGTTTAGGTCATAGACCTCTTGCTGGGGAGAAGAACAGAGTACCTTGATAAGCCAGTACTGTGTCAGGTGCCTCCTCCTTGGCTAGATGAGAAGATGGTATCATTATTTATATGAATCAGAAACGGGTTCCTGAAAAAAAAAAAAAAGGAAGCATGTTATTCCCAGTTATTGGAAGACGGGGAATGTATTGGGAAAACAAAAACTCTCTACATTTTTCACTAAAATAATGAAGTCCAAAGGCTGGTGGTTCAAACCCACAAGCCACTCCTTGGAAGGAAGATGGGGCAATCTACTTCCGTAGTGATACTGCCTCGGAAACCCAAGTAGGGGTCGCTCTGAGTCGGGTCCAACTTGACGGCATATAACAACAACAACAACACATAACAAACGAGCAGGGCATAAAGTTCAAGTTAATTTGACAAAGCAGTAAAGCATAAGAATCACAATGATTTTCTCCCTTTATTTTTTAAAATTCTGCTTTGAAAAAATATCTTATTTTGATCAAAGTTGCTTAAATACTTTTTTTCATTTCTAGCTGAGTTCCTTATTTAATTCCCTATGCCATTTAATTGAGATGTGGTTAAAGCTTTTTGAGACTGGTTGAGTTTCATAGTATATAATTTTCTTTGTATAATTAAAAAAAGAAAAGTCCCAAGTGAAGTCATAAAGTAATCTCCCCCTCCTGTGCCCTACAAAAGCAAAGCTTAATTTTGTCCATCTTAATGCTTATGTAATTCTAAATTTGGATGAATTCTCCTGTTTCCCACCCTTCCCAAAGCAAATTTCTCTTCTAAATATTCATGACTCTAATACAGAGCTTTATGTATTAATGGAGAAATCCTTCCTTATTCTTAAATCTATTACCATTTTCTCTTGATTATCTCATCAGTTTTTATTCTGTGTAGGGAAAATAAATTTTCTCCATTTTTTCTCATTTCCTACAAAATCTGTGCATTAACTACCGCTATAAACCAAGCACAGCACTGGGCTAAGTTAAAGGAATACATTATTTTCAATAAAAGAAGTTGATTACTTATTATTAATTAGACTATCTCCCCCTACTTCCTCCTTATCTCCCCTGGATTTCTATGTGTGGGAAGACATTTTGTGGTACAAATATCAAATATATTTGAGGTTTGCTGATACCTAGTGATGACCTCTAGTAGACTTACATTATTGTTTTAAATTCCCATCACATATGCCTGAAAATATTTACTCTCTAGGAAACCAAGCTGGATATTTTATATCACCTCATATATTCCCCTGTGTTTTGTGGTTTCAACTTCTATTCATTTCTCTAATGTCTGCCTGGCACTACTGTTGTTGTTGTTGTTGTTATGTGCCGTCGAGTCGGACCTGATTCATAGCGACCCCTCCTTGGGTTTCCAAGGCAGTATCTCTATGGAAGTAGATTGCCCCATCTTCCTTCTGAGGAGTGGCTGGTGGGTTTTGAACCGCCAGCCTTCTGGTTAGCAGTCAAGTGCCTTAGCCACTATGCTACCAGAGCTCCCGCCTGGCACTACTACCTATACTAATAATGTACAAACATTGGCATTGAACATTTCTTAGTGAATGAAGATCAATTTGGTTCTTGTTGATCCTTCTGAGACTGATGACATTTTCATTATGAGTCGATCTCTGTAGATCTTTCTTAAAAGTGTTAAAAAGGGGTGACCTAGGTGACTCTGGGGTGGTGTTTATCCTTGGGAATTTTAATTATGACCAAATTAACAACATTGTAACAATGAATGCAATTTTTATTTAATTGCCTGGAGAATTTGTTTTTGTCATATTTCCCCTTGTTTTGCCCATAGTCACTAAGGAAAATGACCTTCTTTGTCCCTTATGCCGTTTTTCACCTTAAAGTCTATTTTATCAGAAATTAATATTGCCACTCCTGCTTTTCTTGTTATCATTGGCTTGGTATATTTTTTCCCGCCCCTTAACTCTTAATTTGTTTTTATCTTTGTGTTTAAGGTGGGTCTCTTGTAGGCAGCAAATCGATGAGTCTTCTTTTCTTATCTAATCTGCCATTCTCTTTCTCTTGACTGGTGGTGCATTTACTCCAGTCAGATTTCGTGTAATTAGTGATAGGTATGAATTGCTTGCTGTCATTCTATTGTGTTTTTTGTCACGTTGTTGGTATTTCCTTGGTCCAAATACTTTTCTGTGCTCAGTTTATTTTGTTATCAAGTGTTTCCTCTCTTTTCTTCTTTATGGTTGGTTTTGTGCTTATTAAGGCCATATGTTTTCCTTCTTTCTGGGTTTGCTTAGGGGGATTGTTAATTTTCTCTGTGATTACTGTTCTGGCTACCTAGTGTCGCTCTGACAAGAAAATATCACAACTGGATGGCGTTAACAAACAGGAGTTTATTCTTACAGTTTGGAAGCTTTAAATCCAAGTTCAAAGAATTCCTTTTTTTTTTTTTTTTCTGCTTCCTCTTGTGCTGGAATTCCAATCAGGAATTTCTTTTCACATCATCCCATATATTTTTTTTCCTTCTTCTTTTTATTGTGATTTGGGTGAAAGTTTACAGAGCAAATTTACTTTCCATACAGCAGCTCACATACACTTTGTCTCATGACATTGACTACAATTTACCAATTTACCACAATGCAACAGCTCTCCTCCCACTTCCTTCCCATAATTATCTCTTCCCTGTGTCCTTCCCTCCATACACTCCTGCCCTCTGAGCTGTCTCCCTGTGCATACAAAGCCCTTCTATTCTCTCATGATTGTTCTCTCCAATGAGTGTAACTACCTAATATAAATGTTCAGCACATATGCCTATCTTTTGTTTGGCTGGAAGCTACAGGAGTGGGTTCAATTCCAGACCTGAAGGGCAGCTAGGGGCCATAGTCTCACTGTTTCCACCATGCTCCATCATACCAACAAACCTGGTCCTTTTTTTTTTCAAATGATTTTGAGTTTTGTTCCATAGTGTTCTCCCACTCTATCCAGGATCTCTTACACAGATTCCCCTCTGAGTGGTACAGGCACCATCCAGTTCTTCTGGTCTCATAGTCATATAGGCTGGGGATTGTATGGTGTACCAGTCGCTTGGACTAATTGTTTCCGTGAACCTTTGGTTTTCTTCATTCTTATTTGCTCTGGATAAGGAGAGACCCATCTTTGCATCTAGATGGTGGCTTGCAAGCTTTTAAGATCCCAGTCACTACTCACCAAAGTTGGATGTGGAACAATGTTTTGTGTAGTATGTTATGCCAATTGAGCTTGATGACCCCTGCGACTATGGTCCCAAGCCCACAGGTCCAACTACTCACTCAATCCGGGTGGCTAGCTGTGGCCAATAAGTGACTACAACCTTGTCTCTTGTCAGCTCTACAATATACCTGGGAATTCTTATAGAACATAGCAATACACTTATAGAAACATTGCCAACCCTATACTTGGTCTTGAGCACACTCCCCGTGGCATAGATATACCTAATAGTTCAGGCTGTCCACCCATCTATTCACCCGTACATCCACGTTTGCCTTCACTGACAACGGCAGTACTGTGGGTAAAAGGGTTCATCTTTGTTGCCTTCCATGCACCTCTCTATATCTTTGTCAGTGCCACCATGTTGATCACTCACATTTGGTACATTGCCCTTCTCTTCACCCCAATCAATACTTGTCTCTACAAACCTTACAGTGTTTTCTCCCCTCCTCTCCCACTCCTGGTAACCAACAAAGAAAATTTCCTTCCATATAGAAATCTTTCCTTGACTTTTTCCAATAACAGACTAATACAATATATGTCCTTCTGTGATTGACTTATTTCACTCAGCATAATGTCCTCCAAGTTCATCCATGTTATGAGGTGATTTGCAGATTCTATATTATTCTTTAGGGTTACATAGTGTTCCATTTAGTGCATGTACCATAGTTTGGTTATCCATTCTTCGGTTGATAAACACCTAGGTTGTTTCCATCTTTTGGCTATTGTAAATAGTGCTGCGATAAACATGGGTGTGCATATGTCTGTTCTTGACCTGACTTTCACTTCTTTAGGACATTTATCTGGTAATGGAATGTGTGAGTCAAATGGTATTTCTATTTCCAACTTTATAAAGAATCACTATATTGCTTTTCCACAGTGGTTGTATCATTTGACAGTCCCACCAGCAATGCATAAGTGTCTCAATCTTTCCACACCCTTATCAGCATTTGTTATTTTCTGTCTTGTTGAACTTTGTTACTAGTGCTGGAGCAAGATGATATCTCATTGTTGTTTTGAGTTGCATCTCTCTAATGGTTAATGATCATGAGCATTTTGTCATATGTTTGTTGGGTGCCTGAATATCCTCTTTGGTGAAGTGTCTATTCATGTCTTCTGCTCATTTTTAAATTGGATTATTTGTCTTTTTGTTGTTAAGGTGTTGAAGTTTTCTCTAAATTCTATAGATAAGTCCCTTGTCAGATATGTCATTGCCAAATATTTTTTCCCAATCTGTAGGTTCTCTTTTGATTCTTTTGGAGAATTCTTTGGAAGCATATGAAAATTGAATTTTTAGAAGATCCCATTCATCTAGTTTCTCTTCTGCTGTTTGTGCATTTTGGTTTATGCTTGATAGTCTATTTATGCCATATACAAGGACCCTTAATTTTGCCCCTAGATTTTCCTTGAGGAACTTTATAGTTTTAGGTTTCACATTTAAGTCTTTGATCCACTTGGAGTTAGTTTTTCTGTATGGGGTGAGGTACAGATCTTGTTTTATTTTTCTGAAAATGGATATCTAGTTTTGCCAGCACCATTTATTAAACAAACACTCTCTTTGCCATTTAATGGATTTCGGCCTTTTGTCAAAGATCAGCTGATCAATGGATCTTTTTCTGGGTTCTCAATTCTATTCCATTGGTCTATGTGTCTGTAATTATACCAATACCAGGCAGTTTTGACTACTGTGGCTGTGTAGTTGGTTTTGAGATGCACCTCCTACTTTGTTCTTCTTCTTCAATAGTGCTTTGTTTCTCTGAGGTCTCTTTCCTTTCAGTATAAAGTTAATAAATGGTTTTTCCATATCCTTAGAGAATGTTGATGAGATCCAGATTGGAATTGCATTGAATGTATAGATTGCTTTGGGTAGAATTGACATTTTCACAATGTTCAATCTTCTTATCGATGAGCATGGTATGTTCTTCCATTTACATAGATCTCATATTGTTTTCTGAAGTAGTCTTTTATAGTTTTCTTTTTGCAGTTCTTTTGTGTCCCTGATGAGATTTATTCCCAATTATTTAATTATTATTATTATTATTTTTTTTTTGGTGGCTACGGTAAATGGTATTGATTTCCTTATTTATTTTTCAGCAATCTCTTTGCTGGTATAGAAGAATCCAACTGATTTTTGGATGTTGTTCTTATATCCTGCCACTATGCTAAATCTCTCAATTAGTCCCAGTAGATTTTTTTACTGAGTCTCTTAGATTTTCTAGGTATCAGATCATATCATCAGCAAATAGGGATAGTTTGACTTCTTCTTTACCAATTTGGATGCTCTAATTTCCCTTTCTTGCCTTATGGCCCTGGCTAGGACTTCCAGTACAATGTTGAATAGAAGTGGTGATAGAGGGCATCCTCATCTTGTTCCTGTTCTCAAGGGCAATTGTTTCAGTCTTTCTCCATTGAAGATAATATTGGCTGTTGGTTTTGTATATATGTCCTTTATTATGTTGGGAAATGTTCCTTCTATTCCCATTTTGCTGAGAGTTTTGACCAGGAATGGGTGTTAGATTCCATCAAATGTCTTCTCTGCATCGCTTGATATGATCATGTGGTTCTTTTCCTTTATTTTATTCATGTGATGGATGAAGTTAATTGTTTTTCTAATGTTGAACCATCCTTGCATACCTGATATGAACCCCACTTGGTCATAATGAATTTTTTTTTATATTGGCTAGGATTTTGTTGAAAATTTTTAGATCGATATTCATGAGGGATATTGGTCTGGAGTTTTCCTTTTGAGTGATGTCTTTGCCTGGCTTCGGTATCAAAGTTATGCTTGATTCATAAAATGAATTAGGGAGGATTCCATCCTTTTGTATGTTTTGGAATAATTTGAGTAGGATTGGTATCAGTTCTTCTCTTAATGTTTGGTAGAATTCTCTGGTGAAATCATCTCGGCCAGGACATTTTTTTTTTGGTAATTTTTAATGACCTGTTCAATTTCATCTTTTGTTATGGATCTGTTCAACTTTTCCACCTCAGTCTGTGTTAGTTTAGGTAAGTGATGTGTTTCTAGAAATCAGTCCATTTCATCCAGATTTTCAGATATGTTGGAATACAGTTCTTCATAGTATCCTGATATTATCCTTTCTATTTCAGTTCGTTCTGTTGTGATGTCACCCATTTCATTTCTTATTCGTGTTATTTGTATTCTCTCCTTCTTTTCCTTTGTTAAATTTGCCAGTGGTTTGTCAATTTTATTAATCTTTTCCAAAAGCTAACTTCTAGTCTTACTGATTTTTTTCTATTGTCTTTCTATTTTTCACTGATTTCTGCTTGAATTTTGATTATTTTCTTTCTTCTGGTGACTGTAGGCTTTTATTGCTTTTTTTTTTTTTTTTCTAATTGCTAAAAATGTTGGTTTGAAGTGTTGATTTTGGCTCGTTTTCCTTTTTTGATGTGTGCAGTTATTGCTATAAATTGGCCTCTGATTACTTCTTTTGCTGTGTTTCATAGATTTTGGTATGTTGTGTTTTCATTCTTGTTTGATTCAAGGAATATTTCAATTTCATTTTTTATTTCTTCTCTTACCCAGTCTTTCTTAAGGAGGGTGCTGCTCAGTTTCTGTGTGTTTGCTCTTTTGACATTGATCTTATTGTTGATTTCTAATTTCATAGCATTGTGATCTGAGAAGATGCTTTGCAGTGTTTCAATATTTTTAAATTTATTAACGCTTGCTTTGTGGCCTAACATATGATCTATCCTTGAGAATGTTCCATTTGCACTGGAAAAGAATGCCTTTTGTGCTGTTGTTGGGTGAAGTGCTCTGTAGACATCTATAAGGTCAAGTTGGTGGATTGTATTGTTTAGTTCTTCTTCATCTTTGTTGAGTTTCTTTCCAATTGTTCTATCTTTCATTGAAAGTGGTGTATTGAAGTCTCCCACTATTACTGTGGAGTCATCTATTAGCTTTTTCAGCTCTTTTAAAGTCTGATTTATGTATTTTGGAACTCTTTCATTGGGTCCATAGATATTTATTATTGTTCTATCTTCTTGTTCAATTGATCTTTTAGTCATTATATAATGTCCTTCCTTGTCTTCTATGGTAGTTTTTGTCTTAAAGTCAATTTGATCAGAAATGAATATTGCCACTCCTGCTTTTTACGTTTGCCATTTGCTTGATATATCTTTTTCCAACCTTTGATGTTTAGTCTATTTTTGTCTTTGTCTCCAAGGTGTGTCTCCTGTAGACAGCATATTGATGGGTTATGTTTTCTTATCCAGTGTGCAACTCTCCAACTCTTGGGTGGTGCATTTAATCCAATGACATTCAATGTAATTATCGACAAGTATGAATTGGTTGCTGTCATTTTGTTACATGTTTCTTCATGGTGTTCCTGGTTTCTTGGTTCCATATAATTTTTTGTGCTGAGCTCATTATATTTATGAATCATATTTTCATTTCCTTTGTTGCTATTGTTTTAGTATTTTCTAAATATTTGTGCTTGTCTTCTTTTTTATTATGATGTGAAAGTTTATCATTTTTCTTTGAGGTTACCTGTGATTTATAATTTTCCAAGTTTAGAATAGTCCATTCTATCTTGCAACTCTCTTGACTTTCTCACCATTTAGAAGTTCAGCAACTATACTATTTTTCCCTCTCTTTGGTTTGTAGTTGTCTTCATTTGCCAATTGATGTCTCTGGTTCCCTGTTTACAATCTTGTAAGCTTATTTAAATTTGGATACATCCATAGCTCTATTGATTTTGGGGTTATGCCATTTTGTATATTAATGGTTGGTTGATGTTTGCTATTTTTGGTTCTCTGTTCAAAGGACTCCCTTTAGTATCTCTTGTGAGGTTGATCTGGTTTTAACAAATTCCCTTAACTTCTGCTTATTGGGAAATATCCTAATTTCACCCTCATATTTGAGGGACAATTTTGCTGGGCATATAATTCTTAGTTGGAAATTTTTCTCTTTCAGGGTTTTATATATAACATCCTATTGCCTTCTCACTTGCATGGTTTCTGCTGAGGAATCAGAGCCTATTCTTGTTGGTGGTCCTTTGTAAGTAATTTTTTGTTTTTCCCATGCTGCTTTCAGGATTCCTTCTTTGTCTTTGGTTTTGATGAGTTTGATGATGATATGTCTTGCTGGTTTTCTTTTGCAGTCTATCATGTTTGGGGTTCTTTGGACTTCCTGAATGGATATATTCTTGTCTTTCATCATATCTTCCAACAATTCTTCAACAATTCTCTCACTGGTTTTCTTTTTCTCTTCCTGTTCTGGAATTCCAAATACATGTAGGTTATTCCTTTTGATGGTATCCCACACGAACCTTAGGATTTCTTCATTTTCTTTTGATCTTTTTTTTCTAATTGATCTCTTTCCAAAGAAGTATTCAGGTATTTGTATTCAATCTCATTAATTCTGTCTTTCATTGCATCAATTCTACTCCTTTGCCCTTTCAATGTATTATCTGTTTCTGAAAATTAAGTCTTAATCTTCTAGATTTCTGTAGATTTTGAATCATTTCTCAGTTTTCATTTATTTTGTCATTTTTTTCTTATATTTTCTTCTGAAATTGTTCTAGGGTTTTGTCTGTATTTTCCTTATTTTTTTCAGTGTTTTCTTTGATCTGTCCCTCAATCCTTTGAAGATACCTAAATATAATTCTTTTGCATTCCTTATCAGGGATTTCCAGTGCTGCTTCTTCCTCAGGGATGTCTTCTGGGTCTGTATTGTGCTTCCTTGTTTCTACCACTTTATCTTGCTTCATTGTGTGGACTGTGATGATCTGTTGTCTCCTAGACATTGTGACATTATTATATTTAGATCTCTATTAACTGTTCATGAAGATCAGTAAGGATGAGTCAGACTGTTCTTGGTAGTTGTTTATCACTGGCCATTTGGTGGAGAAGGAAGTGGTGGCTCTTACTCAGTAAATGGAGCTGCAGGAGGTGCAGAAGTGGTTGTGTTGTATGGGCACAGTTGCTGTCTCCCACTCCGTTACACAAAAACTGCAATAAAAAACAATCAAAAATTAAAAGAAAGTGGACAAAAAACACACTACATAAACACATAGGAACAATCACAAAAAAAAAAAAAAAGGAAAAAAGAAAAAGAAAAAACTCCAATATCTGTGGAGAGGGCACTAAGAGAAAAAAGATAGAGTAGGAGACTAATGAAGAAAAAAATGGGAAAAATGCAAAAACAAAAACAAGGAATGGGGTTAAGTATGAGAAAGAAAAAAAATTGGGAACCAGGAACAGGGAAGAGAGAAAAAGCTGAAAGCTAGAACCTAGGAAGAGAAAAATAAAGAACAATAATAAAAAGGACAACAACAACAATAATTTTAAAACAGACAAAAACAAACAAACTAAAAAAAAAAAAAAATTGGGGCAGGGCTGGGCTTGCCACCCATGCTCCGTCAGAGCACACAGACAGGGATGGAATTCCCACCAGCTCAGAAGGTGGGTGGGACTGAGGGATGGCTGCACCTCTGTTCGCCAATAGGGGTTGGGGTATAAGAGTAACAAGGGGAATATTGCACCTTTCCAGTCATTGGCATCCAGAATGTCCTTGTGCTTCCCAGTCAATGGAGCCTGTTCTTAAGTCTTGGGAATCTGGGAGAATGTTGTTGTTTTAAATATTCAAAATAATCGAACCACTTTTAAACATTCAAAATGGCTATGCCCTCCAGGCAGGCAAAATTCCACAGCTCAGCCAACCTTCGTCTTCGCTGTTTCCCTTTTTATTCACCAGCCATGAGTGCAGTCCTCCATGTAGTCCCTGACTAGCAGGGCTGATTTTTAGTTTAATTCTTAGGTCCTGACACCACTCAGCAATATCTGTGCTGTCTGTGCAGTCAGGATTGCTGCCAGACTGCAGCTCCATATGTCTCCTTTTTTGGTGTTTTCATGCAAATTCTTCTACTAGTTGGAGTTTGTTCCACTTCTGTTTCCTTCCCTTCAAAGCTCAGGGCTCCAGGATGATCTTCTGTATCTGTGTTAATTGGTTTCCCTTTTCTTCTTCGAAGAGGGTCTGTTCAGTCTTTCTGCCTATTTGGCCATCTTACTGGAACTCCCCATGTAACTCTCAGGTTCTCTTTATTTCTCTTAAATCTTTGTTCTTATTTTTCTTCATACAGGCTGGTTTCAAGGGATTTATCTTCTAGTTGGGAAGAGCATTCTTTTGCCATTTCTAGTTTACTCTTTTGTCCTTCCACTGTGTTGTCTAACTCTGTTATTTTAGTGTTCATTTTCTGGATTTCTAACTGCTGTTTTTGTATGAGTTTGGATTGTGTATTAATGTTGTTATTTTATTCTTTAACGGTTTTCTTGAATTCTTCCAGGGTACTCTGTGTGTTCTCTTTGCTTCTGTTTATGGTTTTCTTGAGCTCTTATAGAATGCTATACACATATCTCCTAAATTTCTTCTTGGATAATTCTATTGCTTGTTCTTCCTCCATGTTAAATGAGTCTTTAGTCTAGGGTTTTATTTCTGTTGTTTTGTCTTTTTTTGCTTGTTGTTTGATTTGAGGTTGTCTTTTGTTTCCTGGACATTTTGGATTTGTTGTCTTTAACTGTTAGTTATGTGTTGATCTGTTTCACCTTGATTTTATGTTTAAATATATTTGCAAAGGTGGAGCTGGTGTATTTTATTTTTTGGCTATTAATTCAGGCGTGCTGGGTTGCTCTGGTGTTTTCTTCGTGCTGAAGGAATCACTGTTGGGAATGCGGATGCAGGTGTCTGCTCTAGGGAATTTGGCGTTGGGAAGAGCAGGTGTGCAGTAGCTTAATGTGGTTCTTCTATTGAGTGAGGCAGGGGAGAAGGGTAAAAAAGAGAAAGAAAAGAAAAAGAAAAAAAAAAAAGTGCCAGTTGGAGTCTCTGTTTTCTGCATTTTTGTAATTGCTGCCGGCTCCGGGGTTTTCTTTTGAGTCTGCTTGGGATGGCTACCAATGATGACGTTTTGTTGTCATTCACAGACCCAAGGTTCAAAATTGGCAGATACCCCAATGGTTAGAGGGCAGCTCCTTTCCACTTGGGTCACAAACCTGCAAAAACCCTGTACTCTGGTCCACTCTGTGCTAAAAAGCTGTCACGGCAGAGCTGAATCCCGGCCTTGCGCCGTGAGCTCATCCCAGGGCTGGCCTGCCTGAGCAAGTTTCTTCCCTACCCCTAGCCACTATTAATTAACTCAGTGGCGGCCGAGCCACAGGGGTTCCTGTTCTGTTTCTCAGAAATGTTATCCACTTACTCAAATCAGTTCCCAAGGTTACAGTCAGAAGCTTCTGGTGTGGGTAGGCTGAGTCCCCAAAGCCTCTGTGGGTTCCGTGGTGCTGCCCCCCTTTTTTTCCCTCTGCGGCTCTCCTCTGTACTTCTAAAGAGTTTTCCACTTCTCTGCCTCTCCATCTCCCTGCCAGCCCAGGCAGGTTCGTTTATTTTTCCAGGTTGTTTACTCTGCTTTTTTTTTTTTTTTTTCCGCCATCTCTACTAAATCTGGGCATCCTCTAACTTACTTAGCTGTTACAGCTCCACAATCCCTGGTTCAAACTGCTACACTTAGTTTGTCAGAATTTAACATGCTAGAGGGAACAAACGTGTGGTTTGTTACAGGTACCACACCATCTTCCTTTACCTTTGGAAAATGACTTTATATTTGCACTATATTCTTATACTATGCCTCACTGTTCTCATTCTCTTTTCAAGAATTGGATGTTTCTGTCCATAGTATTCACTTTTTATAAGAGTATAATATTCCCTATAACAAAGATTGCCCATTTCAATTCTGAGTAAGATGTTGTTGTTGTTGTTGTTATGTGCCGTCGAGTCGGCCCTGACTCATAGCGACCCCTCCTTGGGTTTCTGAGGCAGTATCACTACGGAAGTAGGATTGCCCAACCTTCCTTCCGAGGAGTGGATGGTGGGTTTGAACCGCCAGCCTTCTGGATAGTAGTCAAGTGCCTTAGGCACTATGCTACCAGAGCTCCCGAATGAGTAAGATAGTCACTTAATTCTTTTTCAGATTTTCTTAATAAATGCTAACATTTGAGAAGTTCCCCAACTCATTCAATACATGAAGAATAAACAGCTGTGGCAGATCATTTCAGAACCTTGTTACTTGATGACTGAATGTTCTGATCATTAAAATGGACCATGGTTTCCTGTTGCTCGTCATTATGAAGAGTGACAGCATCAATGAAGGACTTTTTGACTGGACTCAAGTTACTTTGAAAGAATGGACACAGCTCCAATCACAAGCATTGATTTTGGATATTATGAAATAAAATGGTGAATGTATTAAAAGAAAAGTAGTGACCTCTTTTCCTATCTCGGCTTTATATTGACCAAATTAATTTCTTTAATTATTTCAAATGCTTACTGTCAATATCAGGGGTGGTGGTGCCAATTTTAAGTCATGCAACATTAGGAAACACATATAACCTCTCTGATTCACTCAGTAATGGATGCTAAACTGAAGATGCTCTAAGGTACATTGTTGCAAAATTTCTATGAATTAGTAATGCCCAGACTATATAATATGTAGAGTCCCCGAGGGGTGCAAATGATTAGCATACTCATCTGGTAACCAAAAGATTGAAGGTTAGAGTCGATCCAGAGGTGCCTTGCAAGAAAAGCCTGGCAATCTACTTCTGAAGGAATTGACTTAATGGCAATTAGTTATATACTGTACTATATACTCTATTAAGGGCCTGTTGTTGTTTTGTTGTTGTTATTTGCCATCGAGTCGGCCCCGACTCATAGCGACCCCTCCTTGGGTTTCCGAGGCAGTATCACTACGGAAGTAGGATTGCCCAACCTTCCTTCCGAGGAGTGGCTGGTGGGTTTGAACCGTCAGCCTTCTGGTTAGCAGTCAAGCGTCTTAGGCACTGTGCTACCAGAGCTCCTTATTAAGGGCCTAGAAGGCCTATATTATCTCTCTATTCTTTTCTGTACTTCCATCCAGGTATTTGCACAGATGACTCAGTAAATGTTTTTGAATGATGATGATTTTTTAGAATAATATTGATGATTCATTAGTTTAACTCATTCCTCTATTTAAAGACTTGGGTATGAGGGAATATAATGTGGGTTTTCTTATGATGCCTGCTTTCTTTCTTTTTGTAGTATTTTTATTTTCTCTCCTCACACCCCCACAGCATAAACACTATCAGCTACAAGCTGCTTATTGTTAACACCTACAACTTTATTCCTGTTTTTTTTTTTTTTTTTTTTTTTGTGGTGATTGAAGGAGCATACATGGACTATGAGGAGAGCAGTGACAGAAGTGGTGGAGTGTAACCCACAACAATGGATTTCTTCATACTGGAGAACAGTGACCACTCAAATTCCCATCATCCTGCCTATCTTCACTATCATCTTGTTGGCAAGCCCACCACATTTCAGAGGTGTTTGATTTAACTCTCTTTGGCTTTTAAATAGAAAATTTACAGGGGAAGATTTGGGTCTAATCATTTACTCATTCATGTCTTATTAGCATAAGCAGATTGCCTGCATTTTCTTAGCTGGAAGCAAGTATGAACCTTCTATGGCAAGATGCAAGGGGAAGGTAGGTAAGGAAGAAGTATAGCATGAAAAATATGAGTGCTTCAGGCAAAATCAAGTTTTTTGAGGGCCTATAATAAGGCTCTTTGGGTAGCTCCTGTTCAACATATGGGCATCAGGAAGATGGTGGGCATAAGGAGTAAATTCCAAGATAGTACATATATTAGTTTCTCAGTAAATGAAATAATTGCTGGTACGTGCCATTGAGTCAACTCATAGTGACCCCATGTACAACAGAACAAAAAATTGCCCTGTTCTGTGCCACCCACAAAATATTTGTTACACTTGAGCCCATTGTTATAGCCATTGTGTCAATCCATGTTGTTGAGGCTCTTCCCCTTTTTTGCTGACCCAGCACTTGACCAAGCATGATGTTCCTCTCTAGGGACTGATCCTTTCTGACAACATGGCCAGAGTATGAAAGAAAAAGTCTGCCCATTCTTGCTTCTAAGAAGCATTCTGACTGTACTTATTCCAAAACAGATTTATTCATTCTTCTGCCAGTCCATGGTATCTTTAATATTTTTGCTAACACAACAATTCAAATGTATCAATTCTTCTAAAGTCTTCCTTATTCATAGTCCAGCTTTCACATACACATGAGTCTATTGTAAATATTATGGCTTGGGTCAGGTGCAATAGCCTTCAAAATGATATCTTTGCTCATAAACACTTTAAAGGGGTCTTTTGCATCACTTCTGCCCAGTGAAATATATCATCTGATTTCTTGACTTCTGTTTCAATGGATGTTGATTTTGAATACAAGTAAAAGTAAATCACTGACAACTTCAATCTTTACTCTGTTTATTGTGATGTTGCTTATTGGTCTGGTTGTGAGGATTTT
>NW_006921620.1:17536692-17546249 GCF_000298275.1 Orycteropus afer afer
TGTAGTCTTTGATCTTCATCAGTACATGGTTCAAGTCATCTTCACTTTCTGCAAGCAAGTCTGGCTTTTCTGCATATCACAGGTTGTTAATGAGTCTTCCTCTAATCAAGATGGCATGTTCTTCATATTTTCCAGCTTTTTGCATTATTTGGTCAGCATAGAGATTGAATAAGTATGGTGAAAAGATAACCATGTCACATACTTTTGGTGATTTTAAGCCACTTAGTATCTCCTTCTGCTGTTTGAACAACTGCCTCTAATATTACGTACTGGTTCCTTGTGAGCAAAAGCAAATGTTCTGGAATTCCTATTCCTCACAATGTTATCCATAATTTATTATGATCCACACAGTTGCATGGCTTTGTTCAGTCAAATAAAACACAGGTAAACATCTTTCTGGTATTTGCTTTCAGCCAAAATCCTTCTGACATCAGAAATCATGTCCACCATTCATCTGTCGGTTTGTTGTACTGTGGCAGCTTGCACATTGCTGTGATGCTAAAAGCCATGCCACCAGTACTTCAAACAACAGCAGAGTTGCCCATGGATAGGTTTCACCAGAACTTCCAGACTAAGAAAGGTTAGGAAGAAGGATGGGTTCATCCACTTCTGAAAAATTGGCCACTAAAAACTTATGTATAGCAGTGAAATAATTGTTGTTGTTATGTGCCATCGAGTCCGACCAGACTCACAATGACCCCTCCTTGGGTTTACGAGGCAGTATCACTATGGAAGTAGATTGCCCCATCTTCCTTCCGAGGAGTGGCTGGTGGGTTTGAACTGCCAGCCTTCTGGTTAGCAGTCAAAGGCCTTAGCCACTATGCTACCAGAGCTCCCAGTGAAATAATTAATGAAATAAAATGTAGAAAGGAAAATTGGAAAGATCAGAAATAAATTGCATTTATTTCTGAGAAAAAAGTATATGGATGATAAAAAAAAATAGTGTTAATTTTACAAAATAGAGTTTTATTATCTTGGACAATTTATGGCCTACATCTGAAATTGATTCAGTAATAAAAAATCAAATTAGGATGTATGTGCTTCCTATTTCCCACTAGTACTCTTACATGTTCAAAAATAAGCAAAACAAATATATTGTATCCCATGATGCCTGTACAGAGGTTCATTTGTTCTTATTATTTCCTAAAAATGGTTATTTACCCTGTATTTATTTATTTATTTTGGAAGCTCTGGTAGCATAGTGTCTAAGACACTTGACTGCTAACCAGAAGGCTGACGGTTCAAACCCACCAGCCACTCCTCGGAAAGAAGGTTGGGCAATCTCCTTTTGTAGTGATACTGCCTCAGAAACCCAAGGAGGGGTTGCTATGAGTCAGGTCCGACTTGACAGCACATAACAACAACAACAACAACAGCCCTCTTTTTATATAATTATTTCATGACATATAGATTTATATAAATTTAATGTTAATAAGAAAATTAATCTGTTATTTCATGTTATCTTTTTAAATTTGGAAATATAAGATTAAATTAAATAAACATGTATTTAGTCAGTCTTTGGAATATATGTTAGTTGTCAAATCATAATTTTCAGCATCACTATCTATGTTACATCTACATATACATTATGCTTTCCTGGAAAGCAGATCAGTTTAAGTGTTGTTTTCTTCTGGTATATGATCTGTTGATATCTTTCATCCTGGGAAAATATACTATTCATTACATACCCATTTTTTTTATCTCTTAAGGTATCCCAAATGATGATGCACAACTTACTCTTATTAAAAATTCAATTAGAAGAATTACTGGTCAGAAGGAGACTGGTGGAAACCCCAAGACCATGGCCCCAGGTTACCCTTCAGGCCTAGAAATGGACTCACTTACATGAATTGGCTCTCAGCACAACAGTGGAAGACCTACATACAGAACACCTACCCCAGGTCGATGCATCCACCTACTGTAGGGAGATACACCCCTTGGATCAATCAGCCATAGGACACCACAGGGGTAGCACTCACAAAGAGGGAAAGACAGACAGATAGGAAGGTATAGATAAGAAGGTCACAGGGAGGGGATGGTCACAGGAAGGAGAGAGGAGGAGACTTTTTTATGGTTGGGGACAGTAATCAGGGCTGTGAAATCAGATGTGCATGAACCGTTGAATGTAAAATAAATTTGCTATGTAAATTTGCACCCAAAG
The DNA here is from genome assembly GCF_000298275.1 of Orycteropus afer afer. Classification (NCBI taxonomy): domain Eukaryota; kingdom Metazoa; phylum Chordata; class Mammalia; order Tubulidentata; family Orycteropodidae; genus Orycteropus; species Orycteropus afer. Next base: position 17,538,854 of record NW_006921620.1, read on the forward strand.
CACAATAAATAATAATAATAATTAAATTAGAAGACAGATGCTATCCTAAAGTGCTAATAGCCCAATTGAATGGAATCTTGTTACTATAAAATGTAAACATGCTAAGTATTGACTCATATTTTGTGGGGTTCACCATTCTTTTAAGAGTTGAACACTCATGACAAAACACATTTCAATTTAATATTTTAAATTATCATTAATGTATAGAGACAATGAGGACAATTACAGAGTACAAATAATGGAAAATATAAAATGAATAAGTCAATCCCCAAACTGAGGCACTTGCCATGACTAAAATGGCTGCCCCGAATATAAATTAAACTCCTTTTGAATAAAACTACAGCTTGACCTAAAACCTCTGCTTCCACTGCTCTGAAAAGACCATTTAGCTTCTTATATAAGTTTAACTCCTTGTAACCCAAAAGGGACAGTGTCAAGATTTTAGCTTGTGCAAGGAAGTATTTGTAAAAAAGAGTTTGGTGAGAGTGTTTGCATGCTTTGCTACAAGAAAAATGCTTTGGTAAACATAATCTCCACTGTTAGAAAATAGAAATAATAAAGTTAGGCAGAATTGTAGTTGAACAACCTCCTTGTAACTTTTTGTCATGTAACCCCTCATGCCTGTGAGTATGCAGCCCTTTATTATTCCATCTGACAAAAACCTCTCTTGCAATGTGGAACAGTATAGTACCTACCTGGGTGGCAGGGCCTCCAAATTCACAAATTTCTCTACCTTTCAATAAAACTCTTTGTTTTTACCTTAACAGAGTGTAAGATTGGTGCTTCACTACAACAAAAGGAAGAAAGACTGCTAATGTGAGTTTATGATTTGCTTGTACTTATTACGTAAACTAGGGATTCAAAAGAACTAAAACAAACAGGAAGATACAATAATAAAAAAGAAAATACATGAAGTAAGTGTTCACTGGGAACATTTGTCATATTATTTCTATTTGTGCCCAATATAGTGGGAACAGATTAAAAGCTGCCAGTTCCAGTAGCTAAATTCATCTACCAAAGCAATAATCTTAACAGTAGTTATGAGTAAACAGCTGTCTTACTTTAATGGCTTTGAAAGTCAATCAAACAATTTGTTTGATATGCTATGAGCTCCTTAGAAGTCTGAATATGTAGCTGATTTCATTGCTCTCTGTTCACATAAATTATTATTATTATTATTTGAGTTGTCTATGAGCCCTTCCATTAAGCATTTATTAGAGGGAATGAACCCTATTGACCTAAAAAACACTCAGAAAGATTGAATAACCTCTCCTCCTACATACGGCCTATGACTACCTTGATGTAAGACTCAGATTTATATTTTCTAGGGAGAACTACTGCCACTCAGGAGTATTGATATTGGTCCCTGTTACCATCTTTCTCAGAATGGACTCATGGAATATTAACACTTGCATAAAGTGGATATTATCTTCATGAATCTTGGTCTTAAGATATTGAACGTAGACTACTAGCTTCTTCCTTATCATTCACTTTTATTGGCAGCCTCTCTGGCACATAAGTATTCCTGGTTCCTGTCTGTATTGCTCTTGGCTCAGGTTCTGTGATCCTTCTTCATCTTTTTATTAATTTAACAAATGTTTAAGGAGTGACTACTACATACAAGGCACTGCTCTAGATTCTAGGAAATAGCAATAAAGAAAACAAAGTCCCTGCTCATGGAGTTTGCACTTTAGTGGAGAAGACAGATACTACGCAAACACATAAATCTAGTATATGTCAGATATTGATTATTTCCACACAAAAACAAAATAGGTAAAAGATAATTTAGGGAAGTTCTCTCTGATAAGGTCACATTTGAAAAAATCCTAAAGAAAATGGGACAGCAAGACATTCAAAAATACAGGAGAAGAACATTCCAGTAACAGCAGCAAGAGAAAGTTCTTTGAAGCGGCATTGTTAGAGTGTTCAAGGAGCCTGGAGTAGTGAGGGAGAGGAACAGTAAATGAAGACAGAGAAATACTGGTGAGAGGATGGGGATGGTGGAAATCACATAGAGTTTTCTAGTTAAAGTCTACCTCTGAAGGACATAGGAAGTCATTGAAGGATTTTGACTAGAACTTCACAATCATCCTTACTACCACTCCTATTCATTCCCCTAAGGGTAATCTTTATCTAACTTTTAACATCACCGATTAGTTTGGCTTGTACTTGAACTTCATGTAAATTAAATCATGCTGTATAGCATGCCCTCTTACATGTCTAACTTATTTATTTCAAATTATATTTGAGAGATTCATCTATATTATTGAATGGGGTTGTAATTGGCTTATTCTCATTTTTGAAATTAATTTCATTGTACAAATATACTACAATATATTTACATATTCTATTATTGATAGACATTTATTTTGGCTTGGCTATCATAAACACTCTTGAGCAGATGTTGCTGTGATCATTTTTTCTGTTACATTTATTTTGATGAATGCATGTTTACATTTTCTTTGTGAATCTACAAATGAGTGGAATTGGTGAGTCAGTGGCTATGTTTATAAATACTGCCAAACCATTTTACAGTTGGATGGTTGTAACAATTTATACTCTTAACAGTGTTTTAGAGTTCTAGTTGTTATGGTACTTATGCCTTTGTGTAATCCACCCTACCATGTGTCCTGGGCCTAGTGATTCTCACCAGCAGTCTACGGGAAAAGCAGTGACCTGTGACTTTGTCTTGCTGGCACTTGTGCTATCTTCCTTACTTGCTCTAATGAAGTCACCTGCTATGCTATGACCTGTCCTATGGGGGAGCCCATGTGACAAAAGACTGAGGAACTGAAGCCTTCAGTCCAACAGCCAGTGAGTAAGTGAAACCTCCCAATAATCAATAAAGCAAATCTATCTTTATTTGAGTCTTAAGATGATTTCAAACTTTTAAGAGACTTGGAATCAGAGGACTCAGTAAAGAAACAGGATTCCTGATGAAAAAAAAAAAAAATCAATAAGGGTGGAGAAAAGATGGTATCCTGACAACACACTCCATCCAATCCTTCTACAACAGAGACCTGGAAAACCGAGTGAAACAGATACAGATGATGATCCTGGAACTCTGAGCATTAAATGAGGAGATAAAGAATTAAATTGAGTGTGAAATGGAAAGGGACAGTGACTGAGGAGAGAGAAGAAGTCAGAGCTAACTAACTAGGCCATTTTGAAATGCAGAAGGCACCATACACAGATGAGGAGACACTAACTTCACAGAATCCACAATGGGACAGAGACAAAATGTGGACAGATCTGGACTGAACCAAGGTGAACAGAATATGAACTGTATTTGGAAGAGGATAATGCAGGGAGGGGCAAAATTCTCAGTACCATAGGCAACTGCAGAGTGAGGAGGGAACCAATGAAGGAAGCCAGTGAACCAACTCACTATCAGTGAACACTAGTGGTTTGGGTTGAGTGCCCACAAAAGGGGAAGGCCTATGCAGTATTGGCTGGAGACAGTGAACTCCAGGCAGCTCCCTATTTGACTACGTCTGAATAGAAACAGGATAAATGGCTGCATACGCCCAGAAGTGCACTGGGACTATGCCAGTGAACTGTGACTGGAGAGGTGCTTTCTCCCACTTTTCCTGCTACATCTTCCCAGTAATTTTTAAAATAAGCCTTAAAAACATTGAGACACTGCAAAGCATCTTCTCAGATGCTAAAATTAGAAATCAACACAAGGAAGACCAATGGAAAAAGAGAAAACACATGGAAACTGAATAACATTCTTCTAAAAAACAACTGGGAAATAGAAGAAATAGAAAATTAAATTAAAAAATTCCTCAAATCAAACAAGAATGGAAACACAACATACCAAAATTTTTCAGACACAGCAAAATCAGTAATCAGAGGACAATTTATAGCAATAGATGTAAACAACAAAAAAGAAGAGAGTTCCAAAATCCACACCTGAACTCAGCATCTCCAACAATTAGAAAAGGAACAGCACAAAAATCCTACAATCACCACAAGAAAAGAAATAATAAAGATTTGACCATAAATAAATTAAACAAAATAGAAATAGAAAAAAATCAAGAAGACTAGAAGTTGGTTCTTCAAAAAGATTAATAAATTTGACAAACCACTGGCAAATGTAAAGGGGAAGAAGGAGAGAAGCAAATAACATGAATAAGAAATGAAATGGGTGACATCACAACAACACCAACAGAAATAAAAAGAATAATATCAGGAAGATATAATATACTATAAAGAACTGTACTCCAATAAACTTGGAAGTCTAGAAGAAATGGACTGATCTCCAGAAACACACTGCTTATCTAAACTAACACAGACTGAGGTAGAAAATTTGAAAAGAACCATAACAAAAGAAGAAATTGAACAGGTCATAAAAAAATTACCAACCAAAAAAAGTCCTGGCCCATATGGTTTTACTGGAGAATTTAACTTGTCATGCAGAGAAGAACTGACACCAATCTTACTCAAATTATTCCCAAACATAGAAATGGGTGGTATCTTTTCAAATTCATTTTATGAGGCAAGCACAACATGGATACCAAAACCAGGCAAAGACTCCACTAAAAAGTAAAACTTCAGACCAATATCCCTCATGTATATAGACACAAAAGTCTTCAACACAATCCTAGCCAATAGACTCCAACAACATATGAAAAAAATACTACATCATGACCAACTGAGATTTATACCAGGTATGCAAAGGTGGTTGAACATTAGAAAAACAATCAACGTCATCCATCACATAAGTAAAATAAAGGAAAAAAGAAATCACATGATCCTATCAATCAATGCAGAAAAGACATTTGATAAAATCCAACACTCATTCCTGATAAAAATTCTCAGAAAAATAGGAATAGAAAGGAAATTCCCCCACACAATAAAGGGCATATACACAAAACCAATAGCCAACATTATTCTCAATGGAAAGAGACTGAAACCGTTCCCCTTGTGTTTAACCACTTCTATTCAACATTATAGAAGGCTGGCAGTTCAAACCCACCAGCCACTCCTCAGAAGGAAGGTTGGGCAATCTACTTCCGTTGTGATACTGCCTCGGAAATTCAAGGAGGGGTCGCTATGAGTTGGGTCCAACTCCATGGCACATAACAACACAACAACATTCAACATTGTATTGGAAGTTCTAGCCAGGGCAATAAGGCAAGAAAAGGAAGCAAAAGGCATCCCAAATCAGTAAAGAAGTAAAAATATCACTATTTGCAGATGATATAATTCTATACATAGAGAACCCAAGAGACTCAGAAAGAGAACTACTGGAACTTATTGAAAGATTTAGCATAGTGGAAGGATACAAGATCAACATTCTTCTACATCACCAAAGAGGTCTCTGAAAGGGAAAGCAATACTATTTACAACATCTACCAAAAAGATTAAATACTTGGGAATAAATCTAACCAGGAACACAACAGGCCTATACAAAGAAGACTATGAAACACTACTTCAAGAAACTATAAAATATCTACATAAATGGAAGAACATACCATGCTCATAGATAGGAAGATGGAACGTTGTGAAAATGTCAATACTATCCAAAGCAATCTACACAGTCAACTCAATCTTGATCCATATTCCATCAACAGTGTTTAAAGACATGGAAAAACCAATCACTAATTTTATATGAAAAGGGAAGAGACATCAGATAAGCAAAGCACTACTGAAGACGAAAAACAAAGTAGAAAGTCTCACATTCCTAGGTCTCAAAACCTACTACATGGAATCTGGCAAGATGGTGGACTAGGCAGAAAGACTGCACAGACCCTCTTCAACAAAGAAAAGGGAAGCCAATTAACACAGACAAAGAAGATAATCTTGGACCCCTGAGCCTTGAAGGGAAGGTTATAGAAGTGGACTAAACCCCAACTAGCAGAAGAATTTGCATGAAAATAGCAAAAAAAGGAGACATACAGAGCTGCGGTCTGGCAGTGATCCTGAGCGATCCTGACAGCTTGGCCAGACAGCTTGGAGATTCCCTAGTGGTGGTAGGACCTAAGAATTAACCTAAAAATCAGCCCTGCTAGCCAGGGACTTCACAGAGGACTGCTCTGGTGGCTGGGGAATAAACGGAGAAGGTGAAGAGAAAGGCGGGCTGAGCTGTGAACTTTTGCTGGTCCGGAGTGTGCACCCATTTTGAAGGTTTAAAAGTAGCTTGACTATTTTGGATGTTTAAAGAGACAGTGCTCTTGCAGATTCCTGGGGCTTAAGAACACATTCTGCTTTCCAGCAACCCCAAGGACACTCCGGACCTGCAAGACTGAAAAGGTATCACATTCCTCCTGTTACTCTTATACCCCACACCCGCTTGGTGAATGGAGGTGCAGCCATCCCCTACTCCAACCTACCTTCTGGACCCACAGGAACTCCATCACAGTATGTGTTCTCAGACAGAGCCTGGGTGCCCTGCCCTGTCCTCCACCAATTTTTTTTTTTTTTTTTTCTTTTCTCTTTTTCACTTTCTTTTTTCTGGTAATTAGTTTGCTTGTATTTCTCTGTTGTAAAACAACTACTATTATTAATACTTTTGTCCTTTTTACTATTATTCTTAATCTTACCCTCCCAGGTCCTAGTTTTCAGCATTTTTTCTTTTCCCTGTTCCTGGTTGAATTATTATTTTTTTTTAATTTAAGTATTATTTCCCCCCTTTTTCCTCATGGTTAACCCCACTCCTTGTTTTTCTTTATGCATTTTTCCCATTTTTTTTCCTTAATTATTCTCCTCTACTTTTTTTCTCTCAGTGACTTATCCCCAAATATTGCAGGTTTTTTGTTTTTTCTTCTTCTTTTTCCCTTTTTTTTGGTTTTTGGTTACTGTTCCTGTGAGATTACATGGTGTGTTTTTTGTCCATGTGTTTTTAGTTTTTTGATGGTTATTCAATTGTAATTTGTGTCTAACTGAGTGGGAGACAACAACAATCCCCATAAGACACAATTGCATCCACACCTCCTGCAACTTCACTTAGAGAGTGAGAGCCACTACCTCCTTCTCCACCAATGGGCCAATGATAAAAAAACCACCAAGAAAAGCCTGAATAACCCTTGGCTGCTCTTCACAAATAGTTAACAGAGACCTAAATACAACAATGCCATGATGCCTCAGAGACAACAGACCATCACAGTCCACACAAAGAAGCAGGATAAAATGGTAGAAAAAAAGGAGCAGGATACAGACCCAGAACACATCCCTGAGGAACAAACAGCATTGGAACTCTCTGATAAGGAACTCAAAAGAATTATATTTAGGTATCTTCAAAGGATTGAGAGACAGATCAAAGAAAACACAGAAAAAACCCTAGAAGAATTTTGGAAGAAAATATAAGAACAAAATGACAAAATAAATGAAAAATTAGAAATGATTCTAAATCTACAGACAGAAATCCAGAAGATTAATACTAAATTGTCAG
>NW_006921620.1:17547110-17548190 GCF_000298275.1 Orycteropus afer afer
TTCTAAATGGTGAGGAAGTTAAGAGAGTTGCAAGATAGAATAGACTGTTCTAAACTTGGGGATGAATTTATAAATCATAGGGTAACCTCAAAGAAAAATGATAAACATTCACATAACAATATAAAAGAGAACAAGCACAAATATTCAGCATATACTAAAACAACAGCAACAAAGGAAATGATAACATGATCCATAAACATAATGAGCTTGGCCCAGAAAATAATATGGAACAAAGAAACGAGGGACACCATGAAAACACACATAACAAAATGACAGCAACAAACTCAAACTTATCAATAATTACTCTGAATGTTAATGGTTAAATGCACCACTCAAGAGATGGAGAGTTGCAGATTGGATAAGAAAACACAACCCACTAATATGCTGTCTACAAGAGACACACCTTAGAGATAAAGACAGAAATAGACTAAAAATCAAAGTTTGGAAAGATAGAACAACTGGAAAGAAACTCAACAAAGATGTAGAAGAGCTAAACAATACCATCCACCAACTTGGCCTTATAGACATCTACAGAGCACTTCAGCCAACAGCAGCACAATATATATTCTTCTCTAGTGCACATGGAACATTTTCCATGATAGACCATAAGTTAAGCCATAAAGAAAGCCTTAATAAATTTAAAAACATTGAAATACTGCAAAGCATCTTCTCAGATCATGTTGTTGTTATTGTTTTTACGTGCCGTCGAGTCAGACCTGACTCATAGCAACCCCTCCTTGGGTTTCCAAGGCAGTATCACTAGGGAAGTAGATTGCCCATCTTCCTTCCAAGGAGTTGCTGGTGGGTTTGAACTGCCAGCCTTCTGTTTAGCAGTCAAGTGCCTTAGTCACTATGTTACGAGAACTTATATCAAATTAGAAATCAACAATAGGAAGATGAACATGAAAAGAGTAAACACATGGATACTGAACAACACATTCTTTGAGAAAGACTGGATAAGAGAAGAAATCAAAATTGAAATTCAAAAATTCCTTGAATCAAATTAGAATGAAAACACAACATACCAAAATCTTTGGGACATAGCAAAAGCAGTGATCAGAGGCCAATTTATAGCAATAA
>NW_006921620.1:17550998-17576786 GCF_000298275.1 Orycteropus afer afer
ATTTTCTTTGTTGGTTACCAGGGGTGGGAGGGGAGGGAAGGGAATGCTATTAGATAGATAGAGATAAATCTTGATTTGGGTGAAGAGAAGGGCAATGTACCAAATGTGAGTTACCAATATGGTAGCATTGAGGATGAGAAAGACATAGAGAGGTACATGGGAGGTACAGACAACAAATATGAACCCTTTTGTACACACCGTACTGCATTGTCAGTGAAGGTTAACATGAGTATATGGGTGGATAGATGGGTGGACAGATGGAACGATTAGGTATGTCTATATAATGGAGAGTGTATCCAAGAACATATATAGGGTTGGCAATTGTCATATAAGTTTAAGTGAATGATCAGAATTCCCAGGTGTATAGTAGAGCTGACAAGGGGTAAGGTTGTGGTCACAGCTTGGTCACAGCCAGCTACCCAGAGAGACCGAGTAGTTGAACCTGAGGTCTTGGGACCATAGTCGCAGGGGACATCAAGCTCAATTGGCATAACACACTATACTATACAAAACATTGTTCCGACATTGGCAAGTAGTGACTGGGATCTTAAAAGCTAGCAAGCTGCCATCTAGATGCATCGATGCGTCTCTCCTAATCCACAGCAAAGAAGAATGAAGAAAACCAAAATTCATGGAAACAATTAGTCCTAGTGACTGGTACACCATCCGATCTGTAGTCTATAAGACTTTGAGACCAGAAGAACCAGATGGTGCCCAGCTACCACTGTCATCCACTTGGAAGGGGATCTATGTGAGAGATCCTTGATAGAGAGGGAGACCAATGTGAAACAAAACTTAAATCATTTGGACAAAAAAAAAAAAGGGGAGGAGGGGACCAGGTTTGCTGGTCCAATAGAGCCTGGTGGAACCACTGCCCTAGCTGCCCTTCAGATCTGGAATTGAACCCCTACCTGTGGTTTCCAGCCAAACAAAAGACATGCATATGAGTTGAACATTTACCTCAAGTAGATACACTCCTTGGAGAGAACAATCATGAGAGCAAGAAGGGCTGCTTATGCACAGGGAGACAGCTCAGGGGGCAAGAATGCATGGAGGGATGAACACAGGGAGGAGGTAACTATGGGGAGGAAGTAGGAGGGGAGCTGTTGCATTGTGGTAAATGTGGTCAATGTCATGAGACAAAGTATATATGAACTGCTGTATGGAAAGTGAATTGCTCTGTAAATCTTCACCCAAATCACAATAAAAAAAAGGGGGGGGGGCAATTTACTACAGAGTCACGGTTGTCCAAGCAGCATGGTATTGGAACAGTGACAGACACATGGACCAGAACAGAGTTGAGAAACCAGAAATAGATCCATCCCCCTCTGGACAGTTGATCTTTGACAAAGTGTCGATATTCATCAAATGGAGAAAACACAGTCTTTTTTACAAATGGTGCTGGCAAAAGTGGATATTCATTTGGAGAAAAATGAAACAAGATTCACACCTGACATCATATACAAAAACTAACTCAGGATGGATCAAAGACTTAAAAGTGAAATGTAAAGCTACATAGATCATCAAAGAAAAGATAGGGACAAATTCAAGAGCCCTAATTTATGGCACAAACAAACGATCAAATATAACCCAAAATGTACAAACAGAAGCAAGATGACTGGGATTTTCCAAACACTAAATTAATATAAAAACCAAACTCACTGCCATAGAGTTGGATCTGACTCATAGCAACCCCTCCTTGGGTTTCCAAGGCAGTATCACTATGGAAGTAGATTGTCCAATCTTCCTTCCATGGAGTGGCTGCTGGGTTTGAACTGCCAGGCTTCTTGTTAGCAGTCAAAAGCACTATGTCACCAGAGCTATTTCTCCAAAAGAGTAAAAAGAGAACATACAGATTGGGAATACATATTTACCAACAATGTACCCAACAAGGTACTCATCTCTAAAATTCATAGAAATTTCAAAACCTCAATAACAAAAAGACATACAGTATAATTAAAAAAGGAGAAGACATAAACAGATATTTCACTGAAGAAGATATGCAGGTGGTCAACAGACATGTAGAAATTCTTGCAATCATTGACCACTTCCCACCCCCCGCAAAAATAAAAACTCACTGCCATCCAGTTGGATCCAACTCATAGTGACTCCTCCTTGGGTTTCTGAGGCAGTATCACTACAGAAGTAGATTGCCCAATCTTCCTTCTGAGGAGTGGCTGGCATTAACCTTTACAGAGATGTAAATCAAAACAAAATTGAGATATCTCAACCCAGCAATAATAGCAAGGTTTAACAAGACAGAAAATAGTAAATTCTGGCTAAGTTGTGGAGAGACTGGAACTCTCATACACTGTTGTTGGGAGTAAAATAGTGCAACCCCTATGGAAAACAGTATGATGCTTCCTTAAAATGTTGGAAATAGAAATACCATTTGTTCTAGCAATCCCATTACTAATTATATATCCTAAAGAAGTGAGAGTTGGCACAAAGATAGATATATTGCACACCTCTCTTTATTGCAGCACTATTCACAAAAACAAAGAGATGGGAACAACTAAGTGACCATCAATGGATGAATGGATAAACAAATTTTGGTACATACACACAATGGAATATTATACATTGTAAAAGAATAATGAAGAATCCATGATGTGGAAAAACCTAGAGGAAATTATGCTGTATAAATTAACTAATTCACAAAAGGATAAATATTGTATGAGTCAATTATTATAAAAAGTGAAAGAGAAGTTTACACGTGGAACGAAATGTTGTTTGACAATTATCAGGGATGGGATGGGAGAGGAGGGGAAGTTACTAATCAGATAAGAGATACATATTAATTTGGGTGAAGGAACAAGCGATATACAAATTGGGGGTGACCAGCACAACATCACTAAGGAAAAGGAAGACACAGCGAGGCACTCATGAGATAGAGACAATGAGTATATAAAGAGAAGCTTTCAGTACCGCTGGACCCTGCATTTGGCCAAATCTTGGCCTACTATCATGCCTGCTGATCATAGGATTGCACCATTTTAACTGTTGATCTTGCGTTTGATAGCCTCAACAGCCAGCAGCTGCATGAGTTAGAATAAGCCTCCAGTTCCAGTGGGCCTAGAACAGGAAGCTGAAGCCCACGGTCAAGGGGCCTCCTTACAGCCCCTAGAGGTAGCACTTTCAACTCAGACTTCTAGCTTCCTAAACTGTAAGGGAATAACCCCAGTTTGTTAAAATCATTCACTTGTGGTATTTCTGTTAAAGCAGCACTAGAGAACCATAGATGATAGTTAATGCAATTTGTATCCTGTTTAAGAAATTTCTGCCTAACTTAAAGTTATGAAGATATTGATCCATGTCTCCTTACAATAGTTTTATTATTTTACCTTTCACATTTAGATCTGTAATTCATATGATATTGATTACATTTATAGGGCTAGTAAGGAATTGAGATTTATTTTTCCCATGTGGCTATCCAGTGGATCCAGGAACACTTATTGAAGGGTTCATCCTTTCTGCACTGCATAGAGATGTTACATTTGTTACAAATCAGATAACTGTATGTGTTGGATTGTGCTGTTAACTTGGTTAAACTGGGAACTATGTGTCATGGAATCTATTTCTCTGAATGGTTTTCAGTTGGATTGACCAATAGAGGAACTTGCACCAGATTTGGAAGGAGAAAATGCTGAAGTAGTCGTTATTCTTTGATGGTCTTCTCACTACATGTGGTGAGAGGGTTTGAGCTTATTCACACTCTTCTCATCTCCATGGCTAGCTTTCCTTCCTGGCATCTGCTCTTGCTGACTAACAGCAGGCGTAGGCCCCTCCCAGATACTTGACCATCACCCACCAAAGTGGTTGTACATGGAGGCAACAGTTTACCATAGACCTTCCACTGTTTCCTGTTCATGTCTGCAGTTGGATGCACATGGTTTTTCCACTTCTATCAATACATCAATATATCTGGTTAGAAATCCTTTATCTGACCCTCTAATTCTCCTTCTGAACAGAAAGCATTGGCATTGACTGGGTGTAGGCAAGGTGAGAGCTCTTGTATTGTGTGCAGGTTGATAAAATATGTCTGTCTGGGTATGGATCCGAGCTCTCCTTTCTGCACTATTGATTGATCAATTTTCTTGTTCTTGCATCAATACCATACTGTCTTAATTGTAGTTTTATGATAAATCCTGAAATCTGGCAAGATAAGTTCCCCAGTTTTGTTCAATATTGTCTTTGGGATTTTTAACTATTTTTACTTCTACACACATTTTAGAATTAGCTTGTTAGTTTCCATGCCAAAAAAAAAAAAAAGAAATCCTGGAATTTTTATTGAAGCAATCAGTTGGGGGAAAATTGGCATCTTTACAATAATGTATCTTATGACCCATGGATAACTATGGAATGAATGACACAGTTTTTTTCATAATTGAAAATATAGTAAAAAAGAAAAAACTTCCAAAATTGTTTTATGAGACCAGCATACCATTGATACCAAATTAGTTATAAGTTGATTCTAATATTGGAAAAATAATAATATTCAATAATATGCTATCTGGGTGCAGGAATCCTTTGAGTTCTCTGACAGCTATACTAGAGTTCTTTCCCTTGCTCCAATGAGGAGATCTCATTTAGCTATGAAATTGAGAGTCTGCACTGATCCAGGTTGTAAAATTCCTCAGGATCACAAATTTCAATACATCTCCCTAAGCAGGGTTCAGGCATTGCCATTCCCCCTGAGATAAATCTTTAGACAAAAAAGTGGACCTCCCAGAACCCAGAGCAATAGCTTCTAGATTTGTAAGTGATTGTTAGTTCCCCCTAGGGAGTCTCTTGTGGAAAACGAGAGAGCTTAATTTCAAAAAATTCCCAGGAGATGGCTGTATTTCTTTTCCTCCTTATAGTTTAGTGAAATAAAGGAAGAAAAACTGAATAGTTAAGTCTTCATATAATAGAGTCTGCAGTGGGTTCTTGGAGCTTTAAACAGGAGAGGTCGGGTCAGGGTCTTTAAGGCAGGCCCCAGAGACTCCTTATGAGTCCATTCAGCATCATAGCCAGAATTTTCTGGCTATGATAGGAACCATGGCTCTGCCTTCTCAGAATTTTCTTGTTTTCCACAAGAGACTCCCAAGGAAACCTAAAACTATTGGATGGAAAAGAAATACTATTCCTCATCTCCTGGGAATTTTTGAAATTAAACCCTCCCTCCCCTTGAAGAAAGGGGAACTTCTTATTTAATTGCTAACAATTTGGGCCCAGTTCTTAACAGGCCATAAAAGACCAATGTGAAAAAAGAGAACTGGGTTTTGAGAAAAGAGTAGGGCCTCCCTCTAAGGAACACTCACAAAAGTTATAGAAGAAATGTTTGCCCTGAAATTAAAAGGAGGTGAGGACAAGGGAGAGAAAGTGAGAGGGTTACCAGAGGATGCTAAAGAGCCAAGGGGTTGATATTGCTGAGGTTTCTCAGCAGTGAAGAAGACCCAGATGGATATCTTGGCTAAAATACTTTGGATACTTATAAAGCTATATCAAACAGCTTCTCATCTTGTCTGCAGCATTGCCTATCTATGCCTTGTTCTCTGTTCTTATTGGGAACAGATCCCTTGTGCTATGGACTCAGTGCTCATTGTCCCCTCCCATCATTTCTTCTTCAGGACTGTAAACTGAAAACAAGCTTATAGAGTTTATAGTATACTAGCCTCCAATTTTTTTTTTTTTTTTTTTTGTGAACAAACACCCTTGGACTTGTTCTTGGGGGTGAAGAAATAAACAAATTGGATACCCCTAAACTTGGTTAAAGTGCTGTTTGTTTAAAGTTGGTTAAAATCCTGTTACTCTATCATTTTTTTGGTACACTTAATACGTCATTTTAATCACTACACTAGTAATGACCTCTCCTATTAGAGCACCTGGTGAATTCCTTTTCATTCTTGAGTACCAGCTCAAATGGTATCTCCTCTGAGAAGACTTCACAGTTCTCACAGGCAGAATCCTTAAACTCTTCCCTGGTATTCCTATAGTCCTCTTCATTTGCCTCCATTGTAGAATTTGTCAAATATTTTGTAATTATTTGTACATATATATGCCTGCTTATGTATGTATATCCTCCTTTAGTACATTTTCTTATTTATATTTTGTGTCTCCATAAATGGTGCTTGATATATAAAAATAAAAGAAACCAAACTCATTGCCTCGAGTATGTGACTCATAGCGACCCCTCCTTGGGTTTCTGTGGTAGTGTCACTGTGGAAGTAGATTGCCCAACCTTCCTTCCGAGGAGTGGCTGGAAGTTTGAACAACCAGCCTTCTGGTTATCAGTCAAGTGCCTTAGGTACTATACCACCTGAGCTCCTGCTTGATATATAATAGTATCTTAAAACCTGATATTGAGTGAACCAATCTATGGGGAGCAAGCATAGATACATAATTTGTGGGACCCAGTGTAAAATGAAAATGATAGAAGCCCTCATTCAAAAATTAAGAATTTTAAGACAGCAATAGCAGAGCATTAAACCAAGTATGAGGATGGGGACCTGTACAACTGGTCAGGTTGTACATCTACTAAGATGTTTTGGATTTAGTAAGACTTGCAATGTGATACGAATTCTACCACATTTTTTGGCCCACTTGTACAATTGATACTAATCAGTGGTATTTTGGTTTTCTATGTCATCCTTTACCAAAACCAAAACCAAACTCACTGACACAGAGTCAGATTCAACTCATAGAGACACCTCCTTGGGTTTCTGAGGCAGTATCACTACAGAAGTAGATCTTTCAATCTTCCTTCCAAGGAGCGGTTGGTGGGTTTGAACCACCAGCCTTCTGGTTAGCAGTCAAATGCCTTAGGCACTATGCTACCAGATTAACTCTATCAAATTCACTATTTAGAAAGACAGTCATTAACTATGTTTTGAATAAAGTTGTAATTAAATGAGAATATAATCGTAATTAAGAGGGCATAGTAAGCAATAGCATTGGTATGATATGTGGGTATTATAACTATGCTATTGCTCACTATATCCTCTTAATTATAATTATTGGGAAAAAATTCCTTTTAGTAATAGAATAAAGAATGCTTATACTGTCTTCTCAGTTATAGGAATTCCCTGTGTGACTCCATGTATTAACTTCTTCATTCAGTAATTTTTATTGACTGTAACTGTGTGGAAGGTACTTGTCTTGATTCTAGAGATACAGTTATAAACAACATGTGAAATAGCCTTGAAAAGGATTGTATATAATGAGAAAGATATACATTAAACACCAAGTGTTAAATAAATTATAACAGCTGCAAAAACTATGATATTGTATACCATGCATTCTGACTTCATCTGAGGAATAAGGAAGACTTTCCTGAGGAAATGACATTTAAGCTGACCCCTGAGTTGAATAAAAGATAGTATTAGTAGATTAGAGAGGGAAAACATGCATAAAAATGAGTAGAGGGAGAAGAAAATAATCAGTAAAATAGAAGTTGAAAGCAGAAAGACCTAAAGTTTACATTAGAGGAAGTGGAAAATAGAAATAAAAGGGGAATGTGATTTTTTTTTTTATTGTGATCTGGGTGAAAGTTTACAGAGCAAATTCACTTTCCATACAGCAGCTCACATACACTTTGTCTCATGACATTGACTATAATTTACCACAATGAAACAGCTCCCATCCCACTTCCTCCCCATAGTTACCTCTTCCCTGTGTCCTTCCCTCCATGCACACCTGCCTCCTGAGCTGTCTCCCTGTGCATACACAACCCTTCTATTCTCCGATGATTGTTCTCTCCAAGGAGTTTATCTACCTAATGTAAATGTTCTCCTCATATGCCTGTCTTTTGTTTGGCTGGAAGCCACAGGAATGGGTACAATTCCAGACCTGAAGGGCAGCTAGGAGCCATAGTCTCAGTGGTTCCACCAGGCTTGATCAGATCAGCAAAGTTGGTCCCTTTTTTTTTTTTTTTAATGATTTTGAGTTTTGTTCTACATTATTCTCCTACTCTATCCAGGATCTCCTACATATATCCTTCTCTGAGTGACTGACAGTGGTAGCTGGCCATCATCTAGTTCTTCTGGTCTCGTAGTCATATAGGCTGAAGATCGCATGATGTAGCAGTTCCTTGGACTAATTGTTTCCATGTGTCTTTGGTTTTCTTCATTCTTCTTTGCTCTGGATAAGGAGAGACCCATCATTGTATCTAGATGGCCGCTTGCAAGCTTTTAAGGTCCCAGTCTTTACTCACCAAAGTAGGATGTGGAACAATATTTTGTGTAGTATGTAATGCCAGTTGAGCTTGATGTCCCGTGTGACTATGGTCCCGAGCCCACAGGTCCAACTACTTGCTCCTTCTGGGTAGCTGGGTGTGGCCAAGAAGTGACTACAACCTTGTTCCTTCTCAAGTCTACTGTATACCTGGGAATTCTTATAGAACATACCAATACACTTGTAGAAATATTGCCTTCCAGTCCTATAGATGGTCTTGGGCACACTCCCCCCTGCATAGATATACCTAATAGTTCAGCCTGTCCACCCATCTATCCACCCATATATCTATGTTTTCCTTCACTGACAATGCAGTACTGTATATGCAAAAGAGTTCATCTTCGCTGTCTGTACCTTCCACGTACCTCTCTATGTCTTCCTCTTCCTCAATGCCACCATGTTGATCACTCACATTTGGTACACTGCCCTTCTCTGCACCCAAGTCAATACTTGTCTCTTCATATGTAACAGTGTTCCATCCCCTCCCCTCCCACCCCTGGTAACCAACAAAGAAAATTTCTTTCCATATATAAACCTTTCCTTGACTTTTTACAATAACAGACTAATATAATATTTGTCCTTCTGTGATTGACTTATTTCACTCAGCATAATGTCCTCCAAGTCCATCCACCTCATTATGTGGTGTTTTGCAGATTCTGTATTATTCTTTAGGGTTGCATAGTATTCCATTTGTGTATGTACCATAGTTTGGTTATCCATTCTTCAGTTGTTGGACACCTAGGTTGTTTCCATCTTTTAGCTATTGTGAATAGTGCTGTGATGATCATGGGTGTGCATATATCTGTTCTTGTCCTGGCTCTCCTATATTCTTTAGGATATATACCTAGTGAAGGAATGGCTGGGTCAAATGGTATTTCCAATTCTGACTTTTTAAGGAATCACCATACAGCTTCCCATAGTGGTTGTATCATTTGACAGTCCCACCAGCAGTGTATGAGACTCTTAACTCTGCATCCTTGCCAGCATTTGTTATTTTCTGTCTTGTTGAACTTTACTACTAGTGCTGGGGCAAGAGGGTATCTCATTGTTGTTTTGATTTGCATCTCTCTAATGGCTAATGATCATGAACATTTCTTCATATGTTTGTTGTGTGCCTAAATATCCTCTTCGGTGAAGTGTCTATTCATGTCTTCTGCCCATTTTTAAATTGGATTATTTGTCTTTTTGTTGAGTTGTTGGAGTTTTCTATAAATTCTAGAGATAAGTCCCTTGTCAAATATGTCATTGCCAAATACTTGTTCCCAATCTGTAGGTTCCCTTTTGACTCTTTTTGAGTAGCCTTTGGAAACACATAAAAATTTAATTTTTGGAAGGTCCCATTCATCTAGTTTCTTTTCTGCTGTTTGTGCATTTTGGGTTATGTTTGGTAGTCTATTTATGCCATATATTGTTGTTGTTGTTGTTATGTGCTGTTGAGTGAGATCCGACTCATAGCGACCCCTCTTTGGGTTTCCGAGGCAGTATCACTTCAGAAGTAGATTGCCTCATCTTCCTTCCGAGGAGTAGCTAGGACCTCTAAATCATCCCTAGTTTTCCTGAGGAACTTTATAGTTTTAAGTTTCACATTTCAGGTTTTGCTCCATCTGGAGTTAGGTTTTGTGTATGGTGCAAGATACAGATCTTGTTTCATTTTTATGCGAATAGATATCCAATATTGCCAGCACCATTTATTAAACAGACATTCTTTTCCCCATTTAATGGACTTCAGCCTTTTGTCAAAGATCAGCTGACCATAGGCTGATGGATCTATTTCTGTGTTCTCAATTCTATTTCATTGGTCTATGTGTCTGTCATTATACCAAGAGCAGGCAATTTTGACTACTGTGGCTGTGTAGTAGGTTTTGAGATTAGGCAGTGTGAGACCTTCTACTTTGTTCTTCTTCATCAGTGGTGCTTTGCTCATCTGAGATCTCTTTCCTTTCAGTATAAAGTTAATAATTCGTTTATCCATATCCTTAAAGAATGTTGATGGGATCTATATTGGAATTGCATTAACTGTATAGATTGCTTTGAGTAGAATCGACATTTTCACAACGTTCAATCTTCCTATCCATGAGCATGGTGTGTTCTTCCATTTATGTAGACCTCTTATGGTTTCTTGAAATATTCTTTTGTAGTTTTCTTTGCACAGGTATTTTGTGTCCCTGATGAGATTATTCCCAAGTATTTTATTATTTTTTTGGTAGCTACTGTAAATGGTATTGATTTATTTATTTATTTTTCAACAATCTCTTAGCTGGTGTAGAGGAATCTAACTGATTTTTGGATGTTGATCTTGTAGCCTGGCACTATGCTAAATCTCTCAATTAGCCCCAGTAGATTTTTTACTGAGTCTCTTCAGTTTTCCAGGTATAGGATCATATCATCAGCAAATAGGGATAGTTTGACTTTTTCCTTACCAATTTAGATGCCTTTGATTTCCCTTTCTTGCCTTATAACCCTGGCTAGGACTTCCAATACAAGTAGAAGTGGTGATAAAGGGCATCTTTGTCTGGTTCCTGTTCTCAAGGGGAATGGTTTCAGTCTCTCTCCATTGAGAATAATGTTGGCTGTTGGTTTTGCATAGATATCCTTTATTAAGTTGAGGAATGTCCCTTCTATTCCTATTGTGCTAAGAGTTTTGACCAGGAATGGGTGTTATATTCTATCAAATGTCTTTTCTGCATCACTTGATGTGATCATGTAGTTCTTTTCCTTTGTTTTATTCATGTGGTGGATGATGATTGTTTTTCTAATGTTGAACTATCCTTGCATACCTGATATGAACCCCACTTGGTCATGATGAATGATTTTCTTGATATGTTGTTGGAGTCTATTGGCTAGGATTTTGGTGAAGATTTTTAGATCTATATTCATGAGGGATATTGGTCTGTAGTTTTCCTTTTGAGTGATGTCTTTTCCTGGTTTTGGTATCAAGGTTATGCTTGTTTCATAAAGTTAGTTAGGGAGGATTTCATCCTTTCCTATGTTTTGGAATAGTTTGAGTAGGATTGGTATCAGTTCTTCTCTGAATGTTTGGTAGAATTCACTGGTGAAATCCTCAGGGCTAAGACTTCTTTTTGTAGGTAATTTTTCAATGACCTTTTCAGTTTCTTCTTCTATTATGGACCTGTTCAACTTTTCCACATCAGTCTGTGTTAGCTTTGGTAAGTGGTGTGTTTCTAGAAATTTGTCTATTTCTTCCAGATTTTCAAATTTTTTGGAGTATAGTTCTTCATGGTGTCTTGATATTATCCTTTTTATTTCAGTTGTTTCTGCTGTGATGTCACCCACTTCATTTCTTATTCATGTTATTTGTATTCTCTCCCTCTTTTCCTTTGTTAAATTTGTCAGTGGTTTATCAATTTTATTAATCCTTTCAAAAAACCAACTTCTAGTCTTGTTAATTTTTTCTATTTTCTGCTTTATTGATTTCTGGTCAAATTTTGATTATTTCCTTTCTTCTAGTGACTGTAGGCTTTTATTGTTGTTCTTTTTCTAATTGTTGGAGATATTGGTTTAAAGTGTTGATTTTGGCTATTTTTTCTTTTTTGATGTGTGCAGTTATTGCTATAAATTGGCATCTGATCACTGCTTTTGTTGTGTCTCAAAGATTTTGGCATGTTGTGTTTTTGTTCTCGTTTAATTCATGGCATTTTTCAATTTCATTTTTTATTTCTTCTCTTACCCAGTCTTTCTTAAGAAGAGTTTTGTTCACTTTCTGTGTATTTCCTCTTTTTTTGTTGATCTTCCTATTGTTGATTTCTAATTTGATAGCATTGTGATCTGAGAAGATGCTTTGCAGTATTTCAATATTTTTAAATTTATTAAGGCTTTATGGTGTAACATATGGTCTATCTTGGAGAGTGTTCCATATGCACTGGAAAACAATGTATATTGTGCTGTTTTTGGGTGAAGTGCTTGATAGACATCTATAAGGTCAAGTTGGTGGATTGTATTCTATCTTCTGCATCTTTGTTGAGTTTCCTTCTAGTTGTTCTATCTTTCATTGAAAATGGTGTATTAAAATCTTCTTCTATGACAGTGGAGTCATCTATTTGCTTTTTCAACTCTTTTAAAGTCTAATTTATGTATTTTGGGGCTTTTTCATTGGGTCCATAGATATTTATTATGGTTACATCTTCTTGTTCAATTGATCCTTTAGTTATTATATAACGTTCTTCATTTCTTGTATAGTGATTTTTGTCTTAAAGTCAATTTGATCAGAAATTAATACTGCCACTCTTGCTCTCTTACAGTTGCCATTTGCTTGATATATCTTTTTCCAACCTTTGATTTTTAGGCTCTTTTTGTCTTTGTCTCCAGGATGTGTCTCTTGTAGACAGCATGTTGATGGCTTATATTTTCTTATCCAATCAGCAACTCTCCGTCTCCTGAGTGGTGCATTTAATCCACTGACATTCAGTGTAATTATTGACAAGTATGAATTTGTTGCTGTCATTTTGTTATGTGTTTTTTCATGGTGTTCCTGGTTTCTTTGTTCCATATAATTTTCTGTGCTGAACTCATTATGTTTATGAATTGTGGTATTGTTTCCTTTGTTGCTGTTGTTTTAGTATTTGCTAAATATTTGTCCTTGTCCTCTTTTTTATTGTGTGTGAAGCTTTATCATTTTTCTTTGACATTACCCTGTGATTTATAATTTTATCTCTGAGTTTGGAACAGTCCATTCTCTCTTAACTCCTTCACCATTTAGAAGTTTTGTAATTATACTATTTCCCCCCTGTTTTTGGTCTGTAGTTGTCCTCATTTGCCAATTGTCTCTGGTTCCCTGTTTACCATCTTATAAGCTTATTTTACTTTGGATATTATAACTATGTTGGTTTCTGGGTTATGTCATCTTGTGTATTAATGGTTGGCTGTTGTTTGGTTTTCTGTTTAGATGACCCCCTTTACTATCTCTTGTAAGGTTGATCTGGCTTTAACAAATTCCCTTAATTTCTGCTTATCTGGAAATCTCCAAATTTCACCATCATATTTGAGGGACAAATATATTCTTGGTTGGAAATTTTTCTTTTTCAGGGTTTTATATATACCATCCCATTGCCTTCTCACTTGCATGGTTTCTGCTGAGAAATCAGAGCTTATTCTTATTGGTTGACCTTTGTAAGCAACTTTTTGTGTTTCCTGTGCTGCTTTCAGGATTCTGTCTTTGTCTTTGGTTTTGATGAGTTTGATGATGATATGTCTTAGTGATTTTTCTTTTGGGGTCTATCCTGTTTGGGGCTCATTGGACTTCCTGACTGTATATATTCTCATCTTCCATCATATCAGGGAAATTTTCTTCCAACAAATCTTTGACAATTTTCTTAGTGGTTTTATTTTTCTTTTCCTAGTCTGGAATTCCAGTTACACATATATTATTCCTTTTGATGGTATCCCACATGAAGCTTAAGTTTTCTTTTTTTTTTTTTTTTAATCTCTTTTCTGATGGATACCTTTTCAAAGAATTATTCAGGTAATTGTCTTCAATCTCATTACTTCTGTCTTCCATGGATTTGATTCTATTCCTATGCCCTTTCAATGTATTATCTATTTCTGAAAATTTAGTATTACTCTGGATTTCTATCTGTAGATTTTGAATCATTTCTAATTTTTCATTTATTTTGCCATTTTTTTCTTGTATTTTCTCCCGTAATTGTTCTAGGGTTTTGTCTGTGTTTCTCTTAATTTTGTCAGTGTTTTCCTTGATCTGTCTCTCAATCCTTTGAAGATACCTAAATATAATTCTTTTGAATTACTTATCAGGGAGTTCCAGTGCTACTTCATCTTCAGGGATGTATTCTGGGTCTCTATTGTTCTATCTTGTTTCTACCACTTTATGTTGCTTCTTTGTGTGGTGTGATGGTCTGTTGTCTCTCAGAAATTGTAACATTATTTATTCAGATCTATGTTAACTTTTTTGTGAAGAGCAGTTAAGGGTGAGTCAGGCTCTTCTCCCCAATATATGGGGAAAGGGAAGTAAGAGAAAAAAAGGTAGTTGTTGTTGTTGTTGTTGTTATGTGCCGTCGAGTCAGCCCTGACTCATAGCGACCCCTCCTTGGGTTTCCGAGGCAGTATCACTACAGAAGTAGGATTGCCCAACCTTCCTTCCGAGGAGTGGCTGGTGGGTTTGAACCGCCAGCCTTCTGGTTAGCAGTCAAGTGCCTTAGCCACTATGCTACCAGAGCTCCTAAAAAAAGGTAGAGTAGGAGAATAAGAGTAGGAGAATAATGAAGGAAAACACTGTGAAAAACACAAAAAGGAAAACAAGGAATGAGGTTAACCAAGTGAAAGAAAGTAAATGGGAACCAGGGACAGAGAAGAAAAAAGCTGAAAATTAGATCCTGGGAAGGGAAGAATAAAGAATAATACTAAAAAGGACACAAATAATAAAAATAATTTCAAAAGAGATAAAAACAAACTAAAAAAAAAGGAGAAAAAAAATCAGGGCATGGCAGGGCAGGGCATCCAGGCTCCATCTGAGCACACAGACTGGGATGGAATTCCTGCTGGCCCACAAGGTGGGTGGGAGTAAGGGATTACTGCACTTCTGTTCACCAATAGGGTGTGAGATATAAGAGTAAAAGGGGAATATCATGTTTTTCCAGTTGTTGGCGTCCAGAATATTTGAGTCCCTGTGAATCTGGGAGTATACTGTCACTTTAAATATCTAAAATGGTTAAACCACTTGTAGACATTCAAAATGACTGTGCTCTCTGGACAGGCATAAGTCCACAACTCAGCCCACCTTCCTCTTCACTGCTTCTCCTTTAATTCACCAGCCACCATAGCAGTCCTCTGTGCAGCCCCTGGCTAGCTGGGCTGATTTTTAGGTTAATTCTTAGATCCTGACACCCCTTGGCAATATCCCAGCTGTCTGTGCAGTCAGGATTGCTGCCAGACCGCAGCTCTGTATATCTCCTTTTTTTGGTGTTTTCTTGCAAGTTCTTCTACTAGTTGAAGTTTAGTCCACTTCTATATCCTTCCTGTCAAAGCTCAGGGCTCCAGGATTATCTTCTGTATCTGTGTTAATTGGTTACCTTTTTCTTTGTTCAAAAGGGTCTGTGCGTCTGTTTGCCTATTCTGCCATCTTACCAGAAGTCAGAATGTGAATTCTTGAGAAAAAAAAAACAAATAGCAGAGTGATAATTTAAAATATGATGCTGAAGATGAAGGAGAGCCTGGAATTAGATAGAACTGGATATTGAAATGATTTGTGAAAGGTCATTGGGTCAGAGGATAAGGTCCCTGGATATCAAAATCTTCTAGTAGGAAATTGAAGATGTGGGAAGAGAATAAAAACAGATTTTGAAAAACGCACTCATGTTTACCCTCACTATAACTGCTTCTTAGGGCTGCTCTGCAGGAGCTCTGGTAGCGTAATGCCCAAGGCACTTGACTACTCACCAGAAAGCTGATGGTTCAAACCCATTAGCCACTCCTCTGAAGGAAGATGGGGCAAACTACTTCTCTAGTAATATTGCCTCAGAAATCCAAGGAAGGGTCACTATGGGTCGGGTCCAACTCAATGGCACATAACAACAACAACAGGGCTGCTCTGAAAAATTACCATAAACTTGATGGCTTAAAAACAACAAAACTTACTGTATTACATGTCTGGAAGTCACAAGTCCTAAATGGGTCTCATGGATTTAAAATCAAGCATGGCTGCTTCCTTCTAAAGGCGCTAGGGAATATTCTGTTTCCTTTCATTTTCCACCTTCTAGAGGCTGCTCAGGAGCCCTGGTGATACAATAGTTCAATGTTCAACCGCTAAGAGAAAGATTGGTGGTGCAAACCCGCTAGCAGTGCTGTGGAAGGAAAAAACCTGACAATCTCCCCCATAAAGATTATAGCCTAGGAAAGCCTATGGGGCAGTTCTGCTCTGTGAACTGAAATTAATCACTGGCACACAAAAATGACAGAGGCTGCCCACATTCCCTGGCTAATGATCCCCAGGTAATAACTGTATTTTTTTGGTTTATGCTTTGGTTATCACATCTCTGATTCTCTTACCTCTGTCACTTATAAGAATATTTGTGATTACATTGGGCCCACTTATATAACTAAACATTATTTCCTCATCTCAAGAACTTTAGCTCACATCTGAAAAGTCCCTTTTGCCGTGAGAGGTAACAGGTAACATACTGACAGATTCCAGGGAGTAGGCATAGACATCTCTGGAGAAGGGCATTATTCTGCTGCCACAATGACTAAGCAGGACTTAGGTATTTATCTTTTATAAAGTAAAGCCAATGTGACCACACTTCTAAAGTGAGTGTTCTATTATATATACTTCTGTAAAGATTTATAGCCTTGGAAACCCTCAGGGACACTTTTACTTTGTACTGTAGGGTCACTATAATTTAGAAGCAACCCAACAGCAGTGGATTTGGGGTTTCATTATAACTCAAGAAGAAGAGAGACTGGTGTGAAAATATAGCAATATATATATACATTAAAGACAAAAAATATATACTTCATTGCCTTTGGTGACCAAAAACCTGAGGCCAAATCCTGAGTGTACCATTTTCCACCTGTGTGACTCCAGAATATTATTAAACCTCTTTGAATTTCAGTTTCTGGGTCTGATTATGATGATAGTAGTACCTATCTCATGGAAGCTCAATCTGTAAATGATCATAGGAGAGGTACAAGATCCAGCAGTGTTTTGCTCCATTGCTAATAGGGTTGTCATGAGTTGGGGGCTGACTTGACAGCAGCTAAGAACAAAAACAACACAGCATTTTCACAGGGTTAATTTTTTTTAAAAAAAATATGTTAAATTCTTAGTAAAGAAATTGCCAAAAGGCCTGATCTACATGATATCCTCAGTAAGCATAAGTCATTATTATTATTGTTATGGGTTAATATTCATTGTTAATTATATTTTTGAATTTCCACTCTCTATACATGACATGAGTTAAAATTATATACTTTTATGGAAATCCATATAACTGTGTATTAGAAAAAAGATGTAATTATTATGATGAGCAAAGTACAATTTGGTGTGTTACTGGTATAAGGCTTAATCAGTAATTTCATATAATGCTAACCCCGAGGAACTTGTCCAGCAAAAACACGTTTTAATAGTAAAACTAATGGAATAGAGAGAGATAAAATTACATTTGTCAGAGAAATGCTCATTTTTACTCATTGTGCATAAACAGACTTTAGATATGGCCAATAAGTACAAACCTTTGACTAGTACGAAGAAAAACAAAAAAGATTCCCAGTGTGTAGTATAGTGGGACCTTCCTAAAAAGTGAACAAAATCCAAGATTCAGATGTAAATAGGGAAGAGAAATGAAACAATTTTAAATTTAGGGGATTTTATTTTTGGTCCTTCATCAAAGGGCATTTGAAACGTGGTATCAGCATTTTCTCAGAAGGCAAATTTAGACTGCTTCTGAATCTCAGAGCTGCTCATGGACCAAAACTCAGAAAATGAATTTTGATTAAACCCAAAAGGACATGACAAACATCAGACATAATTTTTTTTCCTGGATTACTTAAGGAAAACATGGTTATAGACCAAACAGCAGAGCTTTCCAGAAAAGAAAATAAGTTAGGAAGGCTCCTGTTTCTACTTGTGTTTGTGCATTGACCAGTGCACACTCTTATGTTCAGTGCCATTTGTGCAAGGGCTCTTTGCACAATATACCATCAATCTTGTTTTGCTGCAATACCTGCTTTCCTCATAGACTAGAGAAAAGCTGGCTCAGTCCTTAAATTCTGCATCACAGAAAGCTTCTGCTTTTCATTTCTTCCCTGCAGACCACATTTGATGAAAGCCTGTCACATGTTATCTGAGGTAATCTACTCTGGCAGCCTTTTCAGATTTACTTAGATAGAGAAATGTGACAAAATGACATATATATATACATATATATATATATATATACACACACAGTAAGCATTGAGCAAAATCAGTTTTTTTATATAACCAAAATAGTTTGCTAGCTTGCATACTGAGATCAGGAAAACCATTCTTCAGAAAAATTATAGGTGTCCTGGGAATAGAGCTTGCAAACACTTAGAGACTTTTCTCATTGCACTCCCAGCAGTGTTTTGCATTTCTTTTGAACTCCAGTGACCTGAGAAAGTATGAACTGAACTGTTAGGTTCCAAAAGGTCATCTTAAGCAAAGACCTAGCGTGAAATATTGAATAAAACAGATTAAACAACCCCAATAAGAAGAAGACATTGATATAGCCCAAGCCTCTCTTCTAAACTCTACACCCATATATCCAATTTCCAACCACTGTCAACCAACCTCTAATTGGTTATCTTCTCATGGAGAACTCAGCTGTCTCCTGTTCTCAGAATGCATAAAACTGAACTCCTCCTCCTTCATCTCCCCCAATCAATTTCTCCTTTGGTTTTCTCCAGTGAAGGACACTACAATTCATGTAAATGTTGAAGCTTGACTCCTTGACTCTTCAATTTCCATCAACTCTTTTCTGCTTCCTTACTATCCTTTTATCTCACACACATACACATAAACCAGTGTCTATGTTTTTATTATATCCTTAATTATTTTCACATACCGATCTAGGATGAGAGCTCAGGTGGCACTGTTTATCTATCTATCTCAGAGTGCTATCTACATAGGAGCTCTGGTGGTGCTGTTGTTAAGGCACTGGACTTCTAACCAAAAGTCTGGTGGTTCAAACTCACCAGCTGATCTATGGGAGAAAGATGAAACAGTCTGTTTCCAAAAAGATTTACAGGCTTAGAAACCATGCAACAGTTCTACTCTGTTTTACAGGGTCACTATGAGTCAGAATCAACTCACTGGCAATGGGTTAGATTTTTTTTTTTTTTGGTTTTATCTCCATGTATATGTTATTGTCACTATTCAGACCATGTCATTATTCATTCCTTTCTGGACTGATATAACAGTCTCTTCAAACTAGAATTTGTTCCCTTCAGACTTACTCCATTACAATCCATTTTTCAAACTAAAGCAAGAGAGATATTTCTGGATTTTGAATGTTATCATGTCCCTCTTTTATTGAAAAACTTTTACTGTTTTCCCATTTTCCTACAACAAACTTTAAGTGGTCTTTATTTTTTGTTTGAGTCCTTTGTTCTTCCTTTTTTATTTTTCCTTGTGATTTGGGTGAAAATATACACAGCAAATTCACTTTCCATATAGCAGTTCACATACACTTTGTCTCATGACATTGACTACAATTTACCACAATACAACAGCTGCCCTTCCACTTCCTCCCCATAGTTACCTCTTCCCTGTGTCAATCTCTCCATGTACTCCTGTCCCCTGAGCTGTCTCCCTGTGCATAGGCAGCCCTTCTTCGTCCCATGATTGTTCTTTCCAAGGAGTGTTATCTACCTCAGGTAAATGTTCAACTCATATGCCTGTCTTTTGCTTGGTTGGAACCCACAGGTGTGGGTTCAGTTCCAGATCTGAAGGGCAGCTTGGGGCTATAGTCTCAGTGGTTCCACCAGGCTCTATCAGACCAACAAACCTGGTCCCCCCTTTTTTTTTCTTCTCCAAATGATTTTGAGTTTTGTTCCACATTGTTCTCTCTCTCTACCCAGGATCTCCTACATAGATCCCCCTCCAAGTGGTTGCCAGTGGTAGCCAGGCCCCATCTAGTTCTTCTGGTCTCATAGTCATATAGGTTACTGATCACATGGTGTACCACTCACTAAGACTAATTGTTTCCATGAATCTTTGGTTTTTCTGAATTCTTCTTTGCTCTGGATGAGGAGAGACCTATTGTTGCATCTAAATGGCTGCATGCAAGCTTTTAAGATCCCAGTTGCTACGTGCCAAAGTAGGAGGTGGAACAATGTTTTGTGTAGTATGTTATACCAATTGAGCTTGATGTCCTCTGCAACTATGGTCCTGAGCCCACTGGTTCAACTACTTGGACCCTCTGGGTAGCTGTTGAGCCCTTTGTTCTTAAACACATTGTATCAAAACTGTCATTCCTCACTAAAAACACAACTTCCTTCTCAATGAAGTGAATAGTGACTTACCTTCCTGCAACTAATGATCTGGAGCAATCTTCCCCCTACTTGGCCTTTGTAATTAATATCTTTAGGTAAGTTTTGCTGTTTTTGTTGTTTTTATGTGCCACTGAGTTGGACCTGACTCATAGCGACTCCTCCTTGGGTTTCCGAGGCAATATCACTACGGAAGTAGATTGCCTCATCTTCCTCCCAAGGAGTGGCTGGTGGGTTTGAACTACCAGCCTTCTGGTTAGCAGTCAATTGCCTTAGGCACTATGCTACCAGAGCTCCTGCTTCCTGTTAGACCAGTGCAAATTCCTAACAAAATTCCCTGTAATTCTACTCTTAGCACAAACATGTGATTCATTGTAATTGGTAGTCCAGTCCACCACTAAAGCATAGACTCTAAAAGAACAAGCTCCAAGTCTGTTTAGTTCACTATTTCATCTTTAGCTCACCTGTATACTAACTCAAGGAGCTTTGGTGGCATATACCAGGTAAGCCATATGGCTGCTTACCAGGTCAATGGTTTAAACCCACTAGCTGTTCCATAGAAGGAAGATGAGTGATCTATTTCTGTAAAGATTTACAGCCTTGGAAACCAAATGGAGGTCACTATGAGTCAGAATCTACTTGATGGCAGTGGGTTTGGGTGTTTTATTTTTAATATACCAACCCAGTTTCAAAGACACAGAGTATCTCTTAATATGTGTGGAAAGAAGTTTCATCTATATGCTGAAATGAAAAAGGCGTAATGCTATGTATTCACATACAGTAGCTCATTTAATGGTTATAATAACTTGGTGAGGCAGGTGTTACCATGCTTATTGTATACTTGAGGAAGGTGAGGACCAGAGAAGGAAGGAACATGCACAAGGTCACAGAATGAGGTAGTGGTGGGGCTGGAACAATAATTCTGATTCCCAGTTTTCTTCCTAAGGTTGATTATACAATAAGAGGAGGAGATTGCTTACAGGAGTGGATTGGCATGGTAGAAAAACTAGTAAAGAAAAGGAAAGGTTTGGCCTGTGGGCTTGAGACCATAGTAGCAGGGGACACCAAGCTCAATTGGCATAACATACTACACAAAACATTGGTCCACCTCCTACTTTGGCAAGTAGTGACTGGGATCTTAAAAGCTTGCAAGCTGCCATCTAGATGCAACAATGGGTCTCTCCTCATCCAGAGCAAGGAAGAATGAAGAAAAACCAAAGATTCATGGAAACAATTAGTCCTAGCGACTGGTACACCATATGATCTGCAGCCTATTCGACTATGATACCAGAAGAGCTAGATGGTGCCTGGCTACCACTGTCAACCACTTGGAAGGGGATCTATGTAGGAGATCCTGGATAGAGAGGGAGAACAATGTGGAACAAAACTCAAAATCATTTGGAGAAGAAAAAAAGGGGAGGGGACCAGGTTTGTTGGTCTGATAGAGCCTGGTGGAACCACTGAGACTATAGCCCCAAGCTGCCCTTCAGGTCTGGAATTGAACCCACACCTGTGGGTTCCAGCCAAAGAAAAGACAGGCATATGAGTTGAACATTTACCTGAGGTAGATAACACTCCATGGAGAGAACAATCATGGGACGAAGAAGGGCTGCTTATGCACAGGGAGACAGCTCAGGCGGCAGGGGTGCATGGAGGGATGGGCACAGGGAAGAGATAACTATGAAGAGGAAGTGGGAAGGGAGTTGTTGCACTGTGGTAAAATGTGGTCAATGTCATGAGACTAAGTGTATGTGAACTGCTCTGTGGAAAGTGAACTTGCTCTGTAAATTTTCATCCAAATCACAATAAAAGAAAAAGAAAAAAAAAAAAAGGAAAGGTTTGATAAAGTGCAACAATGAAAAAGTGGGGAGATAACAGCAGAGAGGGAGTTAAGACAGAGAAGACACTTTTTCTCCTTAGTTCTCTGGATGCACAGACTGGGACGTTCAACTGCAAAGCCAGGAATCCTCTTAGGATTCAAGTGGTAAAGGACCTCCCTACCCACTACCTCAGGAGCTCTGGTAGCTTAGGGCTTAAGGCACTTGACTGCTAACCAGCAGCCTGGCAGTTCAAACCCACCAGCCACTTCTCTGAAGGAAGGTTGGGCAATCTACTTCCGTAGTGATACTGCTTTGGAAACCCAAGGAGGGGTCGCTATGAGTCTAGTTCGACTCCATGGCACATAGCAACAACAACAAACCCTCTTGGATGCATCCCAGTAAGATCTGCTATTTAGGAAGGAATGCAGAGGAGGAGACCAAGTCCTTAAGTTCTGTTCCCCAGCATCGATTTATGTGAACTTTCCAAAAGATTAATTACTTCCTTTATATTTCTTTGATACTAAAACTGTCTCATATTTTGGCCAGTTGAGTAAAAACTGTTTGGTTTAATTTCTTATTGTCTTTGTAGCCATGAGTTCTAAAAGTCACTTAGGAAAATTACTAAAAGAAATTACGTATGTTACAACAGTTTATTTACCACCATACTATGTAGGCCTGTGAGAGGTTTTATCCACATAATGCTTCTTTTGTATTGAAATATTGATAATTATGATTAGTGCTTTCTGTCTGGCTAGTATGACCTAGAATTTACTGCTTCAATTCTGTGCCACATATAAGGCTCTGGAGAAGGCTTTAAAACGCAAATTTTCTTACTTTTCCTTTCTTACATTTCATTCTTTGCATAACATGGGGTTCTATTGCATGATGTTCCTAAATATCTGCAAATTTAATAGACAATGATTAAAAAGAACATTCTCAAAATGAAAGCTGTCTTTTAGTAGTTGGACTCATTGAAAATGGAGACCAAAGTAATCTGAATGAAGAATTTTAGAATAAATCATCATTAACCATATACGACATGTTGTACACCAACTAAGTTCTGATGCACAATTACTCACCTAATTATGTTTAAAATTCATTTAAATACATGGCATCAATCCCTGGCCCACCCACTTATTTTTATTACTCCCATTTAAACACTCAGTACAATTTAAGGCTCATATTACAGGGCTCTGTGGCCTAACAGGGCAAGTTTGATGGAGAGACAAGTGACTGATTTGGAAGATAAATGAGTCACTGCCTGTTGAGACCCACATTTCACAGTGAGTTGTATATGTTTTGGTCAGAGTTCAACGGGAAAATGTCTTTCTGTAGAAGCTCGTGGACTATGACTCCTGAAGTGAAGCATGAGGTACCCTATTGCTGCACACCCTGGTGCGGTGAATCAGGAATGAAAAAATAATATAGTCAAGAAAACCAGTTCTGGTAGAAGTGTTTATTTTTTTCTGACTGCTAGAGTCCCATATAAGTTACCTATCTCAGTGATAGTAAGACACACACATTTTTATCATTCTTGAAATTGGGGTGTATCTTACAATCAGTGGAAAGTCATATTTGTTTTTCAGAGGTTCCTTTCTTAGTACTGTATACTGTCACATTATATATCTATGGCATCTCAGAGTCAATGAAATATGACATACTGTTCTTTTGGTAACTTTAAAAGGAGTTTCAAAGAAGCTCATATATCTGAATACACTTACTTGCTAAACATAATATTATTTCTTCCATTTCTTCATTTTATGACATACTACTAAATTCTTGCTATGTGCCAGACACTCTTTTTGAAACTAGGTAAATGAAATAAGACACTATTGTGTTAGACTGGGTTCTCTAGAGAAATAAAACCAGTAAAGCTTATATATAGAGAGAAACAGAAATTTTATCTTAGGAAAATGGCTCCCACACTTATAGAAGCTGGCAAGTCCTGAGTTCTTGGATCAAACGTCAAGCTGGAGGCTTTTCCTGACTCACGCAGCTGCATGGGTTGGCAGGCAGTATATTGGCTGTTGACTCCAACGAATGACGAATCCAAGATCTCCCAGCCGAATGGTGGATTGTTCCCTCACAGACAGTTGTAGGCAGAATCCCAATCCACAGAAGAATGTCTCTTTTCCCAGGATGTCTATAAATATTACTGGAAGCAAGCCACACTCATAGGGAAACTCCCTTTCAACAGATTGGCTGCTTGAAACATATACATCTGATCCCATCCCTGGAACAACCCACATCACAATTGCTTAAACCACACAGAACTGTGGTCCAGCCAAGTTGACACACAGCTTCAATGATCACAACTGTTAATGCTCTTTAATAGCCTATATTCCAGTAGGGAAAGTAGGTATATCAAACATGATGTAGTGAAACACAGTTGGTAAGTGCTGTCAATGTTAGATAGTAAATACAAGGTACAGTATGGAATTGTATGAATTCAGCATTTTTTTTCATCCAACTAGCCTTTTTTTTTCTTTTTTTTTGGTAATTATATGAAATGTATTTGTCATTATTTATCTCGTGTTTTCCTTACTTCATGCTGCTGTAACACAAATAAATCCTCAAGAATGTGGTTTTAAAGAATAGAATCGATTTATTTTTCACAATTCTGGAGTCTAAAAGTCCAAACTAAAAGTTTTGGCTATGTTGATTGATTCTTGTTGATAGCCCTGAACATTCCAAGAATGGCATTCCTTGGCTTGTAGACTATAGACTACCCTAACATGGTGTATTTTTCCCTATGTATGTGTATCTGTGTCTATTTTGGTCTTTTGATAACTCAGTAGTAATCAGGTTTAGGATTCACCCTACACTAGTATGGCCTCAATTGATTAGTTAACTGCATTACATTGAATTTTATTGTGAGTGGTGACTATGTTATAGTATATTAGATGTAAGGTAATTGCATTAAGGAGCTCTGGTGGTGTAGTGGCTAAAGTATTTGGCTGTTAAACAGAAGGTCGGTGATTCGTGCCCCCCAGCTGCTCCATGGAAGAAAGATGAGTCAGTTTGCTTCTGTAAAGATTTACAACCTTCAAAACCCAGTGGGGGTCACTATGAGTTGGAATCAATTCAGCACAAAGGCCATGGGTGGCGAAGATAATTACATTATATTACATTAAATTATATTATTGAATTTAATTTACTGTTCTCAAGGCCAACTAACTGGTTTAATCACATGGAACTGCTACTTGACAACAAGTAAACTGGTGTTTAGCCAAACAACCAGGAAATCTAGGCTAGTCATCTTGACACATAAAATTAACCATCACAACTCATTTATGGTGACAGTTCATAGAGAGGTATTTTTAGGAGGGTAGATAGATAAGAGTTCAACAACTTGACAGTGGGTCTCAGCTTTTAGTGGTTAAGGATCATTGTGGAAGTGTATTAACAACACAGAATCCCATGACTCTTTCCAAGGAATTCTGATTCAGCAGGTAGGCATATAGAAATTTGTGTTCCTAATAACTTCCTCCCTTACTGCAGGTAATTCTTATGATTAAGATGGTCTTTAGTCTACACTTTAGAAGACACTGGGCAGAATAGTGACTGCTAACATTATAACCAGACATAATAATAAGAATTAATATAACATTCAACTTCTTGTTATGTCTCTTTTAAACATACAAAATCTGAGACACTTAAATGAGTTGGTCAAATGAAAGTAAGGATTATGTAGGAGTGGGGACCAATACTAAACAGGGAATTCTCCTACTTGCTTACACAGTTTCTATTTGGACACCAAGAAAATAATGAATAT
>NW_006921620.1:17576886-17586291 GCF_000298275.1 Orycteropus afer afer
TGTGTGTGTGTGTGTGTGTATAGTTTATGGTGAAACCAGTGTTTCATCAGCCTTTTTCTACTTTCCTGAGATGACAATGTTGAAAGGAGATACCAACAGATGGATCTAATTTTCATAATGAAGAGAAGGGAACAAAGGGAGGGATGTTGTAGGTAAGAATGGAGCCAATTTGTGGCAATTATAGAAATTGCTATTGCAAAGTGAACCAGATTGCAATGGAGTGCAGTTTGGATAATGACGGAGGGGTCTACTAACCATCCACACCCTTGAGATGAGCAGGTGTCTATTAATTTTAGTGCCTATGCTAGCCAGGGAATTTCACTTACTTTAATTGGGAATATTTTGCTTTCATCTACTGTCAGGATTCAACAATTGTATCTCATGTTTGTATAGAAGAGACAAAGTGTACTTGTGACCTCTGTAATTTTATTATTTTTCAGTTGGGTAATTGTGAACACAGTTTATACTCACTTCAAGGTCATGGATGGGATGTAGAGAGCTTGATTAAATTAATATGTTCATTGAATATTTTACTTGAATATATAAAATGACCATTACTGATCACTTACTTTTATGCCCTGGTTTAAGCACTCTAAAAACAAACAGCCAAAAATGTACCACTGACTACAGCCAACTGTAGTTAATCACACTGCTTATGTTAGCTGACTGGTTAAATGAACACGATTAGGAGGTGCCCCTTTGACTGAGTAGTTGGACCTGTGGGCTTGAGACCACAGTCACAGGGGACATCAAGCTCAATTAGTATAATACTATACAAAAACATTGTTCCACATCCTATTTTGGTAAGTGATGACTGCAATCTTAAAAGTTTTCAAGCAGCCATCTAGATGCAATGATAGGTCTCTCCTCGTCCAGGGCAAAGGAGAATGAAGAAAACCAAAGACACATGGAAACAATTAGTCCAGGAGACTGGTACACTATGCAATCCTCAGCCTATACAACTATGAGACCAGAAGAACTGGATGGTGCCTGTCAACCACTCGGAGGGGGATCTATGTAGGAGATCCCAGATAGAATAGAGTGGGAGAACAATGTGCAGCAAAACTCAAAATCATTTAAAAAAAAAAAAAAAAGGATCAGGTTTGCTTATCTGATAGAGCCAGGTGGAACCACCGAGAATATAGCCATTAGCTGCCCTTCAGATCTGGAATTGAACTCACTTCTGTGACTTCCAGCCAAACAAAAGACTGGCATATGAGCTGAACATTTACATTAGGTAGATACACTCCTTGGAGAGATCAATCATGGGAGAATAGAAGGGCTGTGTGTGTGCAGATAGACAGCTCGGGGGAAGGAGTCCATGGGAGGCAAGGACACAGGGAAGAGGTAACTATGGGGAGGAAGATGGAAGGGAGCTGTTGTATTGTGGAAAACTGCAGTCAATGTCATGAGACAAAGTATGTGTGAGCTGTTATATGGAAAGAGAATTGGCTCTGTAAACTTTCACCCAAATCACAATAAAGATTAAAAAAAAGAAAAAAAAAAAAAAGAGGTGCCCCTTTGATTAACCTGAAACACAAACAACAACTAACCGGGAAAAAACAAAAACAAAAACAAAAAAACTTCACTTCCATCAAGTTGTATCTGACTCATGGTGATCCCTCCTTAGGTTTCTGAGGCAATATCATTACAGAAGTAGATTGCCCAACCTTCCTTCTGAGGAGTGGCTGGTGGGTTTGAACCACCAGCCTTCTGGTTAGCAGTCAAATGCCTTAGGCAGTATGTCACCATAGCTCCTCCCAAGGAACAACTAAGTAGGTGATTTTTTTCTATTTTTCATATTAAGGTTACTTAGTGTTTAGTAATCAGAAGGAAAATGGGGCAATCTACTTCTGTAGTGATACTGCCTTGGAAACCCAAGGAGGGGTCGCTATGAGTTGGGTCCGACTCAATGGCACGTAACAACAACAGCAGTGTTTAGTAATATATAATTACTAAGAAAGTTAGAAACACTGTAAATGTGTCTTCTAGGTACAAGTTGGGCTCTGTGTTGTTTTGTCCAGTCAATGAATACACGGGGAAAATGCTGTTTAGTCTTCTGTGTATGTCAATATGAGAAAACAGTTGTTAAGTGTACAATGGAGTTTTCTCATTATCATCCATTGATTGCTTGCAGTACACTCCTACCCCACATCTTTGGATTATTAAGACTCTACTGGCTGTAGATATATTTTACAAATGACAGCTTTGAATGTCTTGTCAATTTGCTCATTTTCGGTACTTCATTTTCTCTGTTGTTAATTATTGAATTTTTTATGTGTAGACAGCTATTTAGTTTCTTCCAATGAGAATCTACCCATCTTGGTTAATTTCACTTGTTGAGGTGATTCAAATGGATTTTAACCTCATGGGAAACCCTGTACTATTTCTATCAGAATCGCTTAAGAATTCACCGTGATGGCCCATTATTACAAAGGAGATTTGTGAGAAAGGTTGCAGGCTTTCTGTGACAGTCAGGTGCTTTAGGGGTAACTTGAGCTATTACCAAAAATGAATAAAGGGATTTGGGGATTTCCCTAAATTCAAAGTTACATATATTTTCTGTCCATTTCTGGGCTCTCCTTCTAAACTTCATACTGTTCCTTTAGCAGATGTAGCTCAATAATGTATATATTAGAATCTAATGTAGCAACTTATGTGCTAGTAAGAGCTCTGGTGGTGTAGTGCATTTGACTGCTAACCAGAAGGCTGGCAGTTCAAATCCACCAGCCATTCCTCAGAAGGAAGGTTGGGCAATCTACTTCCGTAGTGATACCACCTTGAAAATCCAAAGAGGGGTCACTATGAGTTGGATCTGACTCAACGGCAGTGAGTTTTTTTTTTTGTATGTGCTTTCTATGGTAGATGACATTATTTCTTCTTTGACTAGTAACTTGTTTCTGTGAGGTTTTCATTAATGTGTTGACAAGTCATCATACTCATTCTCTGAATTGATGAACAAAGTTCACTTAGAGAAAATAATAATTTTCCTTGAATTAAACTCTCAGAGTTTGCACCTTCCATTTTGTGCTAAGAGATTTACATCACTTAAATTCTACTACAGTGATAAATGTAATCAATCAACAGAGAAAATGCTCTAGGGAATTAATTGTTGTCAGTAGATGTATTTAATAGGACATCTCACTTCATTAACTTAGCTAACTCATTAAGCTTAATCAGACATGTAAGAGAAAAAGTTAATGATGAAAGTTAAAAAAAAGTCTGGATTCTAGAGAGTCTTAGTTTGCAATACAGAACTTTTAATTCCATAGAAATGGATTGTTTATTCCAGAAGATTATTTTTTTCTGATTCTGTCCCATAAAGGAGTCATACAGCATTTTGTCTACATTTGGGATTTGTAATGCATGTACTATTAGGATGAAAAAAAAAAAAAAAAAAAAGGAGTCAATATGTTTTATACCAGTGCTTCATATTATATATAATTCCATTGTGGAGCTATTTATGATTTAGCAAAAACAACTTAAAATTCTAAAATCCATCAGAGGTTGTAGATTTCTGAGGATGTAGATATATTGAATGTGTATGCTCGAGTCATACTGTTCACCCAATTCTTTTTGCTTTTCCACATTTATGTCAGTTGATACCTTTTTTGGCTTCATTGTGTATTTTTCTTGATCTTTTCAGAATCTTTTAACTTGTGAGAAACTAGTTGTTGCACAGTTTCAAGGACAGGGACTTGCTACTCTGCCATAGCAGAGCCAATTGTTTCAAACTTCAGGACTCCGTCGAGGCTTTGCTTTCACAGGATGGGGCAGGCAAACACCAGCAGAGGTTATTGATTGTTCATTTCCATTGCCTTTATTGCATTGCCAACTGGTATGTCTATTTGTGAGAGAAAAGCTGCAATGTGGTGCTGCTATTCTGTCAGTGCAGCCTTGATGCCGTTCCACATGTCTGGACCCTATTATTCCCTAATGGGTCTTTTCATGCACACTAATTTGGAAGGCAGCAATTTGTCTCCACCAAGTTCATATGGCTCCACTGGTGTTTGTGGTACATCACTACCTAGTTAGGAAAAGCCCTGCTGGGCTGTTCTGGGAA
The DNA here is from genome assembly GCF_000298275.1 of Orycteropus afer afer. Taxonomy (NCBI): domain Eukaryota; kingdom Metazoa; phylum Chordata; class Mammalia; order Tubulidentata; family Orycteropodidae; genus Orycteropus; species Orycteropus afer. The sequence goes on from NW_006921620.1 coordinate 17,580,950, forward strand.
ATTGTATTTCCTGTACTCATTTGCCACACCTGATGAGGAGAGCTATTTTAAAGAAAGTGCAATCTAAGAATACCAAACGATTTATCTTGTGTTTTCATGGATTCACATTGAGACTATATGACATTTCAAGCTAGAAGGGACCCAAGGATTTATCTAATTTAGCAGCTTCATCTTCTAGATGGGGAAAATGAGAGCAAGGGAAGTAAAGTGGTTTGTTTGAGATCTCACAACTAAATTGTCTCAGGGGTGGAAGTAGGTTATCTGCCTCATTTCTGCAGAACTTCTCTCATTATTCCATACTGACCTTCTGATGGTAAAGCTTTCATTTACTGAATACAACAAATATTTGCAATACCATGTTGGATAAAGTACTGTGATATGTTTAAACTGGTGTTTACTATTTTCTCACTGTCAAAAGTATTTCATTTACTTTAGAATATATTTGATTGTTTAAATGGTGGAAAAGACTTTTTTCTTTTTTTTTTTTCTAGCAGGATTGGTTATGCTTTTAATCATAAATCTATCAAGCACCTATTATGAACCAAGTATTATAATTACTGGGGAGAAAACAGGATGAATAAGATTCCCATCTTGCAATCCTTAGGCTTGTTGTTGTTGTTGTTATGTGCCATTGAGTCGGCCCCGACTCATAGCGACCCCTCCTTGGGTTTTGGAGGCAGTATCACTAAGGAAGTAGATTGTCCCATCTTCTGAGGAGTGGCTGGTGCGTTTGAACCGCCAGCCTTCTGGTTAGCAGTTAAGTGCCTTAGGCACTACACTACCAGAGATCCTATCCTGAGGCTTATAGCTTTTGTTAATCTTTGAGTACCAGCATGCTTTTTCCACTGGTGAAATATTCTCAGTCTCAATTAGCTGGACTCAAAACACTCAAGTTTAGAAGAAGGGATGACAATGTATTTAAATGGCATGCTGTAAACGACATGGGTATTCCCAAATCCTCAATTTTCCGTTGATATGAAACAACTTTTTTTCTCAAAAATGGCATCTGCTTTCCTGTGACTGTCCCAACACATTTGACATTTTCAGTGAATCTTTCTGCAATGTTCACATAGAATTTTCTTATCTTCTCATGTATTTTTCCTTCCACTGGTTTTGATAGTTTCCATATTTCACTCTCCAAGTTCTTTGACATATCGATTTCATTTCTCTTCCTGGTCTATTCAAGGCTTATGTATAGTTGAAGATTTTATCTTTCCATTGTACAAATTTCTTTTCTTAGCTTTTAAAAGCACACTTTCTGACGGCTATGCCTTCGAGAATTCAGGTGCTATCTTTTAAAGTTTTGTAGGTTTCAATTGTATTTCAAGATGTTCTGTCTGTTTATATCATAGATGTAGCCCTTAAAATGTCTTTATAGTCCTTGAATCTTATATTTGGTATAGTGTCACTGGTTTTTTAGTAAATACCTTAGCACTGACATTTCTTACTTTTAAATACCATACTTCACTGCTTACCTTCTGTTAATTTTTGTGAGAAAGAGATGCTATGGTGATGTGGGAAGTGTTAAAATCATACACAATATAAAAATGTAGCATAAACTGAAAGTGTTTCTCTATCTATCATCTCACTCAGCAAAGAGCTAAGTGCTGTTCTGTGATCCTTTAAGTTGTCATTGTGTATATCTCAGAGGATAAAATGGAATGTCTATATTGTTCCTCTTCACATTTTAATCCTATTTAATCTATTTTTCTGAACATGCCTGTGTATTTATCTGTCACTTATTAAAATCTCAGCACAGAGGAGATACACATAGTCGAGATTTTTATTTTGAAAATAATTCAAGTAGGGAAAATAACAAAGGATAATATTACAACAAATCTGTATTCACTGGGTGCCACAAACAGGTAAACACTTGACTACTAGCTGAAAGGTGGGTGGTTCAAACTCATCTAAAATCTCCTTGGAAGACAAGCCTCATGATCTTCTTCTGAAAGGTCACAGCCTTGAAAACTCTGAAGCAGTTCTATTTTTCACGCACAGGGTCACCATGAGTCAGAATTGACTTCACAGCAATTAGCAACAAGAACATACCCAGAATTGATACCTGTAAATATTTTCCTTATTATATTATATTTTCTTTCACTTTTGCTAAAGAAATAAAATGTCAATACTAGAGTTTTTTAAAACCATTACTCTACTTCCATTTCCCTCCCCCTATGCTAAGAAAGCGGATCTGGTGGCATGATGGCTAAGGCATTTGGATGCTAACCAGAAGCTCAGCAGTTCAGACCCATCAGCTGGTCTATGGGAGGAAGATGAGTCAATATACTTCTGTAAACATTTGCAGTCTTGGTAACCCAGTGAGGGTTGTAAGAGTTGGAATTGACTCAATGGTAGTAGGTTTTGTTTTTGTATTTTTTCCTAAGAAACAGCCACTATTATGAGTTTGGAATGCATATGTCTTTTCTTTTCTTAAATTAAGAAATAGTTGTTATGAATAAAATGAAGTGTTTAAATTAGAAATAATAATAATAAAACAAGCATACATATCTTTTGCTCCAAGTTAAGAGAGGCAACATTACCACTACTCTTGATGTTACCTATGTACCTCTTTAATTTCATTCCTTGGCCTCCTCCTAATCAAGGCAATCAATATTCAGAATTTTGCTTTTGTTATTCTCCTTGTTGTTTTCATCGTTTTACCACATATACATGCATATTGAAATAATACATTGAGTTTTTCTTTAATTAGTTTAAAACTATAGCATCCTATGTGTTCTTTTATGACAACTTTATATTTAAAAATGTTATGTTCAGTTTCAAAAGTTTATTCACATTATTTCATGCAGCTTTCAGTTATCTTTTGTCACTAATGTATACTTTTCTATTGTATAGATATGAACAATTTATTTAACATTAATAATTCTCCTGTAGATGAATAATGTTTTCAATGTTTTGCCAAGTAGAACAATGCTGCTCTGAGTTTCTTGTATAGTCTCCTAAACATAAATAAAAGGACTTTTTTTTTTTTATTTTTCAAGCAAATGCACCTACAAGTGGAATTTCTTGATTGTAGGAAATGTAGATGTTCAGCTAATGTAAAAAATTGATGTAAAGTATGTTCATAGCTTGTTCTTCTACTTTAGTAGTATCCTAGCTATTAGCTTTTTTACTCTTGCACAACAAACGTTAAAATCATTTTTTGATGTCACTATTATTCAACAAAGTACTGAAATTTCTAGCCACTGAAATAAGGCAAGAAAAAGAATAAAAAGCACACAAATTGGAAAGGAAGAAATTGAACTGTTTCTACATGATTGCCTATGTAGAAAATCCCAAGTATTCCAAGTAATCTAAACAAAAGCAAAAACAAAAATTGACTAACTGATAAGTTCATCCAGCCAGGTTGCATGAAGCAAGATGAACACACAAAATTAATTTGCATTTCTAAATACAAATAATGAATATGTGATAACTGAAATTAAAACATGATACCATTAACAATAGCTCTCTAAAGAAGATGAAAGCTTTAGTATCAATTTAACTAAACATTTAAAGGATATAGATGCTGAAAATTATAAAATGCTGAAGAAAGAAATCAAAGAAGATGGAGAGATATGCTATGTTTATGGATTGGAATATTCAACATTATAAAATTGTCAATTCTCAGCAAATTTATAGGTTTAATTCTATTCCTATCAAAATCAAGAAGGTATATTTTAGACATAGGCAACCTTATTCTAAGATATATGTGGAAAGGCACAAGCTTTAGCATATATAACCCAATCTTTAAAAATAATAATGAAATGAGAGGAATCATTCCATTCATTTTAAAGTGTTATTATACAGCAACAGTAGTGAAGATAATGTGGTATTTGTGGAGGGTTAGATACATAGAGCATGGAACAGCATAAGGAACCTAGACATAAAACCACACAAATATGCCCAACTGATTTTTGGCAAAGGTTCAAAAGCACTTCAGTGGAGGGAGGATAATTGTTTGACAAACAAGGCTGGATACCCATAAGCAATATAATAAACCTTACCTCAACTTAAGCTTTTATAAATGTTATACAAAAATTAACTAGAAATGAACCATGGGCTTACATGTGAAATGTAAGACTATAAAATTTTTAGGAAAAAACATAGGAGAAAATTAGGATCTAAGGCTAGGCAAAGAGTTCATAGAATTGATACTGAATGTGCAATCCATAAGGAGAAAAAAAATAAATTAGATCTCATTAAAATTAAAACCTTTTGCTGTTCAGAGAATAAAAAACCAAGGAATAGACTGGAAGACAGTGTTTGCAAATCATGTATCTGAAATAGGACTAATATCTAAACCATATAAACAACTCTTAAAACTCATCAGTAAAAAACCAACTATTCAATAAGAGAAATAGGCAAAAGACATAAACAGACATTTCCCTGAAGATTATAGGCCAACTAAGCATATGTGAAAGTTTCACTATCAAAAGCCATTAGGGAAATACAAAATAAAATGAAGACGAGATGCCACCACATACCTATTAGAATGGTTAGCAGTAATGGCGAGTGACACCTTCAAATGCTGGTGAGAATGCTGAGAAATTGAATCACTCATATGTTATTGCTTGTGGGGATGTCAAATGATACATCCACTCTGGAAAACAGTTTGGCCATTTCATAACAAAACTAAACATTTAGCTATCATATGACACAGCAATTGTACTTTTGAGCATTTATCCCACAGAAGTGAAAATGCATATTCATGCAGAAACCTGTATAGAAATGTTCATAGCAACTTTATTCATAATATCTCTAAATGGGAAACAAGCAGATGTCCTTTAATTGGTGAATGGTTAAATAAACAGCAGTATGTCTATACCTTGGAATTTGACTCAGCAATGAAAAGGAATGAATTACTAGTACATGCACAAGTTGGATGACTGTGAGGGATTTATACTGAGTGAGAAAAATCAATCCCAAAAGGTTAAAGATGAAATGATTCCCTTTATATAATATTCTTGAAATGACTACGAAAATACAGAAGACATTAATGATTGCAAGGTGTGAAAAATAAGATGAGATGGGAAGAAGTGTAGTGATAAAGGGGAAAAATAAGGAATTTCATGTGGTGATGGAACTGTTCTATATGTTTTGCTGTATCTATGTCAATATCTTGGTTCTGATATTTGAGAAACATTTTTAGTTCCTCTGGAATCCAGATTTCTTGGGTCCATGTAGTTTGGGTGGCCCCCTCAGGCCATTGCATTAAGATATCCTTTTGAAACTTGAGCCTTGAGAAAACTGACTTCCTAAAGTCTCCTTTAAGTCATATGTTAAACTAGTAAGCAGCTTACTATGGACCACTTTGCCTTAAGCACTGAGCTCTTACATAT
>NW_006921620.1:17586391-17591402 GCF_000298275.1 Orycteropus afer afer
GATAAATTGTTATTATAGAAACACTCTTCTGACCCTTTTTGTGGCAAAGTCAATAAGATAGGTATAAGAATTTTTGGAAGTTTTTTCATCTTTTGAACATTTTTGACTCTCTAGAGCTCTGGTAGCATAGTGGCTAAGTCACTTGACTGCTAACCAGAAGGCTGGCAGTTCAAACCCACCAGCCACTCCTTGGAAGGAAGATGGGGCAATCTACTTCGGTAGTGATACTGCCTCAGAAACCCAAGGAGGGGTCATTATGAGTCGGGTCCAACTTGACGGCACATAATAACAACAACAACAAATTAAAATGTCAACCCAATTTGCAAATCATAAAGGAGCTCTGATGGTATAGTGCCTAAGGCATTTGACTACTGACCAGAAGGCTGGCAGTTCAAACCCACCAGCCTTCTTCGGAAGGAAGGTTGGGCAATCTACTCCCATAGTGATATCACCTTGGAAACCCAAGGAGGGTTCAGTACAAGGCAGATCTGACGACAGCAGTGAAATATTTCTAATTTTTTTTTTATTCAATAAACTTTAATCAGTGTTTATTATTAGCTTAATATGATTTATATTTTAACAAATTCTACTACAGTTCTGCAATATGTTATCATTGGAAGAAACTGGGGAAAGTGTACATAGGACTTTATATTATTTCTTCCAATACTCATCTGTCAGTTTGTCATACTGTGTTTTGTCAACTTGTTTGTTGCTGTGAAGCTGGAGGCTATGCCACTGGTATTTTAAATACCAGCAGAGTCATCCATAGTGGACAGGTTTCAGGGGGAAGAAGGATGGCACCACTGACTTCTGAAAAAATTGACAAATTAAAACCTTATAAATATCAGTGAAACACTGTCTGATCTTACTGGAAAACTATGAGTAATCATGAAACCATATCATCTGATATGGTGCTGGAAGATAAGCCATTCAGATTGGAAGGCACTCAAAATATGACTGGGAAAGAGCTGCCTCCTCAAAGCAGAGTGGACCTTAATGACATGGATGGAATAAAGCTTTCAGGAGCTTTGTTTGCTGATAGGTCATGACTCAAAATGGGAAGAAACAGCTGCAAAAGTACTTTAATACAGAATATGGAATGCACAAAATACAAATCTAGGAAAATTGGAAGTTGTAAAAAATGAAATGGAACACATAAAAATCTAAATCCTAGGCATTAGTGAGCTGAAATGGACTGGTATTGGCCATTTTGAATTAGATAATCATGTGGTCTACTATGCATGAAAAACAAATTAAAGAAGAACAACATCACATTCATTGTCCAAAATAACATTTCAAAACCTTCTTGTTCAATTGATCCTTTATTCATTACATAATATCCTTCCTTGTCTCATATGGTAGTTTTTGTCTTGAAGTCAAAATTATCAGAAATTAGTATTGCCACTCCTGTCCTTTTTTGATTGCCATTAGCTTGATATATCTTTTTTTCTAACTTTTGATTTTTAGTCTATTTTTGTCTTTGTCCCTAAGATGTGTATCTTGTAGACAGCATGTTGATGGGTTGTGTTTTCTTACCCAATCTGCAACTCTCCATCTCTTGAGTGGTACATTTAATCCATTGACATTCAGTGTAATTATTGACAAGTATGAATTGGTTGCTGTCATTTTGCTGTGTTTTTTCATGGTGTTCCTGTTTTCTTTGTTCCATATAATTTTCTGTGCTGAGCTCATTATGTTTATAAATCATGTTATCAATTCCTTTGCTGTTGTTATTGTTTTAGCATTTGCTAAATATTGTGCTTGTCCTCTCTAATATGATGTAAAGGTTTATCATTTTTCTTTGAGGTTACTCTGTTATTTATAATTTTCTCCCTAAGTTTAGAACAGTCCTTTCTATCTTTCAACTCTCTTTATTTCCTCACCATTTAGAAGTGCTGTAACTACACTATTTTTTTGCTCTTTTTGTTTGTAGTTGTCCTCATTTGCTAATTGATGTCTTTAGTTCCCTGTTTACAATCTTGTAAGCTTATTTTATTTTGGTTACTTCCATACCTGTGTTGCTGTGTTAGGCTGGGTTCTCTAGAGAAGCAAAACCAGTAAAGTTTATATATACATATAGAGAAAGAGATATTTATCCTAGGAAAATATCTCATACACTTACAGAAGCTGTCAAGTCCCAAGTTCTTGGATCAAACTTCAAGCTGGAGGTTTTTTCTGACTCACACAACTGCAGGGGCTGATGAGCTCAAGGTTGGCAGGCAGTATACCAGCTGTCAACTCCAACAAATGATGTATCCAAGATCTCCAGGCTGAATGGTGGATTGTTCACTCATGGACAGTTGTAGGCAGCACAACAGGATCCTGATCCACAGAAGAGAGTCTCTTTCCCCAGGATGTCCGTAAATATATTGGAATCAGGCCACACCCCTAGGGAAACTCCCTTTCAATGGATTAGCTCCTCAAATATCTGATCTCATCATGGGAATAATGCACACTACAATTGCTTAAACCACACAGAATCGTGGTCCAGCCAAGTTGACACACAGCTCCAACTATCACAGTCCACCTTTTGTCAACTTGGCAGTTGTGCACATCTTCTTAACCATATATAATTTGTAAATAAGGGCAATTATAAAGTCATATTTGCACCTAACATGATACACTAATATGTGTACAACTGAAACACATTAACCTTATTTACATTTCACGGTTCATAACAGAAGGAAACAAAAATATTTGATGCACGTATACAATGAAGAAATATAACAATCGCAGCCCTTGTTTCTGCAATTGGTCACGTGGTCATAGCTGATATTCAGAACTACCTTCTTCCACCACCCATTCTGCATTTCCCTTGCCCTGAGCAAGCACCTCAGCTGGTTGTGGTTCTTTGCCTGGTGAGGTGACCCAAACCTTCATTCCTGAGGGTCTGGGCCATTAGTTGTCATATCAGAATTGAGTTGCTGTAATTTTCCACTTTAATCACAGGGTATGGTAGTACTAAGAGACATCCTAAAGAATCTCCTGTATACCAGACATATTTTTCTTTACCTCCATTATGTAATGTCAATCCAATTTCCCCTTGGTAATCAGGATATATCACACCAGATAGTACAGTAATGCCCTTCTTTGCTGTTGATCCAGAGGTGGAGGAAGCCAAAATGGCCAGTTGGCATTCTTAACTTTCAGTTCAAGGCAATTAGTATTGTGTCTCTAGGTGGGAGTATTCCTCCTTTTGGGCCTAAGATCTCCAGACCTGCAGAGCATAAGGAAGAAGAGACAGGAAGCAACTGTTCACTTGCAGACAGTTGTAGGCAGCACAACAGGATTGCAATCCATAGAAGAGTGTCTCTTTTCCCAGGATGTCCATAAATATATTGGAAGCAGGCCACACCCCTAGGGAAACTCCTTCTCAATGGATTGGCTGTTCAAAGCATATACATCCAATCCTGTCATGGGAATAATCCACATCACAATTGCTTAAACTACACAGAATTGTGGTCCAGCCAAGTTGACACACAGCTGCAACTATAACAGTTGGTTTCTGGGTTATGTCATCTTCTATATTGATGGTCGGTTGTTGTTTGTTATTATTGGTTCTCTGCTCAAAGGATTCCCTTTAGTATCTCTTGTAAGGTTTTTTTGGTTTTAGCAAATTCTCTTAATTTCTGATTATCAGAAAATCTCCTAATTTCACCATCATATTTGAGGGACAAGTTTTCTGAGTATATAATTCTTGGTTAGAAATTTTTCTCTTTCATAGTTTTATATATATCATCCCATTGTCTTCTTGCTTGCATGGTTTCTGCTGAGAAATCAGAGCTTGTTCTTATTTGTTGTCCTTTTCATTTTTCTTGTGCTACTTTCAGGATTCTTTCTTTGTCTTTGGTTTTGATGAGTTTGATGATATGTCTTGGTGATTTTCTTTTGGGTTCTATTCTGTTTGGGTTTCACTGGACTTCCTGAATGGATATATTCTCATCTTTCATCATATCAGGGAAGTTGTCTTCCAACAAATCTTGGACAATTTTCTTTTTCTCTTAGTCTTCTGGAATTCCAATTACACATAGATTATTCCTCTTGATGGTATCCCACATGAACGTTAGGCTTTCTCATTTTGTTTTGATCTTTTTTCTGACTGATTCCTTTCCAAAAAAGTATTCAGGTATTTGTTTTCAATCTCATCAATTCTGTCTTCCATTGATTTGATTCTACTCCTTTTCCCTTTCAATGTCTTATCTATTTCTGAAAATTTGGTATTAATCTGAATTCCTATCTAGATGTTGTGTCATTTCTAATTTTTCATTTATTTTTTCATTTTGTTCTTGGGTTTTCTTTAAAAATTGTTTTTCCCTTAATTTTGTCAGTGTTTTCTTTCATCTGTCTCTCAATCCTTTGAAGATACCTAAATATAATCCTTTTGAATTACTTATCAGGGAGTTCCAATGCTGCTGCTTCTTCTGGGATGTGTTCTGGGTCTGTATCCTGCTCCTTTGTTTCTACTACTTTATCTTGCTTCTTTGTGTGCATTGTGATGGTCTGTTGTTTCTGAGACATTGTGATATTATTGTATTTAGATCTCTGTTAACTGTTTGTGAATAGCAGTTAAGGGTAAGTCAGATAGTTCTTGGTGTGTGCTTATTGTTGGCCAGTTGGTGGAGAAGGAAGTGGTGTCTCTCACTCAGTAAGTGGAGCTGCAAGACGTGTGGCTGAGGTAGTGTTGTATGGGCATGCTTGCTGTCTCCCACCCAGTTAGACAAAAACAACAGTAGAAAAACCATAAAAAATGTAAAAGCAAGTGGACAAAAAACACACCATATAAATACACAGCTATAATCACCAAAAAAAGAAAAAATAAATCCCACAATATGTGGGAAGGGGCCAATAAGAGAAATGAAGTAGAGTAGAAGAATAATGAAGAAAAAAATGGGAAAAATGCAAAAAGCAAAACAAGGAATGGGGAAAGAAAAAAAAAAAAAAAGGAACCAGGAACAGGAAATAGAGAAAAAGCTGAAAACTAGCACCTGAGAAAGGAAGAATAAAGAATAAT
>NW_006921620.1:17591502-17598495 GCF_000298275.1 Orycteropus afer afer
GGAAGAATAAAGAATAATAATAAAATGGACCATAATAATAATAATAATTTTAAAACAAACAAACTAAAAAAATAAATAAATAAAAGGAAAAAAAATCTGGGCTGGGCAGGGTAGGGCACCCAGGCTCCATAGGAGCACAGATACTGGGATGGAATTCCTGTCAGCCCAGAAGGTGGGTGGGAGTGAGGGATGGCCACAGCTTAGTTAACCAAGAGGGTGTGGGGGTATAAGAGTAACAAGGGTAATATCACACCTTTCCCATGATTTTTGTCTGGAATGTTCTTATGGTCCCCGGCAAATGGAGTCTATCCTTAGGTTCTTGGAATCTGAGAGCAAGCTGTTGCTTTAAATATCCAAAATGTTCACACCACTTGTAAACAATCAAATTGGTTGTGCCCTCCGGAGTGCCAAAGTTCCACAGCTCAGCCTGTCTCCCTCTTCACTACTTCCCCTTTTATTCACCAGTCACCAGTGCAGTCTTCCATGTGGCCTCTGGTAGCAGGCTGATTTTTAGGTTAATTCTTAGGTCTTAACATTGCATGGCAATATCCAAGCTTTCCATGCCATCAGGATCACAGACAGACTGCAGTTCCATATATCTCCTTAGTTGGTGTTTTTGACAGGTTCTTCTACTAATTGGAGTTTAGTCCACTTCTTTATCCTTCCTTTCAAAGCTCAGGGCTCCAGGATTATCTTCTGTATCTGTGTTAATCAGTTTCCCTTTTCTTTGTTGAAGAAGGTCTGTGTAGTTTGTCTTCCTATTCCACCATCTTACTGGAAAATTTTTCCCTAATGCATACCTTTGAGATATATAGTGTCTATTTGCATGTGTGATGAAGATTAAAGACTACACTCTGCAGTATGGATTACATGTCAATATAAAGAAAAAAAAAATCCTCACAACTGGACAAATAAGCAGCATCACGATAAATGGAGAAAATATTGAAGTTGTCAAAGATTTCATATTATTTGGTTCCACAATCAACACCAATAAAAGCAGTAGTCAAGACATCAGACAATGTATTGAACTTCAAAAATCTGCTGCAAAATACCTCTTTAAAGTGCCAAAGAGCAAAGATGTATCTGTACACTATGGTGCACCTAAGCCAAGCCATAGTATTTTCATATGAATGTAAGAGCTGGACAATAAGGAATAAGGAAGACCAAAGGAGAAGTGATGGTTTTGAGTTGTGGTGTTGAAGAAGAATGCTGACAATACCATTGGACTGCCAAAAGAGCTCACAAATCTGTCCTGGGAAAAGTGCAGCCAGAATGCTCCTTGGAAGTGAGAATGGCCAGATTTTGTCTGACTTACTTTGGTCATATTGCCAGAAGGGACCATTCCCTGGAGAAGAATATCATGCTTGGTAAAGTGGAGGGTCAATGAAAAAGAAGAAGCCCTTCAATGAGATGGATTAACACAGTGGCTACAACAATGGGCTCAGATGTAATAAGAATTGTGAGGCTGGCACAGGACTGGACAGTGTTTAGTTCTGTTGTACATAGGGTCTCTATGAGTCAGATCTGACTTGACAATGCCTAACAACAGCAACAACAAAATGTGCATGTATATGTGTACCTATTTAAGGGGAAGGGAGAAGACCGATTTCTGGAAGAATATAAATCCAGTGATAATATAAAGTTGTACTTTTCCAATTGTATAATGTAACTTATTAGTAAATTCACTAAGGAAATTAAATAGTATAATATATCCTAAATCAGTGTAGTACACATAAGAAAGGCTAGTGATGTCAAAGGCTAGTGATGTCATGTTTCTGTATGTATTCACTGGGTTGCACCATTATTTATTTATTTTTCTTGCTGTAGTCAAAAATGTTTGAAAGCTATTCACCTAAAGTAACCTAAGTTTCTTATGTAACTTACTTCAAAGAGTTTGTACCAGATCCATATATAAATGTGCCCATTGTGAAAATAATACAAAAAAATAAAGAAAGCTTCATAAGAAAATCAGTGGTTTTTCCCTCATTTTTAAATAGTAAAATTATGTTATTTTATAATAAAATTAAAAAAAATGAAGACTTCCATAGTCTTAAGTACCTTAAAACTCCAAAACCAAACTCACTGTCATTGAGTCAGATCCAACTCATAGTGACCCCTTCTTAGGTTTCCGAGGTAGTATAACTATGGAAGTAGATTGTCCAAACTTCCTTCCGAGGAGTGGCTGTTGGGTTTGAACTGCCAGGCTTCTGATTAGCAGGCAAATTCCTTAGGCACTATGCTACCAGAGCTCCCCTTAAGTACCTTAAGAATACAAATAAAAGTATGTTTTGCTGAGAGAAAAATGATGGTTTATTTTAAGGGATTTTGAAATTCCTGAATTCAAGTGATACAGAATATGCCATATTTTCTTAAAGTTCCACCTTGCTCCTGATCTCAGCAAGGTTCGCAGGGACGTGGGCCAGGAGATCTCATGTCAAAGTTAGAGGTGAGGTATTAGAGCTTGGTCAAGAGGATTATCCCAAAAGGGTCAAAGACAGAAAAATTAAGATAGTTTTGAGGGCAGAAGCCAGAAAAAATGAAATCTTTCTTTAACAATGAAGGATCAAGGAGGTCAATGAAAATACAAGGATAGAACAAGGAGCAAAGAACAAAGGTTGGGACAAGGTTAGAGGTTATAAGCCCAGGGTCATGTCCAGACTCTCAAACGTTAATGTGGGCCCAGCAAACTGTATGGATCAAGTAGAAGGAGGTACAGTGACTCAGGGCAAGAGAACAGCAGGAGGAGAACTGTTATGGAACAGAAAACTGTCATACTTTGTAGGCTCATTTCCTAGTTTAAAAAGAAGCATATAATAATGTGTAAAAGCATATTCAAAGGAACTGGACAGCCTGGACTTGAATATAGACTCTGCTGCTTATTGGCTGTGCAAACTGGGGCAAGTTTACTTATCTCCATAACTTAGTGTCTTCAATGTGAAATAAGGTAATGATTGTACATACCTATATAATTGTTATGAGGATTGAATTGGTTAATAGTTACAAGTACTCAAAGCAGTGGCTGGCTCACTTATTTAATAAAAAAATAAACTGTCATCATGGCTTTTCATTTGTAGCAGGATGATTTTTTGACACATTAATTTGTAATTTTCCCATGTATTTACCTTCTTTCCCTTTCTTTATTCAAGCAGGAAGTAAGGCTCAGGGGTTTCTGGATTCAAAAGGTTTTGGCCTTTAATCTAGATGTTGCATTAAAATTGACCTTTTTTATGTGACTTTTTCTAAACAGTTCTCAGAGCAACAAGGGAAGGAGATTCTTGCTCCATCCCTGGGAAAGAGAAGAGGGACTTGTGCTTTTGAAGTGGAGACCCTTGTTCTCTGTGCTGACCTCCACACTGTGGAGGGGTCAACACCATAGAGAGAAGGAAAAATTGAATATAGCACCTGAGGAAGTCTGAGTTACCATTCTGGGTGTTTCAACCCTCTTCAAAGATGTCTTGGCCAGAAAGAGGCAAAACAGAGGCAAAGCTTCAGAACTTAAAGGGACCTTGTGGGTTTGCAAGGTAATTAGTGGGAATTGATGATGCTTCATTGCAGGGGCTTCCACAGTGCCTTGACACTTCTGTAATGTGCTTGCCTTTTGCACCACCCAGAAGATGAAACAATGAAACAAGGAGAAAAATTGAAGTGTGGGAAATTTCAAGAATGACCAAGGCTGAGTTTCCTGTCTATCTGGTAGAATGGAGGCACAAAGCCTGAACTTTTTTTTTTTTCTTTCTTTTTCTTGATTTAAGAAATTTTGTGAAAATCATATTTTGCACGCCAAAGTTTGTAAACTAAGATTCACACATGATGATTTTCTAATATTACACACATAATAACAAATATTATTATTATATAGAAGAAAGGGAATTCTAGAACACTTAATTGTACTCATGAGAAACCCGTACATTGATCAGGAGGCTGTCATTCAAACAGAACAAGGGAATACTTCATGGTTTAAAATCAAGAAGGGAGTGCGTCATGGTTGTTCCCTTTCCCTATACTTATTCAGTCGGTATGCTGAGCAAATAATCTGAGAAGCTGGCCTATATTAAGAAGAACATGGCATCAAGATTGGAGGAAGAATCATTAACAACCTGTGATACGCTGATGACACAATTTGCTTGCTGAAAGTGAGGATGACTTGAGGCACTCACTGATGAAGATTGAAGAATACAGGCTGCAGTATATGCTCAATATAAAGAAAACAAAAAAATCTTACAATTGGACCTATAAGTAGCATCATGATAAATGGAGAAAAGATTGATGTTGTCAAAGACTTCACATTGCTTGGTTCTACAATCAACGCCAATGGAAGCAGCAGTCAGGAAATTAGATGATGTATAGCACTGTGCAAATTGGCTGCAAAGGACCTCTTTCAAGTGCTGAGAAGCAAGGATGTCTCCTTAAGGACTAAGGTGCACCTGACACGAGCCGTGATATTTTCAATCACCTCATATGCATGTGAGAGCTGGACAATGAATAAGGAAGACCGAAGAAGAGTTGATGCTTTTGAATTGTGGTGCTGGCAAAGAAAGCTGAAAGTATCATGGACTGCTAAAAGAACTAACATCTGTCCTGGAGGAAGTGAAGCCAGAATGCTCCTTGGAAGCGAGAATGACCAGATTTCCTCTCACCTACTTTGGTCGTGTTGTCAGAAAGGACCATTCCCTGGAGAAGGATGTCATGCTTGGTAAGGTGGAGGGTCAACGAAAGAGGAGAAGACCTTCAACGAGATCAATTGACATGGTGGCTGAGACAATGGGCTCAAGGTTAGCAAGGATCATGGAGCTGGTGCGGGATCAGGCAGTGTTTTGTTCTGCTGTGCATAGGGTCGTTATGAGTCAGAGACTAATTGATGACACCTAACAACAACAACTTCATTTCTTCATCTGCTTATAAAATTGTTACTTTAACTTTTTTACACTTAGGGAAAATTGTTAGCAATGGGGAAATAAATCCACTGAGTTTTTGTTTCTTTGTTTAAATTTAAACACTCTCTTATTCCAAATACCCACTGCCATCGAGTCAGGTCCGACTCATAGCACCCCTCCTTGGGTTTCCGAGGTGATATCACTATGGAAGTAGATTGTCCAATCTTCCTTCCAAGGAGTGGCTTGTGGGTTTGAGCCTCCAGCCTTCTGGTAGCAGTCAAATGCTGTTCTAGTTACCTAGTGCCACACTGATGAGAAACATACCACAAATGGGATGGCCTTAACAAACAGGAGTTTATTCTTACAATTTGGAGGCTTTAAGTCCAAGTTTGAAGTGCCAAGCTCTAGGGGCTGGGTGAAAGCCCCTCAACCTTGGGGTCCAGCTCTGCTTCCTGCTCCCGGCCCATTGGAGCTAAGAGGTGTTTCTTCACTCAGACAGCTGCTGGCTGCTGAGGCTGAAAAGCCCCAAGGTTGACAAGTCAAAAGGCACTGTCTTGATGTTACCAAACCAGATGGCAGGCCATTAATTTAAATTCATTGTAAGTCCTAAGGTGGGCAGAGCATAGCAGGCTGCTGAGCAATGACACGGCTACATGCAGGGTCCAAGAGTGCCATAGGCTAGAGACCATACCCGAAGGCTTCTCCTTATATACAGGAAGCAGACCACATAACCAAAGGCAGCTACCCAGCTGCTTGTGGTGGATCCCACCATGGAATTGATTGCCAGTCTCCTCATGGGGATTAACTATCACCAGCTGCCCAGCCACTCAACCAGGCCCAGCCAAGTTGACACACAAACCGAACTACCACAAATACCTATTCCAAACAGGAACACAAAAGCCTATTTTCAGCTTAGCTGTCAACCTTGACCCTACAAAACCACTATGACTTACTGTCTGGAATTTGGAGGGGGAAAAGAAATTCTTCCATATTTGAGCTTGTTATCACCAGAAAAATCTGTGCACCAACTTGACAAGCCAAAATTGTTATTCTGAATTAATACAGCTGCCACAATAATGAACACAGGCTTTCCTGAGGAAGGCAACAAACAAGATATAAATAAAAGGCAGCTGTCCCAAGAATACAAAGTGCGGCCTATTAGTATTCATGCTCAATTTATGCTAGCCTGAGCATGGTACACTCCCTTGAAGTTTTTGGGCTTGTTTAGGAGGTGATTTACACATATATGTAATCAGCCTGGCCACGCTTCAGGGCTGATTTCAGCTGCTTTGGGTTCTGCCACCGCCTTGACTATTGTGTTGTAGCTTCTTCCACAACCTCAGCACTAGTTGTCTCAAAAATCTGCTGACCTGGTTGCTAGTTGATCTTGGATTCTAAAGCTGCTACCTTTGACAGCTGAACAGTGCTGCTCAGCTCTCAGCTTTCTTGACCTGCTGAGGATCAGATCTCTGCTCATTCAGCTCACACATTAGTACCACCTTCGGCCTTATACTCAGCTTGGGAAGTACAGGGCACATCCAGTGTTGTTTCAGTTCTGAATTACTACAGAGGTTAATGATGCAGATTTCTTTCACTCCATGAGAGTGCCAAACCCTTCTTTCTTCAAGTTTTATTTTCAAGTGATGCATACAGGGCCTGTTTGTAGCCTGTGCAATTAGCAGGACATTCCCAAGGTCCTGACACATTTTTATATAGATCTGAACTTTTATTGAGGATCAATTCAAATTTTTGTCCCAGGGGACTCCTGAGTCCCCAGGAAAATCAATAGGTGCACACAGAGGTTTAGGGGAGGGGTGTCACCCAACTGATATGCTGGATATGTTTGAGCTTTGTTTCTAATCTGAACTCTTTATTACATATGCTAAACAAGTCTGGTAGTGTAGTGTCTAAGGCACTTGACTGCTAACCAGAAGGCTGGCAGTTCAAACCCACTAGCCACTCCTCTGAAGGAAGGTTAGGCAATATGCTTCCCGTGGTGATACTGCCTCGGAAACCCAAGGAACGGTCGCGATGAGTCGGGGCCGACTCGATGGCAAACAAAAACAACAACAACAACAATTTATATTTGTTGTTGTTGTTGTTAAGTGCCGTCGAGTCA
>NW_006921620.1:17601740-17603283 GCF_000298275.1 Orycteropus afer afer
GCTTCTTGTCTTTTAATTTATATTTAGAACCCAGCAATAATGGTTGTCTTAATTACTTAGTTGGTAGTATCAAAAATCCCGTAAGTGGAATGCTTTAAAGAACAGATTTTTTTTTTTTTTTCCCCTCACAGTTATGGAGGCTAAAAGTCCAAATCTGGATTTCATCTGTGTCAATTCCAATGCCTTGTGTTGACACTCCCTGGTTTCTTGGTGTTCCTTGACTTGTAAACAATTCTCACAGCTGTGTCTGTGTGTCTCTGTGTCTACTTGATATTTTTATAAATCAGAAGTCATTAAATTTAGGACCTGGCCTATACTGCCATTACCTTAGCTGTTTGATTGATCATGTTATATTACAATGCATTATGAAAGATGATTACATGACATGACATGGCACTACATTACAGACGAAAATCTACTCTACTTAAGACCAACCTATTTAATCACATGTAACTATTCTATGACAGTAATTAGACTAGTGTTTGGTCAAACTACTGGAAACTATAGCCTATCCAAGTTGCCACATAAAATTAACCATCAGAATGATAATAATAATAGCACATTTTCTTGAGCTCTTACCTTATGCCAGACATTGTACTAGCTTTATACATTCACTATCCTATTTAATCCTTACAATTACCCCTGTGAAGTAGTTATATCCACTGTGAAGTAGTTATATCCACAGTTATATACACAGAAGGATTCTGAGGCTGAGTAATGTGCTGGAGGATCTGTGGTTAGTTGTTGTTGTTGGTAGGTGCTGTGGAGTCATCTTAGGCTCATAGCGACTGTATGTATAACAGAATGAAACACTCCCTGGTTCCATGCCAGCTGCATGATCCCTGATATACCTGAGCCCATTGTTGTAGCCACTGTGTCAATCTATCCCCTCTTTTTTTGACCCTCCACATCACCAAGCATGATATCCTTCTCCAGGGAATGGTGCCATCTTACAACATGACCAAAGTAAGTGAGACAAAGTCTGGTCATTCTCACTTCAAGGAGCATTGTGGCTGTACTTCTTCCAGGACGATTTGTTAGTTCTTTTGGCAGTCCATGGTATCTTCAGTATCCTTCGCCAAAACCTCAACTCAGAAGTATCAACTCTTCTTCGGTGTCCCTTATTTATTGTCCAGCTCTCACATGCATATGAGGTGATTGAAAATACCATGGCTTGTGTCAGGCACACCTTAGTCCGCAAGGACACAATTCTGCTCTTCAGCACTTGAAAGAGTTCTTTTTCAGCTGATTTGTCCAATGCTATATGTTGTCTGATATCTTGACTGCTGCTTCCATTAGTATTGATTGTAGAACCAAGTAATATGAAGTCTTTCTCAAGTTCAATATTTTCTCCATTTATCATGATGCTGCTTATTGATCCAGTTGTGAGGATTTTTGTTTTCTTTATGTTGAGATGTAATCCATACTGCAGACTGTATTCTTCAATCTTCATCAGTAAGTACTTCAAGTCATCCTCACTTTCAGCAAGCAAAGTTGTGTCATCAGCATATCACTGGTTGTTAATGAGTCTTCCTCCAATCCT
>NW_006921620.1:17603948-17605238 GCF_000298275.1 Orycteropus afer afer
TTTTTTTTTTTTTTTTGCCACTTCCTTCATGCAGCTTTAACTTCTTCCTTCACTACCGTTGGTTCTTGATAATATATCACCTCCTATAATGGATGGACATCAACCAATTCTTTTTGGTACAGTGACTGTGTGTGTTACTTTCATCTTCTTTTGATGTTTCCTGCATCATTCAACATATTGCCCATGGAATCTTTCAATATTGCAATTCAAGGCTTAAATTTTTCCTCAGTTCTTTCAGCTTGAGAAGTGCTGACCATGTTCTTCTCTTTTGGCTTTCCAACTCATGTCATTGCACATTTCATTATAATAATTGACTTTGTCTTCTCGAGCTGCACTTTAAAATCTTCTGTTCAGCTCTTTTATCCTGTCATTTCTTCCATTTGCTTTAGCTAATATTCATTCAGGGACAAATTTCAGAGTCTCTTCTGACATCCATTGTGGTCTTTTTTTCCTTTTCTGTCTTTTTAATGACCTTTTGCTTTCTTCATGCACAATGTAGTCTTCCCATGATTCCTCTGGTTTTCAGTCATCAATGTTCAATGTATCAAATCTATTTTTTAGATGGTCTCTAAATTCAGGACTATACATGCAAGGTCACATTAAAGGTGGTTAGTAAACAGGTAGAAATGGACTCAGTTTTAGGAAGTCTAATTCCAGAATCTACTCCTGTATCCATGCAGGATGTTGCATTTTGTGGCTGGACTCTGTATTTTGATATGGAGAGGAAGGCCATAAGGTAGGTTGTGGTGGTCCCAAAACTTACTTTTAGCTCCATGGTGGAGAAACTGGGCTAATTAATTTTGACAAATAATATTTAATTAACTTTTGGCTCTCTTCTAAAGAATGGAGGTAGAGAACTCATTGATTACTGTATTGGACTCTCCCTGAAACTGAACTTTTGTGGGATGAGCACTGTTCTCTTTTTTCCAATGATGTTCAAGAAACACAAAAGATATTCCATAGGCCATTGTCAAAGATGACAGTCTTGTTTGCTTAATTGTCTTTTAATTTTTCTAAGGTAGATGGCAAATACAGCACTAACAATCTATTAATCAGATGACTGCATTACTGATATACACTAATGACTATGCATGCAGTATAATGACTGTTATTATTTATTGTTGTTGTTGTTGTTGTTTGCCATCGAGTCGGCCCCGACACATAGTGACCCCTCCTTGGGTTTCCGAGGCTGTATCACTACGGAAGTAGGATTGCCCAACCTTCCTTCCGAGGAGTGGCTGGTGGGTTTGAACCGCCAGCCTTCTGGTTAGCAGTCAAGTGCCTTAGGCA
>NW_006921620.1:17605338-17608546 GCF_000298275.1 Orycteropus afer afer
CCAACCTTCCTTCCGAGGAGTGGCTGGTGGGTTTGAACCGCCAGCCTTCTGGTTAGCAGTCAAGTGCCTTAGGCACTATGCTACCAGAGCTCCTTATTATTTATTAGGTGGGTTAATGATGATTTGGAGATGTTGCTTGTTTTTTATATTTGTTCATTTCCTTTTTAAATGCCTACCTTTATCATTGAAGCCAAATGTGGTTATGGCATTTTAAAATTATTTATGAGGAAAATATTCTGCTAACCAAAAGGTCTGCTTTTCAAACCCAGTAGCTGCTCCATGGGAGAAACATGTGACAGTTTGCTTTTGTAAAGCGTATAGCCTTGGAAACCCTATGGGGTAGTTCCACTCTATCCTATAGGGTTTCTAGGAGTTGGAATTGACTTGATGATTGTGAGTTTTTTTTTTTCTAGGAGTTGGAATTGACTTGATAATTGTGAGGTGTTTTTTTTTTTTTTAATTAATTTTAATATGAAAAATGTACACTGTAACCATTTTTGTCATTCAGCAACACTAAGGGTCATTCTGGGCAGAATATTAAAGGCTGACTCTCAAAGACCTTGCACTTGAATGGGGATAGTGAACATGTATCAATTAAAAGCAGATGCTGGTGTTTGTGTTACTGATGATTGGTGAGATGGAAAGACTAGACTGGGAATGTTTACTCTGGTTATTTTTCCTATTTTTCCATGTGACTTATAGCATTTTTTTAATTAAGTTTTTCATTTCTATAAATATTTTTTATAAATATCTACATTGGGTGGATTCTGACTCGTAGCGACCCTGTAGGACAGGGCAGAACTGCCCCATAGGGTTTTCAAGTCTCTTAATCTATATGGGAGCAGACGGCCTCATCTGAGCTGCTGGTGGTTTCAAACTACTGACCTTTTGGTTAACAGACAAATGCTTTAACTGCTGGACCACCAGAACTCCTTCTTTTGTAGTACAGTCAGTTTAAATATGCACACCCCAAAACTACTGTGTCATCATTTCACACAATAAGAGTGATTGCAGAGTCAGCAGTGTATTTTATAGTTAGCATATGCTTAATATGAACATACATAGATTGTGGAAGTAAATTGAGACTTCATTTCCTTGCTAGATTAATTGTAAAAACATTTTTCTAGTAGGAAGAGCACTCTGGTAGTAATTGAGAGAATTGAGTCTAGTTTCAGCTTTGCTGCTAATAACCTGGATCCAGTTGGGAAGTCATAATTTGATTTGGAGTCTCAGTATCCTGATACCTAATTTGTGTTTATATAGAAGGTTAAAATTTGGGCAGAGTCAAATTCTAAAGTAACGAAGTTTTCGTTAGCACCCTGTTAGCTACTTTTTTGAGCGCTTAACCTACTTTCTGGATTTCCTTCTTCCCAGAGAAGTGCTTCCCCCAGGTGTTGCAGAGACTTCCATTGTGGCACCTGCCTTCCCTGCACTGCTACATTTTTTTAAGAATCCACTCTGGATCTCCATTCCCTTAATACCGTGGCTGGGAACTCTGAGAGCATAGTGCCTAAAGTATTTGACTGCTAACCAGAAGACTGGCAGTTCAAACCCACCAGTCCCTTCTCAGAAGGGAGATTAGGCAATCTCCTTCCATAGAGATACCATCTTGGAAACCCAAGGAGGGGTCACTATGAGTTGGATTGGACTCGACGGCAGTGAGGTTTTTTTTTTTTTTTTTTTTTTTTCCCTTTGGAATACTGTGGCTGTCATCTGAATTAGGTTCCAGGAAAAACCTCCTGAAAATCCAGCAGCCTAGCATTGACCTATTCTTTGTTCTCGCAGAAACCAAAAAACCAAACTCACTGACATTCAGTTTATTGGACTCAGAGCGATCCCTCCTTGAGTTTCTGAGGTGGTATTTCTACGGAAGTAGATTGCCCAGTCTTCCTTCCAAGGAGTAGCTGGTGGGTTTGAACTGCCAGCCTTCTAGTTAGCAGTCAAATATCTTAGGCACTGTGCCACCAGAGGTTGGGCTTTAATAGACCCCTTAATCTTCCCATCTGCCTGTGGTACAATTTTGTCTTTCTTTCAAACCCAGCCCTGGCAAAGCCACCGCTGGGCTCTCCTGCTCACTGAACCGAAAATTGGAAATGAGGTCACTTCTTATAAGAGAATACTTCCTTCCTTCCTTGGTTCGATATTCGATATTGGCTGTGTTCTGGTGTCACTGTACATCTCAAGTGTTTTTAAGGTACATGTCCCTGGGCAAAGATCAGAGTACTGTTCTACTTGCAGCTGAAGCAGCCCACAGGATAAAGATACGTCAACAGGGAGCCTGCAGCTTCCTTACACAACCAAAGGAGACTGGCGAAGAGAGGCAGATTAGAGAGTGCCGGGGGAGCTCTGGTAGCCTAGTGCCTAAGGCACTTGACTGCTAACCAGAAGGCTAGCAGTTCAAACCCACCAGCCACTCCTCAGAATGAAGACTGGATAATATACTTCCGTAGTGATACTGCCTCAGAAACCCAAGGAGGGGTCGCTATGAGTCAGGTCTGACTCAACAGCACATAACAACAACAGGGGAAGACTGTGCACAGCATCTTGAGCATAGCAGGTTAATGGTCACTTCCAGCTAGAAAGAACTAAAGTATTGAAAATGGAACTAACAACCTTTACCTCTGAACACTGTCCCTGGAAACTGATCTCGGAAAGATATTTAAACTGATATTCACTAAAGTTATAATTCAACTAATTCTAATTCCCCACATAGAGGAAAGCCTTTTAACATTAGGCATTTTACCTGTTTATGTTGTGCTCACAGAGTATGGTTGCAGGTAGCAGAGGAAAGATGGATACTGGACAGGAGCCCCAGAACCATATGAAAAAGTGATACTTATAATTTAATGCAAGATTGGGAGTCCCCAGGATAGACTCACTTGTAGATCTTATTTTATGACATAGGACAGAAAGCAGCAGGATTTCATTTTTTCAACATTCCCCTCCCTGAGTCACTATAATTAAAGTCACTGTGGGTTTGTTCTATTATGAATTGTTACTCATAATATATTTCTTAATGCAACAGGACCACTGGTTTCCAACTTACATACCTTAGATTATTTATTGATTTTAAGTAGTACTACAGACATACCTCAGGAGCTCTGGTAGCCTAGTGCCTAAGGCACTTGACTACTAACCAGAAGGCTGGCGGTTCAAACCCACCAGCCACTCCTCAGAAGGAAGATGGGGCAATCTACTTCCGTAGTGA
>NW_006921620.1:17608793-17634041 GCF_000298275.1 Orycteropus afer afer
CTAACCAGAAGGCTGGCGGTTCAAACCCACCAGCCACTCCTCAGAAGGAAGATGGGGCAATCTACTTCCGTAGTGATACTGCCTCGGAAATCCAAAGTGGGGTCGCTATGAGTCGGGTCCAACTTGAGAGCTCATAATAACAACAACAACATAAATATTTTATATGCTTACTCCAACAAAAGATTGGAATTCACCACTTTCACCAGTGGTGATAGCTTAGAATGATAGCTTGATTTCAAGTGCAAAAGTCAATTCTTAACTGTCTTTTATTATTAATGATGGTAACAAGGAAAACAAGAAAATAGGCCACTGTGACTTGCTTTCGATGTGCTGCCAAATTTAGTATGTCTTTCCTTCACTATCTTAATTCGTCATATTATATCCTATACTCTTAATTTTTTATTTTTTACTTAAATCACTTTGTTTTTTGTTAAGCATATTTTTGAAATTTTTACTCTTTTGGTAACAAATTGCCCTTGTCCCAAATCTTCTGTTCCCTTTTGTTCCTTATGAGAGCATTACGTAATAAATTACAAAATAAATGCATCTCAGACACAAATGTTTTTCAGCTGACATTCACATAATATTTATCATTTGGTTACTAGCTTAGAAAACAATAAAGTGCAAATATTGCCAGTTATGTATTACCAGGACAGGTTTTGAGATTGACAGACATTTCAAACTGAAAGTACTAAAGATTTCAAGACTTCTCTCCATTTGTATACAATCTGGGCAAGACAATTGTTTCTCAAATGATATTTATTTTTTGATAATGTTTTCAAGAGCCAAATGTCTCTGTGGAGCTAACTTGCAACATGACCCTCTCTTTGCAATTGCTTACAACATTGGAAAAACATTCTTTTGGAATGAAATGTTTTAAAGAACATATTTCTCATGTCTTATCAAGTATTATTCTTTCAAAATTTCATCTAGTACATTGTCATTTTTGCTCATCTTTGATGTTAAAGTTTTGTATGATGGATAAACCTAGGATAGGCTAAGGGTCTCCCAAAGAGCAGGACATTTCTCTACCAGATCTGATTCCCCTTTAAAGTGTGGATCATCTTACCCCCACATGACAGAATCAATAATTGCAATATCAATGATACCATGTTCTCTCTCTCTCATTATTTCTGGCCCAGGCAGAGTTAGTCTTCAACAATAATTTGGGAGGCATATAAATGTGCTCTGGTGGCACAGTACATTTGACTGCTAACTAGAAGGTTGATGGTTCAAACTCACCAGCTGCTCTGTGTAAGGAAGATGGGACAATCTACTTCTGTATTCTCCTTGGAAACCCAGTGAAGGTTGCTATGAGTCAGAATTGACTTGATGACAATGAGTTATTTTACATTATTTTGTTTTATTTATTTATTTATAGTTATACAAGTGTCTATCTCCAGCTTCTTAAAAATTATACTTGTCCTCTCATGATTTGTTACACAATTTGTTGAGCTCCATACGGTTGAATAGGGAGCTCTGGTGGCATAATGCCTAAGGCATTTGATTGCTAACCAGAGGCGTAGTGGTTCAAACCCTGCAGCCACTCCTCGGAAGGAAGTTTGGGCAATATACTTCCGTAATGATATGGCCTTGGAAACCCAAGGAGGAATCGCTTTGAGTTGGATCTGACTCCAGGGCAGTGCGTTTTTTTTTTTTTTTTTAATATGGTTGAATGGATGACTTTACACTGACATGTAACAAAGGAAATAAGTGGTAACATACAGTATGGTATAACGTAGGAGCCAAAAACAACAACTTAAAGTTCTAGGAATAGCTATTATTCGAATATAGAAAATAAGGGTTAACATTCTAAGACTACAAGAATTGTGAGGAATTAACTCAGCAAGCATTTATTCAGGACATTCTCTATACCAGAAATTATGTTATTATTGTTGTTGTTATTAGGTGCTGTTGAGTCAGTTCTGACTCCTAGCAACTTTAAGTACAACAGAATGAAATGCTTCCTGGTCTTGTGCTATCCTCACAATTGTTGCTATGTTTGAGACTAGTGTCCAACTTTTGCATGCATATGAAATGCTTGAAAATATCATGGCTTGGGGCAGATGCACCTTAGTCCTTTTGCAACAGATTTGCCCAGTGGAAATGAAAGGAAACGGCAGAAGATAGGAAATGTTTAGCTATGACACACTCTCTACCCTAGAAAAATTTAGTCTCTGAAGATAAAGAAATATACGTGTATATTAAAACAAACAAACAAATACACAAAAAGTAGAGTCAATCTTGGCTCATAGCAACTCTATAGGACAGAGTAGAATTGCCTCATAGGGTTTTTAAGGCTGCAAATCTTAATGAAAGCAGATTGCCTCATCTTTCTCCTGCAGAGTGGCAAGTGAGTTTGAACCACAGATTCTTTGAATAGAAGCCAAGTTCTTTAACTGCACCACCAGGACTCCTTATATGTAGTACATGAAATGATAAAATATCACTGTGTTAGATAATAACAGGAATACAGCTGAAATTTTTTGGGGGAATACAAGAATGTAGTTTTGTAGAGAGGCACCGTGTGTAGGAGTAGGCGGGCTGGTTCTTATACAAAGAGTAAGTGCTCTTTTCACTTTCTATGATTTTCCTTGGCAAATTAGTTTAAACTTTTATTTTCAATCTTGAAGCCCTGGTGGTAAAATGGTGAAAGTGCTAGACTTCCAGCTGAGTGGTTGATCGCTCAAACCCACCAACTGATCCACAGAAGAAAGATGTGGTAGTCTGCTTCTGTAAAGATTGACAACCTTGGAAACATATGGGGTAATTCTATTAATCCTAAAGGGTCTCTATGAGTCAAAATCAACTCAATGGCAATACATTTTGCTTTTGCTTTGTCTGTGGATTGGTGGTTCCCAAATATAGACTCTCAACACAGACTTCATTGAGCTTTAGATCCACAAAGCATAGTGCCTAAGGCACTTGACTGCTAATCAGAAGGCTGGTGGTTCAAACCCACCAGCCACTCCTTGGAAGGAAGGTTGGGCAATCTACTTCCATAGTTATACCACCTCAGAAACCCAAGGAAGGGTCGCCATGAGTAGGGTCCAACTCAACGGGACATAACAACAACAACAACTGAACATTTGCACTTGATGTTCTAGAAATTGACCAAACTCAGTATTTCCCAACCTGTTTTTTCTTCATTTCCATTTTCTATCTCATTTAACACATTACTATTCACCTGGTTTCCAAAGTCATCTTTAATCTTTCCTTCTCATTCTCCTGCCACATCAAGTCATTCTAAGCTCCTCATATCTACCTTCTTAATTTTTAATTTATATCCTTGCCTCTTCATTCATGTTGCCTTAATTCAGGACTTTGTCACTTATATCTCAGATTCCTACCATATCCTTCTAACTATTTTTTCCCCTTCTTTATAGCCTCATCTGAATTACTTTGAGATTTTCTCCTCTCTACCTTTTTCCGTTTACCCTTATTATTGTCAATAAGTGGTCTTATTAATATGAAATTATAATTATCCTGCTTAAAATTGCTCAATGGCTATCAAGAGAGTTGTACAGAATTTAAACTCCTTATCTAAGACATAAATCATGTCATGTTATTTTATATTTATAATGTTTGCCTAGGCTTGGGATTACCTTCTTCAGCTCAGGCTTAATATTTGTCATAATTCAGTTCAAGTGTCAACAACTCAGTGAAGCTGCCTGACAGTTCTACATTAAAAATATCCTCTGCTTGTTTCTGGCGACCAGACAGTAAACTTTTTGTGGTCAGTCTTAGGAGAATTTTTGACATGTAACAGACCTCATAGGTTTTTATATTTTTATTATATGAATGAGTAATAACAATGCTGAATAATAATGATTATTTTCATTTATTGAGCACTGATTTTTGTCAGGTATTGACTAAGTATTTTAGATATATTATCTCCTATCATCACAACACCTCTGAAAGCCGTTGTAATTGTTCTTAATGACAGACGAGGAAACAAATACTCAAAGAGGTTAAGTGAATTTTCATGAGTCACAAAGCTAGGTGATGGCAGAAAATGAAATTAGGAACCTATTCTAACTAAAACCTAGATTTTAACAACGTCATGTATTAAACCAAAAAACAAACCCACTGCTATTGAGTCAATTCTGACTCTCAGCAACCCCAATTGGGTTCCAAGGCTGTAATTCTTTATGGCAGTAGATTGCCTCATCATCCTCCGATGGAGCAGCTTCTTGTTGTTATGTGCTGTTGAGTTGGACCGGACTCATAGCGACCCCTCCTTGGGTTTCTGAGGCAGTATCACTATGGAAGTAGATTGCCACATCTTCCTTCCAAGGAGTGGCTGGTGGGTTTGAACCACCAGCCTTCTGGTTAGCAGTCAAGTGCCTTAGCCACTATGCTACCAGAGCTCTCATAGAGCAGCTAGCCAGTTTTAATTGCTGACCCTCTGGTTAGCAGCCAAATGTTTTGCCCACTATGCTACCAGAGCTCCTTTCATGTATTAAAGACCAGTATAAATAAAGTATCTAAAGATGACTAAAGTTCAATTTCCAAGTATGTGCATATAAGTGGAAACACAAATATATAAAATACGGTTATTATATATAATAAAATATGTAAACTTAATACATAAAATGGGAGCTCTGGTAGCATAGTGGCTAAGGCACTTGACTGCTAACCAGAAGGCTGGCGGTTCAAACCCACCAGCCACTCCTCAGAAGGAAGATGGGGCAATCTACTTCCGTAGTGATACTGCCTCGGAAACCCAAGGAGGGGTCGCTATGAGTTGGGTCCGACTCGATGGCACATAACAACAACACAACAACAATATATAAAATATATAGCCCAAAACATAACCCACGGCCATTGAGTTGATTCTGACTTATAGTGACTCCCATTGGATTTCCAAGGCTGCAAATCTTTACAGAAGTAAATTGCCTTGTCTTCCTCCCACAAAGAAGCCGGTGGGTTTGAGCCACTAACCTTCTGGTTAGCAGTCAAATGCCTTACCCGCTACACCACCTGAACTTGTATTTTGTAATTATATTTAATATAAAATATGTACCATATTAAATTTTGATGAAATGTGTATATTAGATATAAACACTGTAGTATATCTATATATTAATATAATATAAAATTATAAAATTATATTTCAATATGTATAATTAAAATTTGCATAGGTCCACAGTATAAAGTGGTGTAGTGTCTAAGGCATTTGACTGCTAACCAGAAGGCTAGCAGTTCAAACCCATCAGCCACTCCTCAGAATGAAGACTGGATAATATATTTCTGTAGTGATACTGCCTCAGAAACCCAAGGAGGGGTCACTATGAGTAGAGTTTGACTCAACAGCAGTGAGTTTTTTTGAACAGTATAAATAAATAAACAGTGGTCTGAAAATAAAAAATAGTAGTCTTTTGCTTTATTCTTTACCATCTTCAGTCCCACTTAGAGAACAGTATCACAAGATGTCACTTTATTGACTACAGGGCACCTGACCCAAGCCATTGTCTTTTCAGTCACCTCCTATGCATGGTGAATGCTGGACAATGAAAAAAGAAGAGCAAAGATTTGATGCATTTGAATTGTGGTATTGGCAAAGGGTATTGAATAAACTCTAGACTTCCGTAAGAATGAACTAATCAGTCTTAGAAGAAGAAATACAACCAGAATGCTCCTTAGAAGGGAGCATAGCAAGACTTTGGCTCACTTACTTTGGCTCACCTATATCTCATCAGGAAAGACTATGATAATTGCTAAAGAAGGGCATAGTGTTTGGTAAAGTAGAGGGTCAGTGAAAATAAGGGAAACTCTCAATGAGTTGTATTGACACAATATCCTCAGGAATGGACTCAAAGCATACTAGCAGTCATGAAGATAGTCCAAGACAGACAAATTTCATTCTGTTATACAGAAGGTTGCCATGAGTTAGAATTGACTTGACAACAACTAATGACAATATTTTTATTTTTTAATAATTGCCCTCAAATCAAAATGAGGTATTTATACTGTTTCCTAATTTATCAACTTGACTCCCAATGATGAAGAGTGAACAATCAGTTCATTTCTAATTCCTCATATTGCCTCTCCATACCTTCAAATTTTGAAAGCTTTAGCATTTATTTTGATTCTGCATTGGTTAATTTTGTTCCTTTATTGCATTTGAATGCTAACCAGAAGGATGGTTGTTCAAACCCACCAGCCACTCCTCAGAAGGAAGACTAGGCAATCTACTTCCATAGTGATACTGCCTTGGAAACTCAGGGAGGGATCGCTATGAGTCGGATCCAACTCAATGGTAGTGAGTTGCTGGTGCTGTGGTTAAAGCACTTGGCTGCTAACTGAAAAGCCTGCTGTTGGAATCTATCACTGTTCTACAAGAGAAAAATGTAGCAGTCTGTCTCCATGAAGAATTATAGCCTTGGAAACCTTAAGGACAGTTCTACCATGTCCTATAGGATCGCTGTGAGTCATAATCAACTTGAAAGAAACAGGTTTTTATTGTATTTAAACTTCCAATCTCCCCTCCCCAAACCAAACAATTTTTACTGTATCTCTTGACTTTACCTTGATGTAAAAACAACAATATCATCAGACTTTTCTTTCTTATATTTCTTCTCTCCATTCAGACAATCAGTTTCTCACTATGTCTTCTCTTTCCCATTACCCGAAGTTATAATTTTTACCTTTCACAATACACAGAACAATGGACTCAAACATGCCAACTATCATGAAGATGGCACAAGACCAGACAACACTTCCTTGTGTTGTCCATGGAGCCAACTTGACAGGACCTGGCAATAACATTCTTTAGATAGTATTATCTAATTTTGTGTATGTGTGTTTACATTAGAAATGACAGCACATATTTTTACTTTCCCTAGAATTACAAGACCATTAGAATGTTTTAACACCACTTACAATAATGTATATGTTATTGTTTTTTAATACAGAACTCATATATACATAGGCTCTCTGGTAGCATAGTGCCTAAGGCACTTGACTGCTCACCAGAAGGCTGGCGGTTCAAACCCACCAGCCACTCCTCAGAAGGAAGGTTGGGCAATCCTACTTCCGTAGTGATACTGCCTCGGAAACCCAAGGAGGGGTCGCTATGAGTAGGGACTGACTCGACGGCAAACAACAACAACAACAACAACATATATACATATATATGCAAATATGTATGTTTAAATAAACATTGTATAGAACAATTACATGCATAATTTATATTTATATATCACAAAACATTATTATTAATGTTTTATATAGTTAGTCTTCATTTAGAATTTTCTGTTTATCACTTTCTTTGCTCTTCATCCTTTCCTATGTTTCTTCCTCATGCTTTATGTAAGTTGTATTCATTGAGTTCTTCAAATCTGTTTTATGTTGTATTTTTCTTCCTAGCATTTCACTTGGCTTTTTTTAAAGCTTATTAAGTCATTTCTTCATAGTTTCTAGCTTCCTGCTTGGACTTGGAGTCAGTAGTCTTGTACTTCTCTTGGTTCTTTCTCATGGTTTCTTGTCTCCACATGTTTCTAGTTATCTTAGCTTGTGTGCTAGACATTGAATTTTGAAAAATTAATTGCTAAAATAATTCAAGGAGTAGCACCATATTACCTTTGTCAAAGAGGGTTTTCATTTGTTTTTCTGAGAAGGTGAGGGACACTAGCAATCAGAGTTGACCTTAATAAAGTTCAGGGCCTAAAAGTTTCTAGACCACCTACATGACTCCAAGCCAGGCTGAAGTCTATGTCTGGGACAGTACCTAACAAAGAGACCTTTCTCTATTCTGACAGAATTTGACAGACCACTAAGCCTTCCATGTTGTTTGAATCCAGATAAGTTCAGTGATGGTTATTATAGAGCTGAAAAAAATATTGTTCAATGAGGGAAAATGAAAAATATTAGAATTATTATTAGAGTTGTTTTAGAGAAGAAAGATCTAATTGTTGATTTTATTATAGTCAATATACACAGAGTTACTATTCAGTGAGAAAATAAGCTTGAAATGTTCCAAGAATAAAAATTACACATTTCATGAATAAACAACTAAATCAATTTGAGGCAATATAAAGAAAATGTTCCTTTTGGTCCATTCATATTTGTAAGCTATTGAGGCTGCAATGCTCACTCGTTCATTTAGTATTTTTTATGTTTTCCAGTCCCCTTCATAAAGGACTAGAGTACAGGTAGTCTCTGATTTACAATGGAGTTCTGTCCAAAGACTACACCACAGTAAGTCTGTTCTGACATAATTTGAATACCTATTTCTTTTAAGAGTTCCTTATTATTGCCTTTTATTACCAGTGTCTTTATAAATTCAATCTTTATTTGTCTTTGGAGGTTGGAAACATTACATCTGAGAATAATAACATCAACAAATTATGCACTGAAACATTATATGTACTATATATTACTAAAGATATGATGTACTAAAAGAACACACAACAACCAGAAATGGATGGTCTTAAGAGCAGATTCTTGTAACTAAAATACATTGTAAGTCAGGAACTACCTGTACTCAGTCATCAATTGGAGTTGAGTGCATTCAAAACAATGATACCATTCAATGATAATTTTTACATTCAATACTGCTTTATATTATTTTAATGTGCTTTTATATTTATTATCTCACATAATATAATATAAAAATAATATAACATAAGCAGGGTAGTTTGATTAATTTACATTATACAATCGATGAAACTGAATTCCAGAAAGCTTATTATCTAACTTCTAACAATTACTGATAAAGAGTTTGATTAAAAAAACAGGGGTTTCTAGTCTTTCTTTCAGTACACTTTAATGTGAATGAAATATTACTAAGTAAAGGTGTCTTAATATTTAAATACAAAGCTTATTAATGAATGTAGTGTCACAGTTAAGCTATGCAGGCCCTAAATTGCCTACTTCTTTTTCTTTGATCTCCTTCATGTTTGATATGAATATAGTAGACACTCTCCCTTACCCAGACATTAACATAGTCTCTTTGTCCATCTTCTCTCAATCTAGGCAAGTGTCAGTATTATACTTGAGTCTTTACATTGTTATCCTTACTAAAGAGTTACTCTTGAAATAGTTTCTCATTTTTCATTCCTTTTCCCTCAGATAATCCATTCAGCAATCTTGCCCATTGGAAGTAACCAGAACTTACTTCCTCAAACACATATCTTATCTATTTTCCTTCTATTCGAAGTCAGATAGCTGTGGAATTAGGCAATTTTTTTCTCTACTATATTAAGAAAAAGTCTATTTTATTAAATATTATGTAATAAATTTTCCAAAATGTTCAATTATTCAGGGCATGGACTGTCTATGTAGAGCATTTGACATGATATCTGGCTCATGGTAAGTATTTAATGAATGTCAGCTGTTATTACCACTATATTAACTACTAGTAATAATAATAATAGATATCATCCTTCTTTCCAAACACAGAACAGAAAAAAAAAAAGAAAAAAAAATAACTGCCCTCAAGTCAATTCTGACTCATAGAGATCACCATCAGGTTTCCAAGTTGTACATTTTTACAGCAGTAGATTGCCTCATCTTCCTTCTGTGGAGCAGCTGATGGGTTTGAACTGACCGTGTTTTGGTTAGCAGCCCAGTACCTTCACCACAGCACCACCAGAGCTTCTTTGCCAAACACAAAGTCTGGGTATTTCTTTTCTGGTCTAATGGGCTTGAAGTGGAACATTATAGGAGTAACATGGTGCTGACTTAGGGGAGCTCT
This sequence comes from Orycteropus afer afer, assembly GCF_000298275.1. Taxonomy (NCBI): domain Eukaryota; kingdom Metazoa; phylum Chordata; class Mammalia; order Tubulidentata; family Orycteropodidae; genus Orycteropus; species Orycteropus afer. The sequence continues at coordinate 17,618,494 of NW_006921620.1, forward strand.
TTGGCTCCGATTTGGCTATGCACATAGGTCAAATAAACTCTGTCTTAGAACCAGAGTTTGTCACTAAATATGTATTAGGGCTTATATTTCATCAGTGCCTAAGAGATAAGATAATTTGGCCATAGCTGTGGCAATATAACAAGAATTAATTATTTTCTTAAAAAAAAAAAAAAACTCACTGCCATCAAGTCGATCCTGACTCATACCGACCCCACCTTGGGTTTCCACAGCAGTATCTCTATGGAGGTAGATTGGCTAATTTAATTATTTTCTAGTGGGATTAATTGCTGAAAAGACATACTAAGCTGGGGATTTCAACACATCTATCCCTCATTATTTTGGGAATGCCTGGAAAGAGTATTGTAGAATGAGAGTTTTCTTGATGTGGCTTTTTAAAAATTGAAATTGAATCTAAAGATAATTTTTAAATAGATCGTGAAGGAGGTTCAGAAGGATTAGAGTTGAAAGTTTAAAGAGTATTCAGGTAGGAGAGTTAGTTTTTTTAAAAAGTTTTAACTTGGTGGGCTGCATTGGTGGGGATGGATAAACATAAAAATAATTCTTGTGGTTTCTCTTAAATGTTTTGACAAAATAGTTCTTTAAAGGTGAATAAATTGATGTCAATTATGGTAGAAGTGTGGAAAGCAATGAATCTTACTTGGAAACTACGAGTAGTGCTGTTCTAATTTAATGTGATTATATTGGTGTCAAGGAGCTCTGGTAGCATAGTGCCTAAGGCACTTGACTGCTAACCAGAACATTGGTGGTTCAAATCCACCAGTCACTCCTCGGAAGGAAGACTGGGAAATCTACTTCTGTAGTGATACGACCTTGGAAACCCAAGAAGGGGTCACTGTGAGATGGGTCCTGCTCAAGGACACATAACAACAACAACAACAACATATTGTTGTCGAGGAGACCTGGTGGCATAGTGCCTAAAGCATTTTGACTGCTAAGTGGAAGGTTGGTGGTTCAAAGCCACAGCTGCTCCATGGAAGAAAGAAGGGGCAATCTACTTTCATAAAGATTTACCACCTTGGAAACCCAATGTGGGTTTCTGTAAGTCAGAATCAACTTGAGGCAATGAGTTTGCTATCTGATTTATATTGGTGTCAAAGAAGCTTTGGTGATATAGTGGTTAAGGCATTTGGCTGCTAACCAAAAGAGGGGTGGTATGAACCTTACCAGCTGTTCCATGGAAGAAACATGAAACAGTCTGCTTCCATAAAGATTTACAGCACTGGAAAGTCAATAAGGGTCACTATGAGTCTGAATTGACTGTATGGCAATGACTTTTTTTGTTTTGGATATTGGTGTCAAGGAACCCTGGTGGCACAGTGGTTCCTGGTGGCTCACACACTAACCAGAAGGATAATGGCTTGAACTCACTAGCCATTTGGCCAGAGAAAGATGTGGCAACCTGCTTCTGTAAAGATTACACCTTGGAAGCTCTATAGAGCAGTTCTACCCTGTCACTATGGGGTATAGGGTACAGGACTACAGGGTCACTATGAGTCAGAATCAACTTGATGGTAACATGTTTGATTTTTTTGGGGGGCTGTATATTGGTGTCAGGCCATCTACAAGTTACATAAACATCAGAAATGCTATGACAAAGACTCTAACGTTCAGCATGTATTGTTGATTGAAAAAGAATTAAGTGATACAGGATAGAAATTTGAACAAAGCCATCCTATTATCCATGAGAAAACACATAAGTAAAGAGCCCTGCAAATGAAGGGCTCAGAATCAGCCCAACAGGAGACAAAAAACAAACCCAAACTCACTGCCATAGAGTTATATCCGACTCACAGTGACCCCTCCTTGGGTTTCCAAGGCAGCATCACTACAGAAGTAGATCGCCCAACCTTCCTTCTGAGGAGTGGCTGGTGGGTTTGAATCGCCAGCCTTCTGGTTAGCAGTCAAATGCCTTAGACATTACGCCACCAGAACTCCCAACAAGAGACAAGTTTGTCCTATGTTCCTAAATTGTGCTGTAAATATTTCTAACTCTTGAGTCTGACAGAATGAAAGTGGGGGACAATGTATTCTTATTGACTAAGGTACAAGAACTCCACTTCCAGTTTAAGGCTTTGAGTATGACTGTGATGCATATGATGTGGAGATTTCAGAAGATGAGCTAATTTTTTTTTCCTCCCCCCTGGCTGGCTTTGTAGTAGTTGTAGGTAGTAGTAGTAGTAGTAGTAGTAGTAGGTGAGTTATTTTTTCTTGATGAAATCTCAGAGTTAGTGACCAAAGTGGCAGGGGCTTTGGACTTACATTTTATCAAACAATAGAGCACAGCCTCAGATTTGTTCTTCCTGAGAAAAGTAAGCCACATAGAGTACTTTCTATTAAGGTTTCCTCAGATGCTCAGCCAAGGCAGAAGCTGTCCTGGGAGATCTGACAAAACCAAATGAAGGTAATTTAGCTGCAGGGGACATTTTAGAGCATCTTTAGATATTTGAGTCTTGCAAGATCCGAATCATCTTTTGTTTAGATGAATCAGAGTTTCACTTTCTGAGCTTCAAAAACAAAGCTCAATGTATTTGAAGTGTAATTACCAATATTGAGGATTATAGCCACCTAACTTGGCAGACTATTACTCTTTCTTTGGTGCAGTTCTTTAATCAAGGGCATTTTAGGGGCCAAATTTGACAGATGCAGTGCTAGAGATAGATTGGGAACAAGGTTCTGGGATAAGTTGCATTTTCTCTAGCTTCTGTGTCAAAGCAATTGGCAATCTATTAGAAAGTTTCATTGTCTGCATCAAAGCCAGCAGAGTGTATTGCACTATCTCTCTGGCAGAAGTAACAATAGGATAAAGTGGTTTTGATAAAATCTCATTATATTTTATTTATGGAAGAGAAAAGGAGTCCCTTTTTATAGAGAAGAAAAATTGTTGGTGTTATATGGTCTTATTTCTCTGGATGTTGGGAACCCTGGGTGACTCAGCTACATTGTAGTCTTGGGTTCAAAGAATTGTTGTTGTTGTTGTTAAGTGCCATTGAGTCGGACCTGACTCATAGCAACCTCTCGTTGGGGACCCCTCCTTGGGTTTCTGAGGCAGCATCACTAGGAAAGTAGATTGTCCAACCTTCCTTCCGAGGAGTGGCTGGTGGGTTTGAACCACCAGCCTTCTGGTTAGCAGTCAAATGTCTCAGGCACTACACCACCAGAGCTCCTGGATCAAAGACTTCTGCCTCCTAAATGTTGTTCTACAAATGTTCCTTGGGGAAAAAATAACAGCAGAAGTAACCACACAATAGCAATAAGAGCAAAAGCATTCTCTGGGCTCCTGTTCTTGAGTTATTTTGATTCAATACACTTAATGTACTAAGTTATTTTGCTTTTTCACAAAAATTTAGAAACTTTCAAGGGGATCTTTTAAATTCAGAGGCTGCTGAGTTGATTCCAACTCACAGTGACCCCATGTGTCTCAAAGTAATAGTGTGTTCATAGAGTTCTTGTGACTGTGACATTCTGAAGTAGAACACTGGGTCTTTCTTCTGTGGTGCCTATGGGTGGGTTTGGACTACTAACTGTTTACTAGCTAGCGTCAGTTGTTTGTGCCACCCGGGAACTACTAAGGAAACCATGTTGTGATTGTTGGGTGCTGTCAAATCTTCTTCGCACACTCTTTATTTCTCTTCAATCTAATTTTAATTCTTTTGCTCTCTCTATCGCCCCTTCTTTCCTTTCTCCCCTCTAGGTACCAAAAGCAACTTCACACAATAACTATGTCTTTGCTTCACATCCTTCTTAGAATCTATGCAGTATAACTATTATTTAATTCTGTTCTCCAGTTGCTCATCCTAACCTCAAAGATCAATCTGTTTATTTCATTGCTTCAAACCAGTTCACCCAAGTTCATTAATGGCCAATGAAGTGATACTGGAACAGACCTGAACTTTTAAAATATGGGTGAACTAGAACACCAACAAAAATGGGAAAAATTACAGATTGAAGCCCTGCTAAAAATGTGATTTCTCTTAGAAAACAAGGGCACCCTGCAAGTTGCATTGCAACCAAATCTCTTGACAGGCTGAGTAGAAAACAGTGGTGTCCTGCTCAAAGGTAGTGTGGCTAATTGTGCCATTTTGTATGTGTGTAACTCTCCACGGTCCTGGCAGCAATGCACTGTCATTCATTTTGCCTTTTCCAAGTGTCTCATTTCAGACCTCTGACCCATAATTTTTTTCCTTTCTGGTTACCATTCTGGATCACCCAAATCTTCAAAATTTGGGTCTATTCCAGTTTTGCTTCATCAGCCATGACTGAACTGGTTTGAAGCCTTGATTTAGATATTGATACACAAAAGCAGAGTATCTGAAATCAAAGCCAGTTCTTCCTCAGAACTTAAAGAATGCTTCTCTCCTTTAAAATGCTTCAAGTTCTCCATTTGGTGAAAGATACCAGGAAGGTGGAGAGGCAAGCTTGAAGAAAGTCACCATTCTTGGCTCCTATTGTTATTATGTACCATAGTGATAACTTTACATGTCAATGATGCAAGATTATATCTATTATTTGAACACATCTTTTATATTTTAAAGAAATATTCTGACTGGATGCATGATGAAAGGATTTTGTAGTTAACGGAATATCTATAGTAAAGGAGAATGCTGCTTGCAGTTAACCTTGCATCCTATACTGGCATACACAGCAGTGTTTAACCTACTTCTTTTTACCATTTACACTGGGTATATACATTACAAATAGAGGACTATCTGGGTTTAAATTTTCATCAGAGAGTAGATAATAGTTTCAGTATGCTGGTTTGTAACCCAGCCCCCCAAAAAACTGCATTATCTTTAGCATTAGATCAAAAAATCTTCTATCTGTGAAAGTACTCAAAGCATATTATCTTGTAATGCTTTTTGAAAAGAATTATTTTGAGTTTGAGAAATAGTGAATAAAATTCAAAACTGAAGCTTATTTTTCTACTTTTTTTTCTCCAAGAACTTTTTTTCTTGACTTAGAAGAAGGTTAATTGCTAATTTTTTATCATCCCAAGAGGCAGGCTCCTTATTATAATGCTAGATCATATACTGGGATGTCCCTTATCTTACATGACTCACTAATTATTAAAATATTCTTTTTTTTTTCTCCAGCTGTTTTCTTTCTGAGTAAACAAATTGCTAAATTCACTTGGCTTCCATTTGCACTTCATTGCTTCTTGACAGCAAATACTCTGCAAAAATGAGTTGCCTCTGGGTGTTTATAATCTCCAAGGACAGAAGAAACAATGTGTGCATGATTTCTCTAATTTAAAAACCAAAAACCACCCTCCTTAAAAATCTAACACATTTTTAAAATATTGCATAAAATTATTTTTTAGACTTCATAAATTCATCGTATCTGTTTCTGGAATCACCAAATTCCTTAATTTGACATTTTAAGGTGTGATTTTATTAAATGGCAGAAAAGGCACCATCATTGGGGAATAAGATCACTAGGGTCAGAGACATAGAAGTGATGGCATACTATTGTATTTAGACAGTGCAGAATTGATCTGGATTCTGACTAACCAGTGTTGCATGTTTAAAGAATCGAGAGAGTAATGATTTATTTTCCAACCAATTCAGTTCAGTCTGGTTTGATTGTATTTCAGTCTTTGGAAACAGAATCACAATGCTGGGGCAATTTTTATTCTGTCCTTGGTGACTGAGAAGCAGGTATTTTAGCATGCATCAGACTTGTAATGCATGCCACACGCACATTTGCTAGTTTCTTCAACTCCTGTGACCAAACTTTTTGGTAGAATTTGGATTTTGTTGTTCTAGTCATGCCTCAGGGAAAGGCAGCTTATAGAGTTCAATACACTTTATATTTAAGAACAAGTTTGTGAATTAAAAAGAAATTGGAAGTATGTCTTCAGCATGAATTCTCACTTCATTTTTGGATGATAGAGTGGTTAGAATACTGCTTTTTGAAGCCACACAGATACGGGATGGGAGACCCAGCTCTACCACTTTTTAGTTCTATGTTACTGAGCAACTTACTAGCTTCTAATAATGGGTATCTATTTCATTAGGTTACTAGGAAGGTAAGATGGGATAATGCACACAAAGTGATTAACCCAGAAGCTGACACAGAATGAAGCTGCAGGAATTGTTTCTTCTCATTATTATTGGCATTATTATTATTGTTAATAGGAACCATTAGTTAAATGTTTAAAGCATGCTATAAAATGAATATTAGGTTTTACTTATTAGTTGTTAGGTTCTTAATAGGAATGATGAGTGTCAGGGCTACTGACTAAAGGTATGCCCATGAATTAATAGATATGATGGCAGTACCACAGTGGACTCAGAAGTTTTTTTAACTTTGGGAGCTAGAGGATTCGTTTTGGTTAATAACAATGAAGATACTTTTAAATTAATATATATTTGATTCATTTCACTTCCACTACATTTATGAAGGTTAGGAATTATCATGCCCATTTTTTAAGTAAACAGTGGTCTTAATAGGAGCTCTGGTGGCGTAGTGCCTAAGGCATTTGACTGCTAACCAGAAGGCTGGTGGTTCAAACCCACCAGCCACTCCTTGGAAGGAAGATGTGGCAATTTACTTCCATAGAGATACTGCCTCCGAAACCCAAGGAGGGGTCACTATGAGTGGGATTCGACTTGACAGCAGGGAGTAGGTGTTATTAATTGGATCGTGTCCTTCAAAAAATAAGTATTGGAATCCTAACCTCTTTACCTACATATATAACCCTACTTAAATAGGATTTCTTTGTTATGTTCATAAGGTCAAATCAGTGTAAGGTGTGTCTTAAGCCTAATCATTTTTGCCATATGAAAAGAGCAGATTAGGCACAGAAGCACAAATGGGGGAACACAGGAGGATGTGTGAGAATTGCCAAGGAATGAAAGAATACTGGGTTACAGAGCTGAAAAAAGGATCTTCCCCCAGAAAAGACACAGAGAGAACATTCCCCCAGAGCCAGTGCCCTGAATTGAAATTTCTAGCTTCTTAAACTGTGAGGAAATAAATTTCTATTCTTTAAAGTCATTCACTTTGGTAGTTCCCTTACAGTAGCACTAAGAAACAAAGACACTGAGATCCAGAGATTCTAAATAACCTGTCAAAGATAAAATAATAAATAAAAAAAAACCTCATTGCCATCAAGTCTGTCCCGACTCATAGCGACCCCTCCTTGAGTTTCCAAGGCAGTATCTCTACTAGATTGCCCAGTCTTCCTTCTGAGGAGTGGCTAGTGAATTTGTACCACCAGCCTACTGGTTAGCAGTCAAATGCCTTAGGCACTATGCCACCAGAGCTCCCAGATAATTTAATAGGCCAAACTAAAACTTGTATTTGGATTTAGTTGACTCCAGTGAATTTTTTTTTTTCTTTTAAAATATGCATTGCTACCTCTTTTCAGAATTCAGTTCCTGAAATTTTCTTCCATTTTTATTTTTCTGATTAATAACGTAACAGTTGCTTATATTTGGTAAATTAAAATACAGAAAAACACGTAAGTGATAACAAAGACATCAGCAATCTTATTACTATAAGTTAGCCAGCATAAGATTTTGGTGTTTATTCTATCTAAATATAGTTGTTAATACATAGAGGAAAGCTTAGTGTTGTTTCCAGAATCAAAATGCTTTGTTAATACATAGATGAGCCCTTCTTTGAACTCCCTGAATTTTCTAGATCTTCTTCAGTAAACCCTTGTGTCCTGGGCCTTGTTTTCTGCCAAGAGCAGTAGGAAGGCCATCTTCCCTTTGTTCTCAGTTTGTAAAACATCATGCTGGCAAACAGAGGAGTAATTTAGTGTGTGATGATCTGTATTTATGGGATGAACTTCAATTGCCCAAAGTGATGCCAATAAGACATTAAAGATTCTCTACCAGTTTAAATATATATATCTTGGGTATATATATCCTGTTTGGAATGGGGTGGGAGGTAAAAGAACCAGCCCAGAAAGTATTTCATTAAAGTCTAGATTCAATTAACTGTACATGTTATTTTTTTCTGTAATTGCTTCTGGATTTAGATGATTAGATTTTGAAATCACCTGAGTATGGTAAGAGAGAACACAGTCAGGCTCAAAATGAGAATATGCAGTGGAAAGGTGTGGGGAACATGGACGATGCCACCTCCATGAAGTCAAGTGAAAGATAATTGTGGGAAATTTGTTTTATTTGACCTATTTGAGTCAAGTTTATTCCTTGAGCCCAATACGGTTTCATGGGTTTTGATGATCTATTGAAATGCAAGGATCTTATGTGTGTGTGTGGAGGGGGAGGAGATGCAGTACAAATATGTATTTGTAATGTTTCTCAGGATGTGAGTTATTATTTATATATGGCTTATTAAAGATCTCTTAGGATGAGTGCTCTGGTGGCGTAGTGCCTAAGGCATTTGACTGCTAACCGAAATGCTGGCGGTTCAAACCTACCAGCCACTTCTGGGAAAGAAGATTGGACAATCTACTTCCATAGTGATACTGCCTCGGAAACCCAACGAGGAGTCGCTATGAGTTGGATCTGACTTGATGGCAGTGTGTTGCATTGTTGTTGTGTTAGGATAGGTGTGGGAGTAAACCAGGCAATCTCTGCTTTCAAAAAACAATAGTCTCTCACTTTTTATTACGTCAAATATGTATTTTCCTTTTATTCTTTTTTGTTTTTTTGCCTTAAAGAGAGTTTAATTTTTTTTTCCTCCCAATTCACTTAAGGGATTTCTATAGCCAGTAATCCACAACACCCAATGCTGATTATGTGATTTGGACTTGAAGCCATTTTTTTTTTTTTATCTCATTAGCTTAGCTTTTAGTCTTTCCAAATCTATAAATGATGAATGACATAATTTTAATGTAGAATTGACCTTGGACTTGGTTTGTAATTGATGTCTACTCACTTGGTGGCAACAAAGATAGAACCCAGGAGATGGGAGAGCTGCTATCAGAAACAATGGGATGAGTATAAAATTGAAAACTTGTGAAAATAGAAAATTAAAAAACTGATGAAATTAAGAAAGATAAGAATCTTTTATTTCCTTTCACCTAGACAAAATAGTCTGGTGGTTGAGACATTTGGAATTATCTTCAGCTAAATTTTACTTGCAGGTGATATTTTTGAGAATTCCCACTTTTTGTTGAATCACCTTTCTTTGCAGTGAGCACAAATATACATCTCTTCCAGTCAGTTGGCTAGGTAGTTGTCTTCCAAATTTCTTAGGAAAGACAAATGAACACTTATAGCATTGCATTCTTTTGTTGTAACATCTCAATTGGTGTTCCATCAATTCCTGATGTATAGAAAGAGGGAACTCAGTTATGCTCAAATTGAGAATATACAGTGGAAAGGTGTAGGGAACATGGATGATGTCACCCCCATGCTCAAAGTACTCAAGGTCATACTTTGGCTCTCATGGACTTGTTTTAATTTTCCTCAGTTTCAACTTGAATTGCATATAGTCTGTTTTGCAGTCAGCCTCTGGATTTGTTTTGGCTGATGATATTTAACTTCTCCATTGTCACATTTAAGTAAAATTTTACTGAAGATAATTCAAAAATAGTTGCAGCAATACATCAACAGGCAATTGCCAGTAACTAAGCTAGATTCAGAAGAGGGTAAAGACTGAAATATGTCATTGCTGATGTCAGATGGATATTGACTGAAAGTAGAGAATACCAGAAGGATGTTTACTTGTGTTTTACTGACCATGCAAAGACATTCAACTGTATGGACCAGACCAAATTATGGACAACACTGCAAAGAACAGGAATTTCAGAACACTTAATTGTCCTCATGTGTTTGTCTACATAAACAAAGTGACAGTCATCTCAATAGAACAAGGGGGTATTGTGTACTTTAAAACCAGGAAAGTTGTGCATCTAGGTTTTATCTTTTCACCACACTTATTCAATCTGTATGCTGAGCAAGTAATTGAAGAAGCTGGACTATATGAAGAAGAATGCAGCATCAGGATTTCAGAAGACTTATTATTGTTGTTGTTGTTATGTGCTGTCGAGTCGGACCCGACCCATAGCAACCCCTCCTTGGGTTTCCGAGGCAGTATCACTACGGAAGTAGATTGCCTCATCTTCCTTCTGAGGAGTGGCTGGTGGGTTTGATCCGCCAGCCTTCTGGTTAGCAGTCAAGTGCCTTAGCCACTATGCTACCAGAGCTCCCAGAAGACTCATTAACAACCTGCAATATGCAGCTGACACAACCTTGCTTGCTGAAAGTGAAGATGATATAAAGTACTTATTGATGAAGATCAAAGACTTCAGCCTTCAGTATGGATTACACCTTAAGATAAAGAAAACAAAAATCCTTATAACTAACCAATAATCAACATTATGATAAACAGAGAAAATATTGATGTTGTCAAGGATTTCATTTTACTTGGATCCACAATCATCCATGGGACCAGCAGACAAGAATTCAAATGACTATTGGACAAATCTGCTGCAAAAGACCTTTAAAAGTGTCAAGAAACAAAGATGTCACTTTGAGGACTAAGGTGAACCTGACCCAAGCCATGGTATTTACAATCACTCCACATGCAGGAGAAGGCTGGACAATGAATAAGGAAAACTGAAGGAGAATTGATGTGTTTGAATTATCGTGTTGGCAATAAATATTAATATACTGTGGACTATAAGAAGACTGAACAAATATGTCTTAAAGAAATATAGTGAGAATGTTCTTAAGATTTGAGGATGGTAAGACTTTGCCTAACATGCTCTGATCATGTTATAAGGAGGGACCAATCCCTTGAGAATGACATAATGCTTGGTAAAGTAAAAAGTCAGCAAAAGAGGAAGTCACTCAAGAAGATGAATTGACACAGTGGCTGCAACAATGGGCTCAAACATAACAACAGCACAGGACTGGGTAGTATTTAGTTCTGTTCAACTGACTCAAGGGCACCTAAAAACTACAACAATAGTGCCAGCTTAGAAAGAGAAATCAGTGATAATAAATAGATAAATCAGAGACATTCCACTAATATTTGATTGGTTTTCTGTGTTTTATGGAGGACTCTAGGCTTCTGCCATCCAAGGTTACTTTCAGATATTTGAATGTGCTGTTTTCTCACTTTCAACCTTTTACTCTGTTTCTTCTGTCTTCACTCATTCTTCATAATTCAATTTAGAACCTTTTTTGGGAAACCTTTCTTGTCTTTTTCTTCTGTGTTTTTGCTCTCTCACATGAGGTCACTATGAATCAGATAGACTCAACACAACTTAACAATGATTCCAATAAAGTTGAAACCATGAGTAAATCAAGTAAGTATCAGTGCTAGTGATGAGAAAATGTTCTTCCTTTCTATTGGGAATGGCATTTTTGAGGAAAGTACTGTTTCAAGGATGAAGAAAAGGAAGGGAGACATGAAGACTATAAAATTTCTATATATAGATTTATATTTAGAAGCAAATAAAACTGAGTTTCTTATAAAAATCATACTAAAGTGAATAATTAAGCACTTACAATTGTGTCTAAGTGAAAAATGATACATTCTTTTTGGAACATGAACTATTTTTTTATTTTACTACAAGTCTGAAGACTCCTACTGAGAGCTGGGGACCTAAGGACGAAGCTGAGATTGTTAGAAAGATAGGTGACAAGTTTAACTGTTTTGAAAATTAAAAATACTGAGAAATAACTCAAAATGAAATAATTTGCTACAACAGTAAAAAGACGGCATTGATTGGAATGTGGTTTTATCTAGAAATATGAGGCAGAATATAAGTAGCAAATATTTTTCAGAATGTATAGCAAAAATCTTTTTATAAAGTATTGAAAACTAAGAATGATATGTTTGGGAAAATAATATTTTCATGCCTGACACTGTAGCAGAATAAATCATGGGACATATAGGTTATGCCTCAAAAAATAAGATTTATCACATTTAAAATGCTATAGTTCAACTCTTTTGTTAGTATTGGGCAAACCTCTGCAATAAGTCAGGCATTTCTAAGTAATTGGAGAGCTCACAGGAATAAGAATTTTAGAGCTGGGACAAATATTATGGAAAATCTAGTCTGACCTATTTATTTTATAGTTGAAGGAATCGAGTCTCAGAGAATGGAGTGAATTTTCCAGGGAAATTGAAGGAATTATTAACCAGATATCAGGACGTCAGGATCTCAGGCTGCTGCCCATTCTTGGTGACGATGTATCATACTGTGTGATATGTCAAGACTTTCTTTACTAGGAATTATATATGGAATTAAGCTGCTTACCTGGCTAGATGGAGTTCTAGCCTTGAAAATGATGAGGTACAATTACATTGAACAAGTATTTATTTAGCACATCACTCTGCTTGGCACTCTGAAAATTAGAAAAATAATAGAAGGCATAGCCCCTCTTTTAGTGGCATGTGAAAATGCAAATATCTCATAAAATGTTAATTTTTCCAGACATGAATTGTCTTACATCAAATATGTTCTCAGCTGTTAGCATATCCTGCTGCTGTGTGAATTATTCTGATTCGTAGTGACCCTATAGGACACAGTTTCATAAAATAGTACAGAACTCCTCATAGGTTTTCCAAGGCTATGATCTTTACAGAAGCAGACTGGTATATCTTTCTTCTGCAGAACAGCTGGTTGGTTCAAATTGCCAACATTTCAGTTAGCAGCCAAGAGCTTAACTATTGCACAGCACCAGGGCTTCTCAGCATAAAACCAAAAAACCCAAACTCACTATGACCTTATAGGACAGAGTAGAACTGCTCCATAGGGTTCCCAAGGCTGTGATCATTACAGAAGCAGGCTACTATCTCTTTCTCCCATGGGGCAACTGGGGGATTCAAACTACCAATCTTTCTGTTAGCAGCTGAGCAATTAGCCACAGCACCATAAGAGCTCCACCACAGTTAACAAAGGGCCTGGTATATAATACATGGTAAAATATAGCTGAATGACTCAATCACTCAATAGTGAACTCTGAATGATTAAACAGCAAATTCAGAGCAAACACAATAAGAAAAGGGGGCCTAATACTATAGTATCCTGGTTATAAGCAATGGCTCAATTGGAGGAAAAAAAAAATAGAAGCTATATTTAATTTTTTTTTTTTTTTTTGTAAAGGAGAAAGATAGTGGGAATAGAGGAAAAGACAAACAAACAAGCAAAAAAGCTTGCCATCATTATGGCATCGCAGAATGCTGAGACAGCAGGTTGAAAGATAAGTCATTTCTCAACAGAAAGTACCTGCAGATATTTTTCAGGGTATTTTGGAGGGAAGTAAAGCCAATGAAGCTTCTCTTTAAAGTGAACTTTGAGAAATGCCTGCAAAAAGACTGAGGATAGACGATTCTGATGCTAGAAAAGCCTGTGTAAACTCAAACTAAACCAAACCTCCTGCCACTGAGTGGATTCCAACTCATAGTGACCACCATTGGGTTTCTAGGCTGCAAATCTTTACAGAAGTAGATTGCCTCATCTTCCTCCGTGGGAGCAGCTGGTGGGTTTGAAGTGCTGATCTTTTGGTTAGCATCCAAATGCCTTACCCACTATAGCACCAGAGCTCCTTAGTAAGAAAAACAAAACAAAACAAGAAGAGCCTCTATCAACTCCTAATTCACTTATACTTGTTAAGCACTCACTAGATGCTTGTTTTAGTTAGTTTCCCCAGAGATGACCTTTAGGATAAGGATTTGCTTCTAAGGAATTTATGAAAAAAACTGCTCCCTGAAGAAACTGGTACATAGTGGGGAAGCAGGACAAGGATGAGTAAGAAGCCAAAGATGAGACCTCAGGCAAAGTCTTAGCCTCAGCCTGATTCCCTAGAGAAAGTATGGCATATGAATTACTCTTCAAAATCTGTCCCAACTTCAGGCAAAAAGGCTGTTTTCATGCTCCCACATCAGTCAGTCATTGACTTAGGTTTGGGTGGGGATGAGTGGAGGGGGGGATATGAACTTTCAAGTTTTTCCACATCTTTCTGTGTGTAGGAAAAGAGGTTCCAGTAGCCTAAGTTTAGTCCTCCAAAGAGAGTCAGAGTACAGGTTGTTAGTAGCATGAAAAAACCAGAGGTGGGTGCACAAAATTGGTAACAATGGATCAAAGGAATTCTGGCCAGAGTAGTGATAGTATCTGCCACAGCAAAGGTAAGCAAAATTTTTCTGTAAAGGGCCAGATAGTAAACATTTTAGGTATTGTGGGGTGCGCTGTAGTAAATTACCTGGTATGGCTTTTCTAACCATAAGTCTTTGTAAACTCTGTGGTGAAATTTGCTGTGAGCAACTGAGGAGCTCCTGGTCGTAAAAGTTATCCATCAGGGGTATTTCTGTTGGGCTTAACACAAAGCAATGTTCTGGAAGGTTCCTGCTCTCTCTCAGGTGCTTAGAATTCGGATGTTATGATTGGTTAGTTTCACCACTCTGCCAAGCCCAAAAGGAGGCCTCCTAGAGGCAGAAGTCTCTCTCTGACTGCTGATCGAGGAAGACGTGCTCCTGAAAGAGACTCGCGCTCCTGAAAGAGACACATGCTGTTGGGAAAGAGACAAAAGAGACACGCATTGCTGAGTGAGACACTGAGGGACACGCACTGTTGGGAGAGAGACTGTGAGAGACTGTTAGGAGAGAGACTGTGCTCTGGAAGAGAGACTGAGTGTTTTTTCCTGAACTTGAATTATAGCCTGGTGCTTCCCTAATAAACCCCATAATCTGTGAGTTCTGTGTGGCCACTGCAGTGAATTACAAGACCCAGGAGAGAGGTGGGGTGGGTGCTTTGGGAAGAACGGTTGGTGAAAGGGCTGGAGGGAGGCAGCCTGTCTGGCCTTGCAGGAATAGGCCTTGGATTACTGATAGTGATTCTGTCTTCCTCTTGTGTGGTTAGAGGAGGTCAGGAGATGCAGCCTTCTTATCTTTTTTGCAGTTGGTGTCAGAAGTGGTGGGATTCCTTGCAGTGGCTCCAGACTCATAGAAACATGAGACTTTGTAAAAGAAAGAAGGAAGGGGCCTGGGAAGTGAAACTTTGGATTCTTAGATGGTTACTTTGTTTGGTGTTACCTCTTAAAGGAGATAATTGATCCAGAGGCTAGGGCTTTTGGTTACACCCAGCAAAAGGCCCAAGGACATATGCATAGAATGGGACGATAATCAAAGTGAAGAGATGAACCTGGAATGTCTTTAAAAGGATTATGTGTTTTGGATTACGTGTTTACCTGAATGTACTACGGTATTGAATGTTCTCTTACCTGCTTGTACATTAGAAATGATTATGGGGTATGTGGATAACAGATAATGTGTAAGTCCACCTTTAGCCAATACTTGATTGGAAAAGTTAAAAGGGGAAATAGAATTTTCCCAGAAGAAATACAGGCTTTTGTTTCAAAGCCTGTGTGTAGAGTATAGGAGGTTTAGGTAGAAAACCTGAGCCCCACCCAGTACTACTGAGGGAACAGAAGATTTGCATTTGAATAAGGACCTGAAGAGGAAAAAATAGTGACTGTTTGGCTCTTTGAATTTCGGCAAGCAGACTGGTTTTGGGTGCATCAAGACCTGAAAGTCAAGGTCGATGAGAGAGAAACTGTTGTACCCAGACTGTAAAGGAGAATTTCGGAAGAGAAGAA
>NW_006921620.1:17634498-17647747 GCF_000298275.1 Orycteropus afer afer
GCAGATAAAGGCCCTAAGGAGTGTTTAGAATTACAAAAGTTCTGTTAGCACTACTGACACTAAAAGGTTTCTGGTTAAAGATTTTCCTGGAGGCTGCTAGAACTCTGGCTTCAGATTGACTCACAAAACCCCTTCCAGGACTGAAAATTAAAGGAAGCCAGTGAGTAGTAAACTTGTATGTTGCTCGCCTGTGACCACCTGGGTCCACTTGAGTGGAAATGGGGGAAGTTCAGCAAAGAAGAAACGGGCTGAGTTTGGTACTCTTTAACCTAGGCCATGTAGGATGGGGATGAGAGGAAGGGCTGGCTGGTCTGAAGTGCAAGGAGTTGTGAGCCTATGGGCATTGAAATAGTCCCTGAGGACTGAAGATATGAAAGAAGGTGCTGGCTGGTCTGAAGTGAAGGGAAGAGTGTGACTCCCAAACTTGGCAGTTGGTACCCATGACCTAGCTGGGATAGCTAGGGTTGAGCTGAACAGACCTGACCAAATGAAGAGGAAGATGTTTGACACTGAGCTGGTGTTAAGTTGCTGCAATTTGATGGCTTGTGCTGGGCTGGACTTTGCTTGTTTATGGATCCAGATACCTGAAGTTTCTAAGCAGGAGAGAAGATTCTCCAGAAAAAGGACTATGCTTCTCTCCTCAGAGCACTGGTTTGACAGGGATGGGCAAATTAGAAATTGGCTGTTTAAAATGGGGGAAGATAAAGGGATGCAGTGGCTGGCTTACACACTTTCATGGGCTATTCTTAAACTGATGGTGAAGGGGATGTTAATTTTTGAAGTATAAAAGGGATAATGGCTAGAAAATCCAGGGGGTGGCCTGAGTGAGCTGTAGTAAATTACCTGGTATGGCTTTTCTAGCCATAAGTCTTTCTAAACTCTGGGGTGGAATTTTCTGTGAGCAACTGAGGAGCTCTTGATTGTAAAAGTTATCCACCTGAGGTATTTCTGTTGGGCATAACACAAAGCAATGTTCTGGGAGGTTCCTGCTCTCTCTCAGGTGCTTAGAATTTGGATGTTATGATTGGTTAGTTTCACCACTCTGCCAGGCTCAAAAGGAAGCTCTTAGAGGCAGAAGAAGTCGCTCTCTCTATGACTGCCGGTTAAGGAAGACGTGCTGCTGAAAGAGACACACACTCCTGAAAGAGACACACACTGTTGGGAAAGAGACACAAGAGACAAGCATTGCTGAGTGAGACACGCACTGTTGGGAGAGAGACTGTGAGAGACTGTTAGGAGAGAGACTGTGGGCTGGGAGAGAGACTGAGCGTTTTTTTCCTGAACTTGAATTATAGCCTGGTGCTTCTCTAATAAACCCTGTAATCTGTGAGTTCTGTGTGGCCACTGCAGTGAATTATCAAACCCAGGAGAGAGGTGGTGGGTACTTTGGGAGGAATGGTTGATGAAAGGGCTGGAGGGAGGCAGCATGTCTGGCTTTGCAGGAATAGGCCTTGGATTACTGGTAATGATTCTGTCTTCCTCTTGTGTGGTTAGAGGAGGTCAGAACATGTGGCCTCCTTGCCCTTTTTGCATGGGGCATATGGACTCTGTTACAATTAATCAACTCATTCATTATAGCACAAAAGTACCCATAGACAACAAACAAGTGAATAAATTTAACTGTGTTGCAATAAAACTATAGATGCTGATGAAGGAGCACTGGTAGTGCAATGGTTAAGTACTTGACTGCTAACCAAAAGGTTGGTAGTTCAAACCCACTAGCAGCTCAGTGGGAGAAAGATGTGGCACTGTAGCAGTCTGCTTCCATAAAGATTACAAACTTGGAAATCTTACTCTGTCCTATTGAGTCAACTATGAGTTGGAATTAACTTGATGGCAATGGTTTTGCTTGAGTGGACACTGAAATTTCAATTTTATACATTGCTCACAAGGTGCAAAATATTATTTTTGTTTTAACTTTCCCCTCTCTAACTATTTGAAAATGTAAAAGCTATTCTAAGTTTGCCAGGTATAAAATGCAAAAACAAAAAACTACACTAAACAGAAACACAGGCATTGTGCCTGGGGTTTAGTTTGTTGATTTCTCTGTGTTAAAGATTGTATTGTGTTCCTCAAAAAAGATATGTTAAAATCCAACCTCTGTACCTATGTGTGTAACCCTATTTAGAAATAAGGTTTCTTTTGTTATACTAATGTTATGTAACACCATATTATATACAAACACTTCTGTACAATCCCTAGTTAAATCCCTCTAAAGCCTATTCTATTAAAATCTTATGGGAGCCCATGGGACAAAATCAGGTGCTGTATCCATTGGGTACTAGGTGTGTGGCTGGGTGGATTGGGGCTGCGTTGGCAGCAGTATCCGGACTTTGTGTGCACATCCAGGTATGCGGATGGAGGTGGAGAGGTGGCCACAGGGTACGTGTTCCAGTAGCCCAGGGGTAATGCCCCTGACTGCCACCACTTTGTTGGTGTAGCAACTTTCTGATCATGTGCAGCATGTGCCCAGACCCGGGAACCAATGAGTGCCTGCCTGAGACCCAGATGGCGTATCTCCACCTGCAGCAGGAGCGGATGTGGCAGGCTCTGCTCTGTGCTGGCAGTGATAGGCTACTGGCTGCTGGACCGTTGAAGAAGCCAGGAAAAGGGGAAGGAGGAGGCACTGCAAAATTAGGATGCACCCTGGAGTCCCTCTGCTCCTTCACTTTCAATTTGGGATGTTTAAAATCATTAAACACAATGCCATTCAATCAATTCCGACTACTCTTTAGGACAGAGTAGAACTGCTCCATAGGGTTTCCAAGGCCATAACATTTTTCCCCCATTTGTTCATTTTTTATTTATTTTATTTTATTTTTTGGATTTTAAATGCATTTTATTGAAATATAATTTATGTACAGTGAAATACACAAAACTAAGGTGACATGGGCCAATGCATTTTTTTTTTTTTTTTGCAGTGTTCCCTCCCCTCCGCTTCCACCCCTGGTAACCAGTTAAGAAAATTTTCTTCCATATATAAACCTTTCCTTGACTTTTTATAATAACAAACTAATACTCAGCCACTCCTCAGAAGGAAGGTTGGGCAATCCTACTTCCGTAGTGATACTACCTCGGAAACCCAAGGAGAGGTCACTATGAGTCGGGGCTGACTTGAAGGCAAATAACAACAACAAACTGTATTTGTCCTTCTGCAATTGTCTTATTTTGCTCAGCATAATGTACTCCAAGTCCATCCATGTTACCTGGTGTTTTTCAGAGTCCCATTATTCTTTAGTGTTGCATAGTATTCCATTGTGTGGTTTGGTTATCCATTCTTCTGTTCATGGGCACCTAGGTTGTTTTCATGTTTTGGCTATTGTAAATAGTGCTGCGATGAACATGGATGTGCATATATCTGTTCTTGCCCTGGCTCTTACTTCTTTAGGATATATACTTAGTAATGGGATTGCTGGGTCAAATGGTATTTCTAATTCCAACTCTTTAAGGAATCTTTTTCCACAGTGGTTGTATCATTTGGCAGTCCCACCAGCAGTATATGAGAGGTGCAATCTCTCCGCATCCTTGCCAGCATTTGTTACGTTCTGTCTTGTTGAACTTTGTCATTAATGTTGGGGTGAGATGGTATCTCATTGTTTTTGATTTGTATCTCTCTAATGCCACTCCTCGGAAGGAAGATGGGGCAATCTACTTCCGTAGTGATACTGCCTCGGAAACTCAAGGAGGGTTCACTATGAGTTGGGTTTGACTCCATGGCAAATAACAACAACAACAACAACAACAATGGCTAATGATCATGAACATTTCTTCATGTATTTTCTGGCCATCTGAATATCCTCTCTAATGAAGTGTCTATTCATATCTTCTGCCCATTTTTTAACTGGATTATTAATCTTTTTGTTGTTGAGGTGTTGGAGTGTTCTATAAATTTCAGAGATAAGTCCCTTGTCAGATATGTAATTATTGACAAGTATGAATTTGGTGCTGTCATTTTGTTATGTGCTTATTCATGGTGTTGATTTCTTTGTGCCATATAATTTTCTGTGCTGAGCTCATTTTGTTTATGAATCATGTTATCACTTCCTTCATTGCTATTGTTTTAGTATTTTCTAAGTATTTGTGCTCTTCCTATTTTTATTTTGATGTGAAGTTTTATCATTTTTCTTTGAGGTTATCCTGTGATTTATAATTTTCTTCCCAAGTTTAAAACAGTCCGTTCTATCTTGCAGTTGTCTTGATTTCTCCACCATTTAGAAGTTCTATAACTACACAGCTTTTTCCCTCTTTTTGGTTTGTAGTTATCCTCATTTGTCAATTGATGTCTTTGGTTCCCTGTTTACAATCTTTAGGCTTATTTACTTTGGATACTTCTGCAACTGGGTTGGTTTCTGGGTTATGTCATCATGTGTGCTTGTGGTCAGTTGTTGTTTGCTGTTGTTGGTTCTCAGTCCAAAGGACTCCCTTTAGCATCTCTTGTAAGGCTGGTCTGGTTTTAACAAATTCCCTTAATTTCTGCTTATCTGGAAATGTCCTAATTTTACAATCATATTTAAGGGACAATTTTGCTGGGTATATAATTCTTGGTTGGAAATTTTTCTCTTTCAGGCTTTTATATATACCATCCTATTGTCTTCTCACTTGCACAGTTTTTGCTGAGAAATCTGAGCTCAGTCTTTTTAGTTGCCCCATGTAGATAACTTTTCATTTTTCCCATGCTGCTTTCAGGATTCTTTCTTTATCTTTGGTTTCGGTGAGTTTGGTAATGATATATCTTGGTAATTTTCTTTTGGGGTCTATCTTGTTTGGGGTTCATTGGACTTCTTGAATGGATATATTCTCATCTTTCATCATACCAGGAAAATCCTCTTCTAACAAATCTTCAAAAATTTTTTCTGTGGTTTTATTTGTCTTTTCCTGTCTGGTATTCTGATTACACGTAAGTTATTCTTTCTTGCTCTCCCATGAACCTTAGGTTTTCTTCATTTTGTTTTGATCTTTTTTTTCTGATTGATCCCTTTCCAAAGAAGTACTGAGGTATTTGCCTTCAACCTCACTATTTCTGTCTTCCATTGATTCAATTCTACTCCTTTGCCTTTTCAATGTATTATCTATTTCTGAAAGTTTGATATTAATCTTCTGGATTTCTGTCTGTAGATTTTGGATCATTTCCAATTTTTCATTTTGTCATTTTGTTTTTTTATTGTCTTTAAAAATTGGTCTAGTGTGTTCGCTGTGTTTTCCTCAATTTTATCAGTATTTTCCTCTATCTGTTTCTCAATTCATTTACAGTACCTAAATATAATTCTTTTGAATTCCTTATTGGGGAGTTCCAATGCTGCATCTTTCTCAAGTGTGTGTTTGGGTCTATATCCTGGTCCCTTGTTTCTCTTGCTTTTTCTTGCATCTTTGTGTGGACTATGATGCTCTGTTGTCCCCAAGGCACTGTGATGTTTTTGTGTTTATATTTCACTGGTGATTGTATGTTGGAGTGACTTGCCCACAATTCTCATTTTCTTTGTTTTGTTAGGATGTTATCTATGTAAGCAGGATACTGTGCTGTGCTCCTCTGTTCACTAATTGGCAGCACTTATACACTCACCATATGTCTCCTTTCTCATTGTCAGCCTCCTGTATGTCTCTGTCTTCCTTGGCAAGCAGAGCCTATTTTTAGGTCCCTGGAATCTGATGAGAATGCTGTCACTTTAAAATCCAAAATAGCTGCCACTTGTAAACATTCAAAATGGCTATGCTCTCAGTCATTTTAAATATCCAAAATGGCCTCTGCATATAAACAATCAAAATGGCTGCACCTTCTGGACAGTCAAAAGTCCACATTTCAGGTTGTCTCCCTCCTTCCTTTTAACACCATTAATGTAAATAATGAACAAAAGGTAAGCTGCTGCTTTCCTTTAGGGGGAAAAATGTTTGGACTATGGATGTATATGTGGTGGGAGTTTGCCCAAATTGATGTTAAGCAATGCATATCTGTACTTTGAATTGTCTTGACAATCAATCAACAGATTAACTGAGTTAAGGGCATTTCTCTAAAACCAGAAACCAAACTCACTACCATTGAGTTGATTCTGACTCCTAGTGAACCCTTTGGGTTTCTGAGGCCATACATTTTTATGGAAGGCACTCTTTATACTGCAGAGATATTTTAACACATGTGAAATTAAGTGTGTCTTCTTCATGTGTAAATTACCCAAAAAGTTTTTATAAAGAAAATCGTACTTTCTATAATTGATAAAGAGGGCAGGGATGGGTCAGTGGTAGAAATTTTGCCTTCCAATTGGGAGACCTCAGTTCAATTACCTTCAGTGCATCTCATGCAAAACCACCAGCCAACTCTCAGCGGAGGTTTGCATGTTGCTATGATACTGAACAGATGTCAGCAGTGCTGCTAGACTAAGGAAGACTAGGAAGAAAGGCCTGGAGATCTACTACTTCTGAAAATTAGCCCATGAAACTCCTATGAAACACAGTGGTCTGATTCCCAGCCAATCATGGAGATGGTATAAGACTGGGTAGCATTTTGTTCCATTGTACAAAGGAGTCACCATGAGTTGGGGCCTGACTTTATGGCAGCTAACTACAACACAATTGATGGTGCCCTTTAACTGAGGAATCGTATTATTAGATTTAACTTGTTTATGGAAAAAGCAGGGGCCATAAATGTATGTGCCAATCTTAATTTGGTTTCCCAAAGGTCATCTCTGAGAGTTTAACCTTTCTCTCACCACAATAACTATCAAAGTCTATTCTAGGGGAATTTAAAATGCAACACCTTTATCAAGAAAAAAAAAAAAAAAATCAGGTAGTTTTGATTAAATATAAAAAGACCTTAAAATCTAACTAAGTCTTAGGTTTTAGAACAATGACTATAACTGTTCTATTGAAGGCAACCTTTGAAGCACTGTTACAACTTGAACAGAGAAAGACTAAGTACCTAATCTGGGTCAATTCCACTCACAAATCAATTTTTATTTTAAAGAAAGCCTGAAAATAACTGGAAATAAAGTTATTTTATAAAGTAACAGTGCAAAAACTTGTTCCTTTTGCTGTATTTTTTATTGTGCTTTGGGACTTGGTTTGCTCAACTATAAAAATTTTAATAGAGTATTTCTTGCTTTTTCTTGGGAAACTAGCAAGAATATGACACTTCAGGGGTTATTTGATGGAAAGGAGAAGAAAGTCTTTAGAACTTGCTGAAGAAAGCTGTAACTACTGTACTCTTTATCTAAATAAAGCATATTTTTTTGCTTTGGATGTTTTCTACAAA
The DNA here is from genome assembly GCF_000298275.1 of Orycteropus afer afer. NCBI lineage: Eukaryota > Metazoa > Chordata > Mammalia > Tubulidentata > Orycteropodidae > Orycteropus > Orycteropus afer. The sequence continues at coordinate 17,641,742 of NW_006921620.1, forward strand.
CCAAGTAAGGTCATTTCTAATTATGGGCAAATATTTGATTAAAGATATTTTTAAAATCTTCATACCCTTTTAACTTTAAATGCTAATCATACCTGAAATTTGCCTAACACCTTTTCTCCAGAGGAGTCTACATATATTTTGTTGAGGGTTTAAGTGCTGGCATGCAAAGTATTTTCCTTTTTTAACCCATTATGCTTTAAGAGATCAGGGAAAAACTTCTCAATTTTGGAAAATGCAGTAGAAGTCTAGCTTTTCACTTCACTTTACTTAACTTACCCAGTCAAAATAGGCATGGGAGGACAGAAAAGTATCCCAAATACAGTATGCTCATATGCCATTTTTTCAAAACATCATTTGAAGCATATTCCTGGAGGACATGAGTTATAATAAAGTAAACTCTTTGAAAGAGAGGGCAAATTTTATTATTATGTCGACATTTTTTTAGTATTTCTTAAAGCATCTACATTTTCTACTGCATAATGACACAAAATACCATTTTTCTTATGAATGGGTAATAGTTTATCTTCTCTAGATAATGTAGAGCTGGCAAGAACAGAGATAAATATGAGTGAGGGAAGATTTCTGATGCCCCTGGGAAGTCAGAGTCCATATTTACATGTGACTCTCTGTACTTTTAACAATTTTGTTGAATGTCTTCCATTTCCAGATTTCACATCTGGATGATAGAAAGTAATATTTAGTCAGCCAAGTTTTTATTGGCATGTTTCAGAGCAACACTCAGACTATTTGCATGCATATTTACATTGACTATCCCATAATACTTTGTATCTTTAAAATAAATAGCCTCTGGCACTCTGTTTCCATCTTTAAGCTAAATCCATTTTTTTCTTTCTCTTACAACATATTCCATAATTACTTTCCCAGATTTTAAGAAAGCAATTTTGAGGCTTCTTTTATTCTTCATATTAAAAGCTTTTTTTTTTTTTTTTTTTAACTTATGATCTCACAGTCATTTAGACCTTATACTTACCTTGGGTGTTTTTGGTGACAATATTAATATATTATATATATATAAAATATGGGAGCTCTGGTAGCATAGTGGCTAAGGCATTTGACTGTTAACCAGAAGGCTGGTGGTTCAAACCCACCAGCCACTCCTTGGAAGGAAGATGGGGCAATCTACTTCTGTAGTGATACTGCCTCGGAAACCCAAGGAGGGGTCACTATGAGTCGGGTCCGACTCGATGGCACACGACAACAACAAATATATTATATATATAATTATTTTTTAAAACAAACACTAAAATAACTTGAGTAGTAATTGCTGTGCTGTGCTAGTGAAATTAGAGTTAAAAATCTGTGTTGTAAAAAATATCAGAATAAATTGCTAACCAGAAGGTTGGCAGTTCAAACCCACTAGCCACTCCTTGCAAGGAAGATTGAGCAATCTACTACTTCCGTAGTGATATTGTTTCGGAAATCCAAGAAGGAGTCGCTATGAGTTATATCTGACTCCACAGCGATGAGTTTGTTGTTGTTTTTTTAATAGAAAATTAGGCATGTGAGAGAAAAGGAAAACATAAAGAAACAAAATGAAGAAATTCAGTGTTAGAACCAATCAAACATGATTGCTGAGCAATCCTTATATGCTCAGCACTTTATTGAATAATGTGAAGGGCCTGAAGAAGTTTAGGGCATGATACCTATTACTAGGGATTTTACTGCCCAACTGTTTTCACACCAGAGTGATTCTTGTTTCTATGAGTATATCAATAATGTAAGAGCTGCAATTTGAATTGTTTGGGATAGGAACTTGATCACTATAAATTGTCAGTTTCTCTAGTGATCATCTACTTTTCTATAAGTGTAGATAATTTTTGCTTTTGTTTTGAAATATTTGGGTATCAATAGTTATAGTCAACGTTCTTTTGGCTACAAAGAACAGTCATCCTTTCACACTAGCAAATGGGGAGTTTAATTACAAGATGCAAGGAACTCTGGTGGTAAGGTGCCTGGCAGTTCAAACCTACCAATCAATCAGTGGAAGGAAGATGAGCTAATCTACTTCTATAAAGATTTATCACCTTGGAAACTCAATGGCACTTGCTATGAGTCAGAATTGATTCAATGACAATGGATTTTGTTTTTGGTTTGGTATTGTGAGATCAAGAGGATGTCAATGATACCAATAAAAGCTCACATTGTATATTGTGGTAGAATTGGAAACCAGAAAAACAGAAAATTATTTTACTCTTATTATCTTGTTGGAGTCATATGGTCTTTCTCATTATATCCATTCAACTTTATTGCTTACTCAAAACGTACATAGTTCAATTTGTCCTCCAACTCTATCACTACTTCATGAACTCTTAGTTTCAACAACCAAGTTTTATTTGCAACTCTCTCTACTCTTAGTTCCATTTCTCTTAAGGATGTAATTGGATAAATACAACTAGTGTCTGGAGCTCCCTTTGTTCACCTCTAGTTCAATCAGCTTTGACTGGAAGGCTGATTCTTATGATACAATATAGCTGCTTAGTTCTACTCCTTCAGCAGGAGCTATGGGTTGTCATAGAGCAGCATCACAGAGTCTGCACAAAGTAAAAGTAAAAGAAGCTTATTGAGGAATAGAGATGGTCCAGACCAGGAAGACCTACAAATTGACAAAATGAACATGGCTGCTTTGCTGAACAATGAGGAATAAAACATTTTTGGACAGAAGGAACTAAAAGTTAAAAACTCATAATTGGTTTAAGACAATCAGGGAGTTATAGGCAAGATATCTAACCATGGGGATTTAGCATGGATAGGTGGATAACATATATGTAGGACTAATGATTGGCTAGAGACTGTTATTTGCACAGAATAAGGGAATACTGCATGGTTTAAATCAGGAAGGTTGTGTGTCAGGGTTGTATCATTTCACCATACTCATTCAATCTATATGCTGAGAGAATAATCTGAGAACCTGGACTATATGAAAAAAGAATGCAGCATCAGGATTGGAGGAAGACTTACTAACAACTTACAATATGCAGATGTCATAATCTTGCTTGCTGAAAGTGAGGATGACTTGCAGGATTTACTGATGAAGATCAAGAACTATAGTCTGAGGTATGGATTATACCTCAACATAAAGAATATTAAAATCCTCACAACTGGACCAATAATCAGCATCAAGATAAATGGAGAAAAGATTAAAGTTGACAAATATTTCATATTACTTGGATCCACAATCAGCATCTATGGAAGCAGCAGTCAAGACATCAGATACCATATTGCAAATCTGCTGTAAAAGACCTCTTTAAAGCACTGAAGAACAAAGATGTTTCTTTGAAGACTAAGGTGTGCCTGATGTGAGCCTTAGTATTTCCAATCGCCTCATATGCAAGAGATAGCTGGATATTGAATAAGGAAGACCAAAGAAATGTTGATGTTTTTGAGTTGTGATGTTGAAGAAGAATGCTAAAAGTGCCATGGACTGCCGGAATAACAAATAAATCTGTCCTGGAGGAAGTGCAGCAGGAATGTTCCTTGGAAGCTAGAATGGCCAAACTTCATCTCACCTACTTTGGTCATGTTGCCAGAAGGGACCATTCCCTGGAGAAGGGTATCATGCTTGGTAAAATGGAGGTTCAATAAAAAAGGGGAAGGCCTTCAATGAAATGGAATGATGGGCTTAGGTAAGGATTTTGAGGCTGGCTCAGGACGGGCACTATTTTGTTTTGTTGTACATCAGGTCACTATGGGCTGGAGCCGACTAGATGGCACCTAGCAACAACAACAACAACATGATTGGTTAAGGGGACATAATTGTAAGAGTACATACTCTTTAGTTTATTACAGGACAATGATAGGACAGATTTTTTTAGACTGCTGTAAAAACTGTTTTCTTAATCATGTCTGTTTTGGGGTTCTATTGTAAAGATTTATCAATAATGCTGTGCATCAAGACCCCTCGAGTATAAACTGTCACATCTTGCATCTGTTTAACCATAATGGAAAGACCCTTTGGAAACAGATTTTGATATCCTGCACCTGCCACTCTACAGAGAAAAAACAAGGCTCCAGGAATTGATAGAATATCCATTGAGATGTTTCAAAAAATAGATATAGCTCTGGAGGTGTTTAGTCATTTATACCAAGAAATTTGGAAGGCAGCTCCTTGGCCAACTGACTGGAAGAGATCTATATTTGTGTCCATTCCAAAGAAAGGTGATCCAACAAAATGTGGAAATGATCACATCACACCATACCATTAAAAAACAAAAACAAAAATAAATTCACTGAGATCGAGTCATTTCTGACTCATAGTGACCCCCAGCATTTCCAAGGCTGCAAATCTTTATGGAAGTAGATCACCACCCCGTCTTCCTTTCACAGAGAAGCTGGAGGATTTGAACAACTGAGCTTCCAGTGAGCAATCAAGTGCCTTATCTACTTTACCACCAGAACTCCATATCATTAATATCACACACAAATAAAATTTTGCTGAAGATAATTCAAAAATGGTTGCAGCAGTGTATTGACAGGGAATTCTAGAAACTCAAACTGGCTGCAGAAAAGGATATGGAAAGTGGGAATCATTGCTGATGTCAGATGGACCTTAGCTGAAAGCAAAGAATACCAGAAAGATGTTTACCTGTGTTTTACTGACTATGCAGTGCATATGACTGTGTGGATAATAATAAATTACAGATAATGATGTAAGGAATAGGAATTCCAGAACATTTAATTGTGTTCATAAGGAACGTGTACATAGACTAAGAAGCAGTGCTTCCAACAGAACAAAGAAACACTGCATGGTTAAAATTAGGAAAGGCATGCATGAGGTTTGCATTCTTTCACCATACTTATTCAACCTGTATGCTGAACAAATAATCTGAGATGGCAGATTATATGAAGAAGGTGGCGTCAGACTTAGAGGAACACTCATTAACAACCTACAATTTGCAGATGACACAACTTTGCTTGCTAAATGTGAAGACTTGAAGCACTTACATGAAGATCAATTACTATAGTATTCAATATGGATTACATCTCAACATGAAAAAAACAAAAATCCTTGCAACTGGACCAATAGGTAACATCATTATAAATGAAGAAAAAAATTAAGTTGTCAGGGATTTCATTTCACTTGGATCCATAGTCAATGTTCATGTAGGCAGCAGTTGAGAAATCAGATGTATTGCACTATGAAAATTTGGTGCAAAAGACCTCTTTAAAGTATTGAAGAACAAAGATGTCACTTTGAAGACTAAGGTACACCGGACCCAAACCATGGTATTCAGATGCATGTGAAAGCTGGACAATGAATAATGAAGACTGAAGAATTGATGCATTTGAATGGAAATATACCATGAAATGCCAGAAAAATAAACAAATCTGTCTTGGAAGAAGACACCCAAAATGTTCCTAAGAAGTAAGAATGGCCAGACTTTGTCTCATGTGATTTGGTCACATTGTCGGAAGAAACTAGTCATTGTAGAAGGAAGTCATGCTTGGTAAAGAGGAGGTTTAGTGAAAAAGGGGAAGACCCTCAAAGAGAAGGATTGATGGTAGCTGCAACAATGGGCCCAAGTATAGCAAAGATTGTAAGGATGGTGCAGACTGCACAGTATTTCATTCTGTTGTACATAGAGTCACTAGAACTGATTCTGAGACACTGAACAACAACAACACACTTCCTGAAACTTGCTTCTGAGGTTTATGTAAGTTGATATGTGCATCTCTAGTTCATTCAATTTTACCGTCATTTAAAATAACAGAATTTATTCATTGTTCTCTTGGTGCTAGTCAATGCTACAGTGAACATGCTTGTGCTTGTACACTGTGTATATGTTTGAAAATGATTTTGGCCATGACCACATATTTAGGAATGGAGTTGTTGGGTAATATATTAGGAGCTCTGGTAGCATAGTGCCTAAGGCACTTGACTGCTAACCAGAAGGCTGGCGGTTCAAACTCACCAGCCACTCCTCGGAAGGAAGGTTGGGCAATCCTACTTCTGTAGTGATACTGCCTCGGAAACCCAAGGAGGGGTCA
>NW_006921620.1:17652170-17657697 GCF_000298275.1 Orycteropus afer afer
CAGCCACCATGCACAGTCCTCTTTGTGTTCCCTGGCTAGCAGGGTGATTTTTAGGTTAATTCCTAGGTCCTACCACCACTCGGAAATTTCTAAGCTGTCTGTGCTATCAGGATCGCTCAGGATCGCTGCCAGACCGCAGCTCCATATGTCTCCTTTTTTGGTATTTTCACACATATTATTCTGCTAGTTGGAGTTTAGTCCATTTCTATATCCTTCCCTTCAAGGCTCAGGGGTTCAAGATTATCTTATGTGTCTGTGTTAATTGGTTTCCCTTTTCTTTGTTGGAGAGGGTCTGTGCAGTCTTTCTGCCTAATCCGCCATCTTGCCGGAACTCTCTAAAACCATTTTTTTTGTGTGTGCATTTTGTTTATGAAATTGTGACCATATTGTATATGTAACTTTTAGTCTCTATTTGATTATACAGACATGCCTCATTTGATTGAGTTCGCTTCACTGTGACTTGCAGATGTGTTTTTTTTTTTTTTTTTTTTAAAAAATGAAAGGTTTCTGATAACCATGTATTGAACAAGTCTATCAATGCCATTTTTCCAACAGTATGTACTCAGTTCTTGTCTCTGAGTCACATTTTTGTAATTCTCACTATATTTCCAACAATTCTATAATGCTATTGCATGCTTAATAGAATATATGTTTACACACACACACATATGTATATATGCCACTGCCATCCAGTTGATTCCAACTCATCATGACCCTATAGTACAGAGTAGAACCTCCACATAGGGTTTTCAAGGTTGTAAATCTTTACAGAAGGACATTGCCTCATCTTTCTCCTTCAGAGTAGCTGGTGGGTTGGAACCTTTTGGTTGGCAGTTAAATGCTTTAACCACTACTCCACCAGATCTCCTCTAATAGATTACAGTATAGTGTAAACATAATTTTTTTATATGCACTGGAAACCAAAAAAAAATCATATGACTTGCTTTATTGCAATATTTGCTTTATTGTGGTGGTCTGGAACCAAAGGCAGCATCTCTATTGTTATTGTTGTTAGGTGCCATTGAGTCAACTCCAACTCATAGACACCCTGTGTACAATAGAACAAACCACTGCCTGGTTCTCTGTCAGCCCCACAATTCTTGTTATATTTGAGCCCATTGTTGCAGCCAGTGTCAATCCATCTCGTTGAGGGACTTCCCCTTCTTCATTTACCCTCCACTGTACCAAGCATGATATCCTTCTCCAGGGAATGGTCCCTTCCTACAACATGACCAAAGTAAGTGAGACAGAGTTTGTCTACTCTTGCTTCCAAGGATCACTCTGGTTGCACTTCCTCCAGGACAAATTTTTTAGTTCTTCTGGCATTCCATGGTTATTCCAGTATTCTTTGCCAACACCATAGTTCAATAGCATCAACTCTTCTTTGGTCTTCCTTATTCATTGTCCAGCTTTCACATGCATATGAGGCTATTGAAAATACCACGGCTTGGGTTAGGCACACCTTAGTTAGGAGACATCTTTGTTCTTCAGCCTATATTATAAATGCATTATTTTAAGCAACTATATAGCATTCCATGGGGTGAATTTATCAGTTTACATAATTATCTCCCTATTGATTCTAACTTGTCACCTTTTTAAATTACATCTGTATAGTTTATATATGTTAATAAATGTATTCACATTATTTCAGGTTCTACTTTCTTATCTTTATATTGTGTCACATATATATTCTATGCTTGCCATCAAATGCTTCAAATCACTCCACAAAGTTAAATCACACATAGAATATATATATATATATTTTTTTTTTCCCTTTCACAGATGGGGAGAATTCTGTACCAAAACTGAGAATTAATCTAAGAGGTTGAATTATTTGAATAAAAAAGTTAAATATGTTTATAGGATACTTCCTGTCTAAATATTTGACACCCTGTATTTTAGCAGATTTATTTTGGATTTCTGAGAGCTACCACCCATTGAGGTGGCTGAAAAGAATCAAGAACAATTGAATGCTTGTTTTTGTACCAGGGCTGTAGCTTCTACAATTTCCCAAGTTAGCATATTGTGTAGAGTCTATGTATGTAACAGACACGATTTCTAAACTTTTCTGTCCTTTGTCTTTTGTAATTTTGAACAAGCTGTCATAATAAGGTCACAGTACAGGCTCAGCCTTATGTTAACAACACTCTAGAGTTGAAATAGAATTCCTCTGGGAAGGCTGCACAGCAGTGTTTGGCATGTGAATAAAAAATATCAAAAGAAAGAGTGACACAGTTTTTCTGTGATGGGTATACACTCTATGATCAAAACTCTGGAATATTAATTATAAGGCAGAGGAGGCTGAACTTGAAAGGATACACAAAACACAAATGGGATTTCTAATGCAGCTGAAACAAATTCATTTTCCCACTTGTTCCAAGTGTTTTATAATAGGCCTCTGCTCTATCCGTGCCTCAAGAAAGTCTCCCTTTCTAGGTGATTCTTTGAATAAAATAATAAATAGATTTCATGTGAGACGATGCAGAACTGACTGGCAAACCTAGTGGATTTTGTGCTCTCAGCTAAGATGGAGAGTAGAAAGAAAACTGATTGAAGCAGCTCAACCCTGCCAAGAATAAATGATTCTTAGAAGATACCACTGTTGTGCTGACTTGAGTTTGCTACCATACAAATGTATAACACCATCAAGTGATGAAGCTGAGGTCACAGGTAGAGAGAAAAGGTGTGATGGAGGAAGAGCAGGAGGTGGTGAATTAAAGAGGGATAGAGCTGTATGTTTGTTGAAGAAGAAATTTTGCCTACGAGGGACACAATAGGCATTGGTTCACTCATTCATGGCAGAATTAGACATGAAAATTTGAGACTACTAGGTCATGCAAGCTTATCAATCATGTTTGATGTGGAGTATAGTGTACAAAGTCCTCCATGATCTGACACTTATTTAACACTCCAGCTTCATCCCTAATCCCCACCTTAAATTGTGCCCCAGTTACACATCACATTGCTTTTTTCTAGGATTGTTTTCCTCATTCTGATTTCCCAGTTTGGAATATTATTATTATTTTTTTCTCCCCATATTTATGAACCTGGCTAAATCTTACTCATAAATGAGCTCATACTAAAGAGACAGACTTTTACTCTATGTATCCCAAGGTACAGCATTAAGAATAATGAGAATAACAATAATGTTACTTTATTTCCTTCCTCATCTGTAAAATGGTTATAATGATAGCACTGAATGTAGTTTGTATTATGTATATGTAAAAATAATAGGGTTGTTATGAAGATTAAATGGAATAGTCACTGAAGAACTTTTGCATTCTACTTGTTGTTGTTGCTGTTGTGTGCCATCAAGTTGATTTCAACTTACAGCAAACTTATGACAGAATAGAACTGCTCTACAGGGTTTCCTAGGCTATAATCTTTGCAACAGCAGATCTCAAGGTCTTTCTCCTGTAGAACCTATGGGTGGATACAAACTGCCCACCTTTCGGTTAACATCTGAGTGCTTAACGATTAGGTAACCAGGGCTCCTTGCATTCGGCCTAGCATATAGTAAGTACTCAGTATGTGTTATCCATAACATAGTGCAAATTACTTCCATAGTGATACTGCTTTGGAAACCCAAGGAGGGGTCACTATGAGTTGGATCCTACTCCATGGCACACAACAACTACAATCACTACGGAAGTAGATTGCCCAACCTTCCTTCCGAGGAGTGGCTGGTGGGTTTGAACCTCCAGCCTTCTGGTTAGCAGTCAAGTGCCTTAGGCATTACACTACTGCCTCGGAAACCCAGGAGGGGTTGCTATGAGTCAGGTCCGACTCAATGGCACATAACAACAACAACAATACTCATAGGTGTTGGGGCTGAACAATCAAATAAACACAAACAAACACAACCACATCCTAGAATAATATACTTTTAGTAGAAAGGCATATTAGATTAGGGAGAAAATCTTCATGCTTTTGTTTTAAAATCACTAGTGATTTGAACTTTTTTAATAAGACAGTCTACTCTATTTAATAATAGATATAATTGTTAAGAAGTTTTCCCTTATATTGAAATGAGATCTGGCTCCCAGAAAATTATACTCATTGTTCTTCATGCTGCTCCTTGGGGCACACAGAAGAAAAAAAATCTAATGTCTCTGGCATAATACATGAGGTCAATTATGACATACCATACAAGCCTTCTCTCTCCTCAGGGACTTTGATCCCAGCTCATATGACATCGAGTTAGGTTCTCCCACCCTCTCAGACAATCTTCTCAACAATCTTCCAAATTGCATTTTGTCCACTCCCCAACTACACATAACTGTGTTCTGAATGTTCTTGTTGTTATTGTTGTTAAGTGCTTTCAAGTTGGCTCTGACTTATAGCAACACTATGTGCAACAGAACAAAATACTGCCTGGTCCTGAACCCTGCGCCCTACGCCCTGTGCCAGCCTCACAATCCTTGCTATATCTGAGCTCATTGTGGCAGCCACTGTGTCAATCTATCTTGTTGAGAAGCCTCCCCTTTTTTTGCTGACCCTGCACTTTATCAAGCATGATATCCTTCTCTAGAGAATGGTGACTTCTTATGACATCACCAAAGTAGGTGAGAGGAGTTCTGGCCATTCTTGCCTCCAAGGAGCATTCCAGCTGCATTTCTTCCAGGACAGATTTGTTAATTCTCTGGGCAGTCCATGGGACTTTCAGTATTCTTTACCACCTCCACAACTCAAAAGCATCAACTCTTCTTTGGCCTTCCTTATTCATGGTCCAACTTTCACATGAGGTGATTAAAACACTGTGACTTGGGTTAGGCACACCTTGGTCTTAAAAGAGTCATCTTTGCTCTTCAGCACTTTAAAGGGGTCTTTTGCAGCAGATTTGCCCCATGTAATATGTTGTTTGATTTCTTGACTGCTGTTTCCATTGGTATTGATTGTAGAACCAAGTCATATGAAATATTTGACAAGCTCCATCTTCTCTCCATTTATCATGATGCTGCTTATTGGTCTAGTTGTGAAGATTTTTGTTTTCTTTATGTTGAGGTGTAATTGACACTGCAGACTGTAGTCTTTAATCTTTATCAATAAGTGTTTCGAGTTATCTTCACATTCAGGAAGCACAGTTATGTCATCTGTATATCACAGGTTGTTTATCACTCTTCCTCCAAACCTGATGCTTTCTTTTTCTTCTTATAGTCCGTCTTCTTGGATTATTTGCTTGGCATACAGACTGAATAAATATGGTGAAACAATACAATCCTGACTCACTCCCTTCCTGATTTTAAATCATGCAGTATCCCTTTGTTCTGTTCGAATGGCAGCCTCCTAGTCTATGTACAGATTCCTCATGTGCACAATTAAGTGTTCTGGGATTCTTATTCTTCTCAATGTTACCCATAATTTGTTATGATTCATAAACTCAAATACCTTTGCATAGTCAATAAAAAACAAGTAAACATCTTTCTGCATTCTTTGCTTTCAGCCAAGATCCATCTGACATCAGCAGTGATATCCCTGGTTCTATGTCCTTCTGAGGAGCTCTGGTAGCATAGTCCTAAGGCACTTG
>NW_006921620.1:17658107-17661758 GCF_000298275.1 Orycteropus afer afer
TGGGTATCCCGTAAATTCCTAGAGCCTTGTTTTTTTGCCAGTTCCTTCATTGCAGCTTGGACTTTCTCCTTCAATATCATTCGTTCTTGCTCTTATGCCACTGGCTGAAATGGATGAGCATGGACCAGTTATTTTTGGTACAGTGATTCTGTGTATTCCTTCCATCTTCTTTTGATGTTTCCTGTATCATTCAACATCTTTCAATATTGTAACTCAAGGTTTGAATGTTTTCTTCAGTTCTTTTAGCTTGAGAAATGGTGAGCGTATTGTTTCCTTTTGGTTTTCTAACTCCAGGTCTTTGCACATTTCATTAAAATAATTGACTATGTCTTCTCAAACTGCTCATTGAAAACCTCTGTTCAGCTCTTTTATCTTGTCATTTCTTCAATTTGCTTTAGATACTCTCCACTCAAGAGTAAGTTTCAGAGTCTCTTCTGACATCCATTTTGGTCTTTACTTCCTTTTCTGCCTTTTTAATGACCTTTTGCTTTCTTCATGGATGATGTTCTTGATGTCATCCCACAATTTCTCTGGTTTGCAGTCATTGGTGTTCAATGCCTCAAATCTATTCCTTAGATGGTCTCTAAATACATATGGAATATAATCAAGGTCATATTTTGGCTCTCATGGGCTTGTTTAATTGTCTCCAGTTTCAACTTTAACCTGCACATGAGCAATTGATGGTCTGTTCAACAGTCAGCACCTGGCCTCATCTTGGCTGAAGATAATGAGCTCCTCCATCACCTCTTTGCACATATGTAGTTGATCTGATTCCTGTGTATTTCATCTGGTGAAGTCCATGTGTGTAGTTACCACTTATATTATTGAAAAGAAGTATTTGCAATAAATAAGTTGTTGGTCTTGCAAAACTCTTTCTTCTCCAGCATCATATCTATCGCCAAGGCCATATTTTCCAACTATTGGTGATTCTTCTTTGTTTCCAACTTTCATATTCCAATCACCCATAATTATCAAGACATCTTGATGGCATGTTTGGTCAATTTCAGACTGCAGAAGTTGGCAAAAACTTCAATTTCCTCATCTTTGGCTTTGGTGATTGGTGCATGAATTTAAATAATAGTAGTATTAACTGGTCTTCCTTGTAGGCCTATGGATATTATCCTATCAATGACAGCACTGTACTTCAGGATAGATACTGAAACATTCTTTGTGATGATAAATGCCACACCATTCCTCTTCAATTTGTCATTCCTGGCACAGTAGTTCATATGATTGTCTGATTCAAAATGGGCAAAACCAGTCCATTTTAGCTCACTAATGCCTAGGATATCAATCCTTTTGCATTCTGTTTCATTTTTGACAACTTCCAATTTTCCTAGATTTATACTTCATACATTCCATGTGTAAGTACCTCCAGCACAGCATCCATTTGTTGACAGATCTCAATGGGTATCCCGTAAATTCCTAGAGCCTAATGGATGTTTGCTCCTGTTTCTTTTCATTTTGAGTCATGCTGCATCAGCAAATGGAGGTCTCAAAAGGTTTACTCCTTTCAGGTCATTAAGGTCGACTCTACTTTGAAGAGGCAGCTCTTCCCCAGTTGTATTTTGAATGCCTCCTGACCTGAGGGTCTCATCTTCTGACACTATATTAGACAAAATTTCAGGGCTATTCATGAAGTTTTACAGTATTCTATCTGACAATGTTTCACTACTATTCATAAAATTTTCACTGGCCAATTCTTTGAGAAGTGGATGGCCTCTTTCTTCTTCCAAATCTGTCTTAGTCTGGAAGTCTGCTGAAAACTGTCCACCATGGGTGACGTTGCTGGTATCTGAAATACTGGTGGTAGCCTCTAGCCTCATGTCAACACACAAACCACCACAGTATGACTACCTGACAGATAAGTGGTGGGTGTTCTGATCAGCTTAGGGTAAAATAGGACAAGCTTCCTTGTTCTTGTACTTTATACCCATTCATGCAGTTAAGGTAGGATAATTCTAGTCAACCTCCACATTTTGAAGATGAAATAAGGTAGAACCTATGTCCTAATAAATTGGTCCCTTTTATTGTGAATAAAAGTACACACTGTTGATTTTCATTAATCTTATAGAAAATTATATTCCCAAAATGCTATGTATGTGCTGTTATAGTTCTGGACTTGTGCTCTAGACTTTTTATTTATGCACACTGAAGTGTAGTTATATTCAGCACATAATTATAGCTTGATAAAATATATATACATATATTTTTGGTTTCTAAATCTAGCATCCCAGTTTTATGCCATCTATTCAAGTTGATTTCCATGCTATCATGTTGGTCTGGATTTTAAAGAAAGCCATGTTTGTTCATGTATTTTATTCATGGTTAGAGGTTTCACATAAGGAAATTGATTGAAAAACAGCTTTAGCCAAGGCTAGATTAATTGATAGCACTGGAATAGAAATAGGAGTTTATGTTGATTGTGTATGAATAAAAAGGTGAACAGGGGAAAGGCATTTATATTTTTGACAACATATATTTTATGTGAGCATTTCTGCTAAGCGCTGTATGTACAATAGCTCATTGAACCCCTATAATAATATTATGAGGTAAAAAGTAATGTCATTTCATTTTATAGATGATGCTTGCAAGACTCTAAGATCTTAAGTGTTTGGCCTACCATTATATGAAGGATAAGTGATGGCACTGGAGTCTCAGTTTTTATCTTTTTCTGCTCTCTTCACTAGGCTGAGGTCTATAGTAAATGCTCTTATTCACAGTGCTGGCCAAAAGAGAATAGTGGATTTCAGGTAATTTTATTATATTTTCAGACAGAGGAAGAATAGGCTCTGGAAAGTTTAAATAAGTACAGTCTCTGGCTGGTTTTTAATGAATAAATAGCAAATGACACTTAGGAATATTAGGTGGCAGAGAGAACCTTTAATTTTTCACTTAATTAGGTGAAAATACAATAGTTAAAGCAAGAATTGTTACACTTGGACTTAGCTTGCAGGAGGCAAAGTGAGCTTTGTCTTTCAATTCTCAGGCAGGTATAAGAGCATCTTTATTTTCAGACGAAGAAAATTTAGCAGAGACAGGGGACTTGAGAGCTTAGCTAGAAATGAACTGCCTTGCATCTTTTGAGGATAATCTTATTCTAAGATCAAATGTTGGAGGAGAAACACTTCTAGCGATTCCTGAAAGAGTTACTCAGGGCAATGTCAGGACTAAAGAAAGAGGATGCATCAAGTACATGTGACTTCACACAAATCAGACACAGAGACACTTTATGTTGCTTATGCTGGATCTATTCCAGGCAACTTACTAGGAAAAAATGCGTGTTAGAGTTTTTCTTGGGATATAAATACCTTATCAGTTTGTTAATGTTTCAGAAATAGCATGAGTATTTGATGTCAGAATATATACAAATATTAGCACCACATCTTACTAATTGAGTAAACTTAGAGCAGTTTCTGACCCTACCAGTTTCTCCATTGCAACAGTGGTATAATTGTTGTTGTTGTTGTTAAGTGCCATCGAGTTGTTTCCAACTCATAGCAACCCCATGCACAGCAGAATGAAACACTGCCTGATCCCGCGCCAGCCGCACAATCCCTGCTATACTTGAGCCCATCATTGCAGTCACCATGTCAATCCATCTTGTTGAAGGCCTCCCCCTCTTTCCTCGACCCTCCACCCTACCAAGCA
>NW_006921620.1:17665110-17669200 GCF_000298275.1 Orycteropus afer afer
AGTTTCCTCTCCTCACCTAATCCCTTCAGCTGATTGTTCTCCTCTCTGGCTTCCTGGCTTTTAATCCCCTTTCTCCTGCTATTCCCACCTGCTACTTTGGGCATCCCTGAGTTGTCTCTCCTCACCTGTAACCCTAGGGCTGATGGTATAATAGTTATGTCAAAACGCTGTTGTAAGGATTAAATTGGATATTGTATATAAAGAAAAAACTAAGTAGTAGATGTTGAATATAATTTTGATTTATTAATAAATAGCTTACTGCATTTTATCATTCATCCATTATGTTCCAGACAATATATGCTGAGGATAGAAATATTTAAAGAAGTCTTTGACCTCAAGAAGCTCACAGGCTTATGATATATTGCAATAGTGTGGTGATTTAGAGTATAGTCTCTGGAGTTATGTTACTAGAATTTTAATTTGGATTCTTTCTGTTACTAGCTCTGCATCCTTGGAAAAATGTTTAATTTCTCTGCATGTCAGTTTCCTAATCTGTAGAATAAACCAAAAATCAAACTCACAGCCAGTGAGTCAGATCCAACTCATAGCGATGCCTCCTTGGGTTTCCAAGGTGATATCACTACACAAGTAGATTGCCCAATCTTCCTTCTGAGGAGTGGCTTGTAGATTTGAACCACCAGCCTTCTGGTTAGCAGTCAAATGCCTTAGGCACTATGCCACCAGAGCTCCTAGAATAATCTATACAATAAGGATGGTAATAATAACTACCATGACTTGATCCAAGTGCATATCAGTCATCAAGGTGACATCCTTCCTCTTCAAAACTTTAGAGATCTTTTGCAACAGAGTTTCCCAACATAATAAATACGTTGACCTCTTCACTATTGCTTCCATGGACGTTGACTGTTGATCCAAATAAATCTTTTCTGAAACATTACTAAGAGCACAGAATCACAGAGGAAAGGCAAGAGAAGGGAAAGAACAAGAGAGACCACCTGAGGCTGGGAGGAAGTTTTCAAAGTGGAGCAGTGAAGAAACTGTAATGTAAGCTAGAGACAAGGACTTGGCCAGGCAAATGGCAGGGGTTAATGCAAAGACTTATACTGGGAAAGAAGATAACTGATGGTTGCTCAGATAGAAAGATCTGTGGAAGCACAGAAAATTATTACTCCTGGAACTTTCTGTGTGAAAACAAGATGATGTATGTTAACAGTAGTTTGGGAGAGTATTTTTAAATATCAAAATCCTCCTTTGGTTTAGGTTTGAATCAAAAGTCTTTTTTTTTTTTTTTTTTACCTTGCATGTTTGAATTTATGCAGTATTTACTCACTATATCCAAGTAACTCTATAGTGTACTAAGTCCCAGTAGATATTTAATGAAGAAAATTGACTCAGAAGAAAATGAAATCCATAACAACTTCAATTTCATCATGATGTGCTGACTCTTGAACAATATAACCTGTGTAATACATTTAGTACAGTGGATACCACTAACTAAACAATCTATAAATGTTGTTGTTGTTAGGTGACATCAAGTCAGCTCCAGCTCATAGTTACTCCATGTACAACAGAACAAAACACTTCCTGGTCCTGCAAAGTCCTCATAATCTTTGCTATGCTTGAGCCTGTTTTTGTAGCCACTGTGTCACCATCTTGTTGAGGGTTTTCCTATTTTTCACAGACCATCTATTTTACCAAACATGATATCCTTCTCTAGTGACTGGTCCCTTCTGACAAAATGACCCAAGTATGATTGGCTTGCTAAGGAGCATTCTGACCGCACTTCTGCCAAGACAGATTTGTTTGTTCTTCTGACAATCCATGATATATTTAATATTTTTCACCCACAGTAAATTCAAAAGCATGAATGTTTTTTTGGTCTTCCTTATGCATCCTCCAGCTTTCACATACATATGAAGGGATTGAAAATATCATGGTTTGTGTCAGAAGCCATTTAGTCTTCAAAATGACATCTTTGTTCTTTAACATTTTAAAGAGGTCTTTTGCAAAGACTAACTGAAGTATGTGTGGAAATGTGCAAAAAGCTGGAGTTAGAAAACTGAAAGGGAAGAACATGCTTGCCATTTCTCAAGCTGAAAGAACTGAAAAAAAAAAAAAAATCAAGCCTCAAGTTCCAACATTGAAAGATTCGATGGGCAAAATATTGAATGATATGTTGTTGTTGTGTTGTTATGTGCCGTCGAGTTGGACCCAACTCATAGCAACCCCTCCTTGGGTATCCAAGGCTGTATCACTACAGAAGTAGATGGAAGACACAGAGACCCTATACCAAAAAGAATTAGTCAACATCGAATAAATGTTAGCAGATACTACTAATTGTCTTTTTTGAATATTTTCTACACTTTAAATTCTTTGAAGGCTAGACTATATTGTACACATTTGTGCCCAGTTCATATTGAGCTTAATTACTATCTGTTGAATATTTGAAGTTGCATACATATTTAACTTCTCTTCAACTATGAAATCTACATTTGCAAAATTTTAGAATAAGTTTATTTACTTTAGTATTTCTTCTGCCTACTAGGAGGCTTTCAGTTGAAGTATAGATAAATTGTGTGCTAATATTGTTTGGGATAGTTCCCCAAAGAGATATCTTGCAATTAGAAGTGCAAGTGAGATAAATGGTCTAATTGTTAACAACAAAATGAGTAAAGTATTAAAAAGATGGTAAAAAGAAATCTAGTCTTACAATAGTTAATTTGGTAATACATGTGCAGAGTGGAACAGGCATGTGCTTTGTCATACAGTCATCATGGGCTGAGTTAAAAATACATAATCTTGTATTTAAGAAGGCAGTGTAAGAAAAATCTGCCTAATCATGCCAAGTAATTTAAATGCAGGGAACTGAAAGACTTTCCATCTCAAGTATCAACATTTCTTTGTTTAATATAGTTTATTTTTGTTGTTGAAAATATATACAGCAAAACTTATACCAAATCAACAATTTCTACATGTACAATTCAGTAATATTTGTAACATTCTTTGAGTGGTACAAACAATCTCAACCTACATCCCAAATTGTTCCTACACATTAACATAAACTCACCACCTCCTGAGTTTCCTATCTAATCTTTCAGGTTGTTGTTAGGTACTGTGAGTGAGTTGGTTCTGACTCATAGTGATCCTTTTGTAAGAATGAAACACTGCCCAGTCCTAGGCCATCATCGCAATCTTTGCCATGATTGAGTTCATCACTGCAGCCACTACATCAGTCCATCTCATTGGGGATCTTCCCCTTGTTAGCTGACTCTCTATTTTACCAAGCATGATATCCTTCTCCAAGGACTGGTCCCTTCCAACAACATGACTAAAGTGGATGAGGCAAAGTCAGGGCATTCTTGCTTCTAAAGGAGCATTCTTCCTAGACTCCTTCCAAAAGAGATTTGTTTGTTCTTCTGGCAGTCCATGGTAGGAACTGCAGTGGCATAATGCTTAAGGCATTTGACTGCTAACCAGAAGGCTGGTGGTTCAAACCCACCAGCCACTGCTTGGAAGGGAGATTGGGCAACCTACTTCCGTAGTGATACTGCCTCGGTAACCCAAGGAGAGGTCGCTATGAGTCAGATCCGTCTTGACAGCAGTGACTTTTTTTTTTTTTTTTTTCCTGGCAGTCCATGATATTTTCAACATTTTTCACCAACAACCCAATTCAAATGCACCAGTTCTATCTTCCTTATTAATTGTCCAACTTTCACATGCATATAAGGCTATTGAAAACAATATGGCTGGGTCAAGTGCACCTTAGTCTTCAAAGCTACATCTTCATTCTTTCACACTTTAAGAAGGTCTTTTGCAGCAAATTCAACCAGTGCAATACATCGCTTGATTTTTTGACCTCAGCTTCCATTGGTGTTGATTATGGACCCAAGTAAAGTAAAATCCCTGACAACTTCAATATTTTCTTATTGGTCCAGTTGTGAGGAGTTTTGTTTTCTTATGTTGAGGTGTAATCCATGGAAGGCTGTATAGTCTTTGATCTTTATTAGATAGTGCTTCAAGTCACCTTCATTTTCAGCAAGTATGGTTGTGTCATCTGCATATTGCAAGTTGTTAATAAATCTTCTTACAATCCTGATGCTCCATTCTTCTTCATAGAGTCTAGCTTCTC
>NW_006921620.1:17670830-17671759 GCF_000298275.1 Orycteropus afer afer
ACAACACAAACGGAGGCTGTACACGCGGACTTCACCAGATGGAACACACAGGAATCAGATTGACTACATCTGTGGCAAGAGGCGGTGGAAAAGCTTGCTCAGCATACAGATTGTATAAGTTATGGTGAAAGGATACAACCCTGACACACACCTCTGCTGATTTCAAAGCATGGAATATCCCCTTGTCCTCTGCCACTGAATGCCTCTTGGTCTGTGTACAGGTTCATCATGAGCACAATTAAGTGTTCTGGAATTCCTGTTCATCCCAAAGTTACCTATAATTTGTTTTGAGCCACACAGTAAAATCTCTTTGCATAAACAATAAAACATAGGTAAACATCTTTCTGGTATTCTTTGCTTTCAGCCAAGATCCCTCTGACCTCAGCAATGCTATCCCTCATTCCACATCCTCTTCTGAATACTGCTTGCACTTCTGGCAGTTCCTTGTCAATAAATTGTTGCTACTATTTATAATTATCTTCAGCAAAATTTTACTTGTGTATGAATGATGTTGTTGGATAATTTATTCATTCCATTGGATCACCTTTCTTTGGAATAGGCAAAAGTATGGATTTCTTCTTTTTATTTTATTTTATTATTTTTTATTGTGATTTGGGTGAAAATTTACAGAGCAAATTCACTTTCCATACAGCAGTTCACATACAGTTTGTCTCGTGACATCGACCACAATTTACCACAATGCAACAGCTACCCTCCCACTTCCTCCCTATAGTTACCTATTCCCTATCTCCATCCCTCCATGCACTCTTGCCCCCTGAGCTGTCTTCTTGTGCATAAGCATCCCTTCTTTCTCCCATGGTTGTTCTCTCCAAGGAGTGTATCTACCTCAGGGAAATGTTCAACTCATATACCTGTCTATTGTTGGCTGGAAGCCACAGGTGTGGGTCAATTCCAGACCTGAAGGGCAG
>NW_006921620.1:17681152-17682214 GCF_000298275.1 Orycteropus afer afer
TCAGTTGATGGACACCTAGGTTGTTTCCATCTTTTGGCTATTGTAAACAGTGCTGCGATGAACATGGGTGTGCATATGTCTGTTCTTGTCATGGCTCTCACTTCTTTAGGATATATACCTAGTGAAGGAATAGCTGGGTCAAGTAGTATTTCTAGTTCCAACTTTTGAAGGAATCGCCATACTGCTTTCCACAATGATTGTACCATTTTACAGTCCCACCAGCATTGTATGAGAGTCCCAATCTCTCCACATCCTTGCCAGCATTTGTTATTTTCTGTCTTGTTGAACTTTGCTACTAGTGTTGGAGCAAGGTGGAATCTCATTGTTGTTTTGATTTGCATCTCTCTAACAGCTAATGATCATGAGCATTTCTTTATATGTTTGTTGGTCGCTTGAATATTCTCCTTTGTGAAGTGTCTATTCATGTCTTCTGCCCATTTTTTAATTGGATTGTTTGTCTTTTTGTTACTGAGGTGTTGGAGTTTTCTATCAATTCTAGAGATAAGACCCTTGTCATATATGTTATTACCAAATATTTTTTCCCAATCTGTAGGTTCTCTTTTGACTCTTTTGGAGAAGTCTTTGGAAGCACATAAAAAATTTATTTTTAGAAGGTCCCAATCATCTGGTTTCTCTTCTGCTGTTTGTGCATTTTGAGTTATGCTTGATAATCTACTTATGCCATATATTAGGGTCCCTAAATTTGCCCCTAGATTTTCCTTGAGGAACTGTATAGTTTTAGGGTTCATATTTAAGTATTTGATCCATTTGGAGTTCATTTTTTGTGTATGGTGTGAGGTACAGATGTTTCATTTTTCTGCAAATGGATCTCCAGTTTTGCCAGCACCATATATTAAACAAACATTGTCTTTCCCATTTAATGGATTTTGATCCTTTGTCAAAGATCACCTGACCATAGGTTGATGGAGCTATTTCTGGGTTCTCAATTCTATTCCTTTGGTATGTATCTGTCATTAAACCAATACAGGTAGTTTTGACTACTGTGGCTGTATAGTAGGTTTTGAGATCTGGAAGTGTGAGACCTCCTACTTTGTTCTTCTT
>NW_006921620.1:17683055-17685589 GCF_000298275.1 Orycteropus afer afer
CATACCTGATATGAACCCTACTTGGTCATAATGAATAATTTTCTTGATATGTTGTTGCAGTCTATTGGCTAGGATTTTGTTGAAGATTTTTGCATCTGTATTCATGAGGGATATTGGTGTGTACAGTTTTCCTTTTGAGAGATGTCTTTGCCCGGTTTTGGTATCAAAGTTATACTTGCTTCATAAAATGAGTTAGGGAGGATTTCATCCTTTTCTATGTTTTGGAATAGTTTGAGTAGGATTGGTATCAGTTCTTCACTGAATGTTTTGTAGAATTTTCCAGTGAAACTGTCTGGGCCAGGACTTTTTTAGTTGGTAATTTTTTGCTGACTTGTTCATTTCCTTCTTTTGTGATGGACCTGTTCAACTTTTCTACATCAGTCTGTTTTAGTTTAGGTAAGTGGTGTGTTTCTAGAAACTTGTCCATTTCTTTCAGATGTTCAGGTTTGTTGAAGTACAGTTCTTCATAGTATCCTGATATTATCCTTTTTATTTCAATTGGTTCTGTTGTGATGTCACCCATTTTGTTTCTTATTCACGTTATTTGTATCCTCTCCCTCTTTTCCTTCGTTAAATTTGCCAGAAGTTTTTCAATTTTATTGATCTTTTCAAAAAACCAACTTCTGGTCTCGTTGATTTTTTCTATTGCCCTTCTATTTTCTGTTTCATTGATTTCTGCTGGAATCTCGATTATTTCCTTTCTTCTGGTGACTATAGGCTTTTCTTGCTGTTCTTTTTCTAATTGTTGGAGATGTTGGTTTAAAGTGTTGATTTTGGCTCTTTCTTCTTTTTTGATATGTGCACTGATTGCTATAAATTGGTCTCTGATCAGTGCTTTTGCAGTGTCCCAAAGATTTTGGTATGTTGTGTTCTCATTCTCGTTTGATTCAAGGAATTTTGGAATTTCATTTTTTATTTCTTCTCTGACCCAGTCTTACTGAAGGAGGGTGTTGTCCAGTTTCCATGTGTTTACTCTTTTTCTGTTGATCTTCCTATTGTTGATTTCTAATTTGATAGCATTATGATCTGAGAAGATGCTTTGCCATATTTCAATGATTTTAAATTTATTAGTGTTTACTTTATGGTCTAACATATGGTCTATCATGGAAAAAGTTCTATGTGCAGTAGAGAAGAATGTATATTGTGTTGCTGTTAGGTGAAGTGCTCTGTAGATATCTATAAGGCCAAGTTGGTGGATTGTATTGTTTAGATCTTCTGCATCTTTGTCAAGTTTCTTCCCAGTTGTTTTATCTTTCAATGAAAGTGGTGTATTAAAATCTCCCACTATGACTGTGGAGTCATCTGTTTGGCTTTCCAACTATTTAAAAGTCTGATTTATGTATTTGGGGGCTCTTTCATTGGGTCCATAGATATTTATTATGGTTATATATTCATGTTCAATCGATCCTTTAATCATTATGTAATGTCCTTCCTTTTCTCGTATTACAGTTTTTGTCTTAAAAGTTAACTTGATCAGAAATTAATATTGCCACTCCTTCTCTCTTACAGTTGCCATTTGCTTGATATATCTTTTTCCAACCTTTGATTTTTAACCTATTTTTGTCTTTATCTCTAAGCTGTGTCTCTTGTAGGCAGCATATTGATTGGTTTTGTTTTCTTATCCAATCTGAAACTCTATGTCTCTTGAGTGGTGCATTTAATCCGTTAATATTCAGAGTAATTATTGACATGTTGGAATTGGTTGCTGTCATTTTGTCATGTGTTTTTGGATGGTGTCCCTAGTTTCTTTGTTCCATATTGTTTTCTGTGCTGTGCTCATTAGGTTTATGGATCATGTTATCATTTCCTTTGTTGCTCTTGTTTTAGTTTATGCTGAATATTTGTGCTTGTCCTATTTTTTATTGTGATGTGAAGTTTTATCATTTTTCTTTGAGGTTACCCTATGATTTATAATTTTCTCCCCGAGTTTAGAACAGTCCATTCTATCTGGCAACTCTCTTAACTTCCTCACGATTTAGAATTTCTATATCTACACAGTATTTTATCTCTTTTTGTTTGTATTTGTCCTCACTCGCCAATTGATGTCTCTGGTTCTCTGTTTACAATCTTGAAAGCTCATTTTACTTTGGATATGTTCATATCTGTGGTTTCTGGGTTATGTCATCTTGTGTATTAATGGTCTGTTGTTATTTGCTATTTTTGGTTCTCTGCTCAAAGGACTTTCTTTAGCATATCTTGTAAGGTTGGGCTGGTTTTAACAAATTCCCTTAGTTTCTGCTTATCTGGAAATCTCCTGATTTCACCATCATATTTGAGGGACAGTTTTGCCGGGTATACAATTCTTGATTGAATATTTTTCTCTTTCAGGGCTTTATATATACCATCCCATTGCCTTCTTACTTGCATGGCTTCTGCTAAGAAATCGGATCTTATTCTCACTGGCTGTCTTTTGTAAGTAACTTTTTGTTTTTCCGGTGCATCTTTCAGGATTCTGTCTTTGTCTTTGGTTTTGACAAGTTTGATGATGATGTGTCTTGGTGATTTTCTTTTGGGGTCTATCCTGTTTGGGGTTC
>NW_006921620.1:17687359-17708394 GCF_000298275.1 Orycteropus afer afer
ATTGCTCAGGATCGTTGCCAGACTGCTGCTCCGTATGTCTCCTTTTTTTGGTAATTTCATGCAAATTCTTCTGCTAGTTGAGGTTTAGTCTGCTTCTACATCCTTCCCTTCAAGGCTCAGGGGTCCAGGATTATCTTCTCTGTCTGTGTGAATTGGTTTCCCTTTTCTTTGTTGGAGAAGGTCTGTGCAGTCTTTCTGCCCAGTCTGCCATCTTACCAGAACTCCTGGATTTCTTCTAGTCAGTTGACCAGGTAGCTATGTTCCAAATTTCTTGGCATAAATGAGTGAATGCTTCCAATGTTGCTTCCTTTTGTTGGAACATCTCTTTGGGTGTTTTGACAATTCTTGGAGACTTGTTTTTCACTTATTACTCAGTACAGCTTGGACTTCTTCCTTTAATATCATTGGTCCTTGTTCATATACCATGTCCTGAAATGGTTGAACATCAACCACTTCTTTTTGGTAAAGTGACTCTGTGTTTTTCTTCCATCTTTTTTTGATGCTTCCTGCATTGTTTGATATTTTGCCCATAGAATCCTTCAATATTGCAACTTGAGGCTTGAATTTGTTTTCTGTTTTTTCCAGTTGAGAAATGCTAAGCATGTTCTTCCTTTTGATTTTCTAATTCCAGGTGTGTCAGTTTGTTGATCTGTGATGGCTTGTGCATTGCTGTGAGGCTGGAGGCTATGTCACCGGTATTGCAAATGCCAAAATGGCTACCCAGGGTGGAGAGCTTTCAGCAGAGCTTCCCCACTAGTAAAGACAGGGAAGAACCAAGGAACTATCCACTTCTGAAAAAATTGTCTAATGAAAACCTTATGAATAGCAGTGAAACAGTGTCTGATATATTACTGAAAACTTTGTGAATAACCCTGAAACATTGTCCAACATAGTTCTGGCAGATGAGTCCTTCAGGTTGGAAAGCACTCAAAATATGACTGAAAGTAGAGTTGACCTTTATGACATGGAATAAAGCTTTTGAGACTCCCATTTGCTGATGGGGCATGACTCAAAATGGGAAGAAAGAACTGAAAACATTCATTAATAATTAGAATGTGTAATGTATAAAGTATATGAATCTGGGGAAATTGGAAGTTGTCAAAAATGAAATGGAACACATAAAGATTGATATTCTAGGCATTAGTGAACTGAAATGGACTGATATTGGCCTTTTTGAAGGAGATCTAATATGATCTACTATTCCAGGAAAAACAAATTGAAGAGGAATGGCATCACATCAATCATCACAAAGAATGTTTCAAGATCTATCCTGTCAGTAACAGGATAATATCCATATATCTACAAGGAAAACCAGTTTATACTACTATTATTAAGATTTACACACCAACCACTAGAGCCAATGATGAAGAAATTGAAGATTTTTACCAACTTCTGCAGTCTGAAATCGCAATGAAAATGTTTTGATGATTACCGGTGACTGGAATGCAAAAGTTGGAAACAAAGAATCATCAGTAGTTGGAAAATATGGCTTTGGTGATAGAAATGATGCTGAAGATCACACGAATTTTGCAAGACCAATGACTTATTCATTGCAAATGCTTTCTTTCAACAACATAAATGGTGGCTACACATGGGTACCTTGCCAGATGGAATAGATGGGAATTAGATTGACTACATCTGTGGAAAGAGGCAATGAAGAAGGTCAATATCATCAATAAAAAACAAGGCCACAAGCTATCGAACAGACCATCAATTGCTCATATGCAAGTTAAAGTTGCAGCTGAAGAAAATTAAAACAAGTCCATGAGAGCCCAAATATGACCTTGATTATATTCTACATGAATTAGAGATCATATGAAGAATAGATTTGATGCATTGAACACCAATAACTGAAAACTAGATGAGTTGTGGGATGACATCAAGAACATCATCCATGAAAAAAGCAAAAGGTCATTAAAAAGACAGGAAAGGAAGAAAAGACCAAAATGGATGTCAGAAGATACTTTGAAACTTGGTCTTGAATGGAGAGTAGCTAAAAAAAATGGAAGAAATGACAAGTTAAAAGAGTTGATCAGAGGCTATCAAAGAGGAGGTTGAGAAGACTGAGTCACTTATTACAATGAAATGTGCAAAGACATGGAGTTAGAAAACCAAAAGGAATGAACATACTTGGTATTTCTCAAGCTGAAAGAACTGAAGAAAATATTCAATCTTGAGTTACAATATGGAAAGATTCTATGGACAAAATATTGAATGATGCAGGAAGCATCAAAATAAGATGGAAGAAATGCACAGAGTCACTATAGAAAAAAGAATTGATCAATGTTCAGCTGTTTCAGGAGATAATATATGGTAAAGAACCAAAGGTATTGAAAGCAGTAGTCAAGTTGCACTGTAGGAATTGGTAATAAATGAAGCTCCAGGAATTGATGGAATACCCATTGCGATGTTTCAACAAATGGATGCAGCTCTGGAGACACTTACCCATCTATGCCAAGAGATTTGGAAGACAGATACTTAGCCAAGTGACTGGAGGAGATCTATATTTGTGTCCATTCTAAAGAAAGGTGATCCAACAGCTCACCTTTGATGTGGAAATTATCAAACAATGTCATTAATATCACATGCAAGCAAAATTTTGATGAAGATAAGTCAAAATAACTGCCACTGTATATTGAGAGGGAACTTCCAGAAATTCCAACCAGATTCAGAAGGAGATGTGGAATGTGGGGTATCATTGCTGATAGCAGATGGATCTTGGCTGAAAGAAAAGAACACCAGAAAGATGTTTACCTGTGTTTTATTGACTATAAAAGGCATTTGACTGTGTGGATTGTAACAAATTGTGAATTGTAAAGAATGGGAATTCCAGGAAACTTAATTGTGCTAATGAAGAATCTGTACATAGACCAAGAGGCTGTTCTTTGAACAAAACAAAGAGATGCTATACAGTTTTATATCAGGAAGGGGGTGCACTTCAGAGTTGTATACTTTCACTCTACTTATTCAATCTGTATGCTGAGAAAATAATCTGAGAAAGGAAGGTGGACTATATGAAGAATGTAGCATCAGGAATGGAAGAAGACTCATTAACAACCTGCAATATGCAGATGACACAGTCTTGCTCCCTGAAAATTAAAAGGCCTTGAAGTACTTTACTGATGAAGATCAAAGACTACAGTCTTCAGTATTGACTGCACCTCAACATAAAGAAAACAAAAATCCTCACAACTGGACCAATGAATAACATCACTATATATGGAGAAAAGATTGAAGTTGTCAGGGATTTCATTTTTCTTGGGTCCACAATCAATGCCATTGGAAGCAGCAGTCAAGAAATCAGATTTCGTATTGCACTTGGAAAATCTAGTGCATTTATTGTGTTAAGATGTAAAGGTAACACTTTGAAGGCTTAGGTGCACCTAACCCAAGCCATGGTATTTTCAGTTGCCTCCTGGTCTTGTGAAAGCTGGACAATAAATAAAGAAGACTGAAGAGGAATTAATTGATGCTTTTGAATTATGGTGTTGGTGAAGAATAATGAAATACCATGGACTGCCAGAAGAATGAACAAATCTGTCCTGGAAGAAGTGCAGATTTCATGTCATCTACTTTGTTCATATTGTCAGAAGGGATCCTGATATCCCAGAGAAGGAGATCATACTTGGGAAAGTAGAGGGTCAATGCAAAAGGGGAAGACCCTCAATGAGATGGATTGACACAGTGGCTATACCTATGAACTCATGCATGGTAAAGAATGTGAGGATGGCACAGGACCAGACAGTGTTTCATTCTGTTGTACACAGGGTCTCCATGAGTCAGAGTCAACTCAATGGCACCTAACAATAACAAGTCTTTGCACATTTCATTGTATACTTTATTATGTCTTCAGCTCTTTTATTTCATTGTTTAATTCCTTTTGCTTTAGCTACTCTCTGTTCAAGAGCAAGTTTCACAGTCTCTTTTGACATCCATTTTGGTCTTTCATTCTTATTTTTTTAATGACCTTTTGTTTCCTTCATGTAAGATGTCCTTGATGTCATCCCAGAACTCATCTTGTTTTTAGTCATTGGTGTTCAATGCATCAAATCTATTCTTCAGATCGTCTCTGAATTCAAATGGAACATACTCAAGGTTGTGTTTTGGCTGTCTTGAACTTGTTTTAATTTTCTTCAGCTTCATCTTCAACTGGCATATGAGCAAATGATTGTCTGTTCTACAAGAGGCCCCTGGCCTTGTTCTGACAGATGATAATTAGCTTCTCTCTTATCTCTTTCCACAGATGTAGTTGATTTGATTCCTGTGTATTCCATCTGGTGAGTTCCAAATGTATAGTCACCGTTTATGTTGTTGATAGAAGGTGTCTACAATGAATGAGTCATTGGTCTGGAAAAATTCTGTCATGCAGTCTCTAGCATCTTTTCTTTTACCAAGGGAATATTTTTCAAATAATGATGCTGCTTTGTTTCCAACTTTCTCATTCCAATCACCAGTAATTATCAATGCAACTTGATTGCATGTTTGGTCAGTTTCAGACTGCAGAAGTTGGTAAAAATTTACTGTGTCTTCATCTTTGGCTTTGGTGTTTGGTATATAAATTTGAATAATGGTAGTGTTCATTGGTCTTCCTTATGTTGTTGTTGTTGTTATGTATTGTCAAGTCGTCTCCAACTCATAGTGACCCCTCCTTGGGTTTCTGAGGTGGTCTCCATGGAAGTAGACTGCTCAATCTTCCGTCTGAGGAGTGGCCAGTGGGTTTGAACCACCAACCTTCTGGTTAGCAGTCAAGTGCCTCAGGCAGTATGCCACCAGAGGTCCCATAGGCATAAATATATATATTTTCCTATCACTGACAGCATTGTACTACAGAATACATCATGAAATGTTCTTTTTGACAATGAATATGATACCATTCCTCTTCAATTTACTATCCTACATAGTATATCATATGATTATCCAATTCCAGATTGCAAATACTGGCACATTTCAGCTCAATCATGCCAAGGATATCAATCTTTATGTGTTCCATTTCATTTTTGACAACTTCCAATTTTTCTATTTTTACACTTTGTAAATTCCATGTTCTGATTAGTAATGAAGTCTTTCAAGTTAGTATTGTCAATTTGATCCCATATAGATAGACTGTGAAAAAGCACAATGCTCAAGGCAGACATTCTTACCAGCTAAGCTAAATGATTCATTGGTTTTAAGAGGACTTCAGGGGATATTTTTGCTTTAGGTTTTAAGATTATCTCAAGGCAATCATTTCAGGGGTTCATCCAGCTTTCATGTCTACATGTCCACATTTCTTTTTATCTTTCAGAGTGGCATGATTGCTGGGATTGGAAACAGAGATTGAAATACAGAAAAGGATTGAGAGGCAGAATCATCAAGAAGGAGTCATAAGAACAGAATGGTATTAGACAGGGGAATGAATTGTCAGGCACAGAAATTATACTATTTGTAATTGGCAAAATGAATGTTCTAGAATCTCATTGAAATTGTTGAAGCAGGAAATTTTGAACTTTCTAGTGAGTAAAATATGGTAAATAAGAAGAAAAACAACTGTACTTTTTTCAAATAGTAATGTTTTTCTTTATATTGCCTAAAGCACTTGAATGCTAACCAGAAGGCTGGCTGTTCAAATGCACCAGCCACTCCTCGGAAGGAAGACAGGGCAATCTACTTCTGTAATTAGTGATACTGCCATGGAAACCCAAGGAGGGGTCACTATGAGTCGGGTCCAACTCGACGGCACATAACAACAACAACTTATCAAAGTATTACATACACATTGGAGAAATATAGAAAATAAAGTTTAAAAATGAAAAAAACAAGCAGTCATAATTTCATTAGTTAAAACAATAATAATCAATATTGTGGTATATTTCCTTCAAGTTAGTTTTCTCTTTCATGGACATTTATAAGTATTACCTCTCCCACTTATAGATCACTTTTGCATACTAATTAATGCTGTATCACGAACTTATTTTCATCCTATTGCATAGTTTTTTAAATAAGATTTGTTTTACTGTTTGAATTTTTTATTGAGTATAATTTACTTGTATTCAAATACATAGATTTTAAATATACAGTATGATGGGTTTTGACAAACATATATACTCAGAAACACCACTTCACTTAAAATACAGAATGTTTCATCACCCTAATAAAGTCCCTCGATATCCTGAGAGACAACTACTGTCCTGATTTCCATCCCCACAGATTAGCTGTGCCTCTTTTATATCACCATATAAATAGAATCATTTATACTCTATTGTATCTGGTTTCTTTTGCTCAATTGTGTTGTTGGTGAAGAATGTTGAACATACCAGGGACTGCCAGCAGAACAAATAGTTGTAGAGGAAATACAGCCAGAATGCTCTAGTGGCATTTTGTCTCACTTACTTTGTCTCATTTACTTTGGATACATTTTCAGGAGGAACAAATCTCTGGAGGAGGATGTCATGTTTGGTAAAATAGAGGGTCAGCAAAAGAGAGGAAGCCCCTCAATGAGATGGATTTACATAATGGTTGCAACATTGCATTCAAACATAGCAATGATTGTGAGGATGATTTAGGATGAGACAACATTTTATTCTGTTACACATAACGTCTTTATGTGTCTGAACCTACTCAACAGTACGAACAACAATAGCATACCATCTATATTTTAGATATTTATCTTCAAGGGAGCTCTTTGAACTTGAAGTGTTATAAAAGGAAGCCAGTTCTATTGCAAGACCTCAGTTGTTTTAGTCCTCAGATCAACTGAGCAGTAATTCCACATCATCATTAAATTGACATAAATTTTTAAATACATGTTTATGAAGCAGGTTACGTAAAACCCTTCCCAAATTTTCCTAACACTAGTGTTATAGATAAACATTCTCTTTAAATTATGTCCTTACAGGGAAAAATCTTTTTTAAAAAATTTGATTGTGATTTGGGTGAAAGTGTATAGAGCAAATTCATCTTCTATACAGCAGTGCATATACACTTTGTCTCATGACATTGACTGTAATTTCCCACAATGCAACAGCTCCCCTCCCACTTCCTCCCCATAGCTACCTCTTCCCTGTGTCTTTCCCTCCCATGTACTCCTGCCCCCTGAGATGTCTCCCTGTACATACACAGCCCTTCTATTCTCCCGTGATTGATCTCTCCAAGGAGTGCATCTACCTAATGTAAATGTTCAGCCCATATGCCTGTCTTTTGTTTGGCTGGAAACTCAGGAGTGGGTTCAATTACAGATATGATGGGCAGCTAGGGACCATAGTCTTAGTGATTCCACCAGGCTCTGTCACAGCAGCAAACCTGCCCCCCCCCCTTATTTTTATGATTTTGAGTTTTGTTCAGGGGAAAATCTCTTGTGTGGTTGTGTCACACACTGCTAGTAGCCTCCAGCATCCATTCTCATTTTCTTCCTAACAGGATGGGGATTTTATTGAGGTGCCTTTCTTAGAGGTGGAATAGCCACAGAACATAATTTTGTCAATGAAATATAAGTGGAGGTGTTGTCTGAGGCTTTTGGCTAAGGCTGAGTGGGTTGCTTTCTTTCCTTTTCTAATGTATGCAATGCAAAATACAGCCTGTAGGTGGAGCAGTAATCTTATGACTAAGACAACCACCAGGTGTTATGAAAGAGACAAAGTTTTTGATGACATCATGGAACCACTATTCCATATCTGAACTACTTATCTCCTCGCTTCTTATACAATAAAAATAAAGCCCTAGTTTATTTCAGTCATTCACTACCCTAACACCCCCAGGTTTCTGTTATTCAGAGACTAATGCAAATGTTGACAGATGCAGTGTCTTCATTTTTTATGCAAATGTAGCACGTAGAACTATAACAAGAACTTCTGCTCCTTGGAGCTGTTAACCGAAAGCCTCTTTATTTCTTTATAAGGAGAGGTAGTGTCTGAGAAAGAATTGCATAGATTTTTATGAGCACTCCAACACTTTCTGGGTTAGAAGAGAACAAGATGCAAACACTAGTCTATAAAATCTGAATTAGGGGAATAAAGTCAGCTAGGGGTGATCTACTTCCATAAAGATTTACAACCTCAGAAACCCCATGAGGGTCACTATGAGTCAGAAATGACTTGATGACAATGAGTTTGGTTTGGTTTTGAGAATGGCTGTGAGCAAGGTCAGGGATAGGGAACAGCTATGAGATATAACCAAAATGGTTGTTAATTAAAACCAAATGGTTGTTAATTAAAACCCTCCCAGCACCACCATGTGAGAAAGACCTAGAAGATCTTACGGGACAGTTCTACTCTGTCACATGGGTTGCTATGAGTTCAAATCAACTTGATGCCACCTAACACCACCACCACCACCACCACACACACACATGCATTGAGTTGGTTTTTACTCATAGTGACTGTATGTACAACAGAACAAAATACTGCCTCATCCTGTGACATCCTTATGATCATTGCTATGTTTGAGTTCATTGTTGCAGCCACAGTGTCAATCCATCTCTTTGAGCAACTTCCTCTTTTTCTCTGACCCTCTACTTTACCAAACATGACATCCTTCGTCCTTCTCCAGAGACTGGTCCCAAAGTATATGATGACATGTCCAAAGTACAAGAGACCAAGTCTTGCCATCCTTGCTTCTAAGGAGCATTCTGTCTGTACTTTGTCCAAGACAGATTTGTTGATTTTTCTGACAATCCATGGGAAATTCAAAATTCTTTACCAACATCATAACTCAACTTCAACAAGTTTTCGATCTTCCTTATTCATTGTCCAGTTTTCACAAGCAACTGAGGCAGTTGAAAATACTATGGCTTGGGTCTGGTACCCCTGAGTCTTCAAAGTAACATTTTTGCTTTTTAATACTTTAAAGAGGTCTTTTGCAGCATATTTGCCCAATGTTATACACTGATGTTTGACTGCTGACCCTAACTACATTGAGTTAAGTCATATTTGACACCTTAAGAAGTACAGGTCTCTAGAATGCCAGGTTGGTTTAAGACTTCAGACTGGAGCTACAAGTTTGGAGAATACCAGTGTGACTCATGCTATCATCAACTGACTACAAATTCAGGGTTTTTCTCCTTCAGGGCACCTGCCATAACTCTGGAGTTCTAAGAACATCCACACTTCTGACAAGCTGGTTATAAGTTTTGGAGTTATCACTATTCTCTCAGGCTTGATAATTTACTAGAATGTCTCAGAGAATTAAGAAAAACACTATACTTACAATTACAGTTTGTAATGAAGGATACAAATCAGGACCAACATAAAGGAAAGATGCATACAGCAAGGACTGGAAGGGTCCTAAGTAAAGATATTCTGTATCCCAGGGATATGTGATCTTCCTGTTCTATCTATGTCTATTACTTACCAGAAAGTTTACCAAGCTTCTATGTCCAGTTTTTTTTTTTTTTTAATTGGGATTACATTATATAGTCATAATTGATTGACTCATTGTCCAGGTGGTTGAATTCAGTTTCCAGCATCCCTTCCTTCCACAGAGGTCAAAAAGGTCTTTCTGATATTGCCAGTCCACACTATGGACCATCTCATCAGCATAAACTCTTAGTTGTGGTATGGAACTCTCCATGAATAACAATCACACCCTTATCACTCAAGAAATTCCACTTTAGAGGTTAGCTCCCAAGAACTGGAACAAAAAACAAATTCTTTGAGTAAAAGGGAGACATCAGGGTCAACTGGCACAATATAGTCCTCAAAGAAAATGTTCTATGAACTATTTTGGTTAGTAGCAGCTGATCATTAAAAGATCATGAGCAGCTCTAAGGTACAACAACTAGTCTCTTTCCACCTGGAGCAAAGAGTGAGGAAAATCAAAGACACATGGAAACAATTAGTACAAAGGACTAATAGACCACATTAACCTTAGCATCTATGACCCTGAGACCAGAAGAGTTAGATGATGCCTGTCTATCACTACCGACTTCTCTGAAAGGGATTACATTAGAAGGGTCTGGATAGAATGGGAGAAAAATGTGGCACAAACTCAAAATAATAAAAAAAGACCACACTCTCTAGTCAGACAGAGACTGGTGGAACCCCTGAAATGATGGCCAATTATCACCCTTCAAGCCTGGAACTGAACTCACCTCTGTGGATCAACTCTCAGCCAGACAATAAGGTGAACAATAACACCAGGGAACTATGCATCCTTTGGAACAATCAACTATTTGAGATCAAAAGGGCAGCATTGCAAAGGGACAAACTTCTAAAGAAAGTCAGGGATAGGAAAGAAGGATGGATGAAAACACAGGGAGAAAGGAGGATCAATACTGTTACATTGTGGGAATTGAAATCAATGGCACAAAACAAATTTTATATTGATTTT
Source organism: Orycteropus afer afer (assembly GCF_000298275.1). Classification (NCBI taxonomy): domain Eukaryota; kingdom Metazoa; phylum Chordata; class Mammalia; order Tubulidentata; family Orycteropodidae; genus Orycteropus; species Orycteropus afer. The sequence continues at coordinate 17,697,662 of NW_006921620.1, forward strand.
TGAATGGAAAACTGATTTGCTCTGTAAACCTTCACCCAAATCACAATGAAAACTTGAAAAAAAATTCTGTGTATAAAGTAATTCTTCACCTCATATCATCTCTTTGACTTTGGTGTATTTTTAAACTTGACTGTGGCTCAGAAAATGGTGGTAGGACTCATTCTCCATGAAGTTATTTTGAGGATGTTGTTAGGTGCCATTGACTTGGTCCCAACCCTACATCCAAGACAATGAAACACTGTCCAGTCCTGTACCATCCTCACAATCATTGCATCTTAAGGCCATAGTCACAGCCACTGCGTCAATCTATCTCATTGAGGGTCTTCCCCTTTCTCTTTTTCCAGGGAATTGTCCCTTCTGACATCATGATCAAAGTATGTGAGACAAAGCCTGGCCATTCTTGCTTCCAAGGAGGATTCTGGGGCTGTACTTCTTCCTGGACAGGTTTGTACATTCTTCTGGCATTCAATGATATTGTCAGTATTCTTTGCCTGTACCACAATTCAAAGGTCTCAACTCTTCTTCAGTCTTCCTTATTCATTCTCCAGCTTTCACATGTGTATGAGGCAATTGAAAATACCATGATTTAGGATAGGCCAATTTGGGTTTTCAAAGTGATATCTTTGCTCTTAAACCCTTTAAATAGGTCTTTTGCAGCATATTTGCCAAGTGCAATAAGACATTTGATTTTATTCACTGCTGCTTCCATGGGTGTTGATCGTGGATTCAAGTATAATGAAATCCCTGAGAACACTGATCTTTTCTCCATTTATTGTGATGTTCCTTATTGGTCAAGTTGTGAGGATTTTTGTTTTCTTTATGTTGAGGTATAATCCACACTGGAGACTGTATTCTTTGATCTTCATCAGTCAGTGCTTCAAGTCATCTTCACTTTCAGCAAGTAAGATTGTGTCATCTGCACATCACAGTTGGTTATTGAGTCTTCCTCCAATCGTGCTGCTGTGTTCTTCCCATAGTCCATCTTCTTGGATTGTTTGCTCAGTATATAGATTGAATAAATATGCTGAAAGAATACCACCTTGACACACATCCTTCCTGATTTTAAACTGTTTTAAACTTGAACTTGCATATGAGCAATTGCTGATCTCTTCCACAGTCAGGGCTGGACTTGTTCTGAATGACCATATTGAGCTCCTCCATTGCCTCTTTCCTCAAACGTAGTTGATTGGATTCCTGTATATTCCATCTGGAAAGATCCTTGTATATAATAACCATTTATGTTGTTGGAAAAAAAATGGTATTTGTAAGAATAAATCAGTGGTCTTGCAAAACTAACTGTGTTAGTTTGGAAACTCCACTGAAACCTGTCCACGAAGGGACTCTGCTAGTATTTGAATTATCAGTGGCATAGCTTTCAGTATCAAGCAGCATCAAGCCAACACAGTAGGAAAAACTGACAATGGATTGGTGAATTTTGAGAATCAAAGAGATAATATATGTCATATGATAACAACAGTGCCCAGCATATAGCTGTTAACCAAATCTGTTGCTATCAAATCAATTCCAACTCAGATTGACCCTGTAGTACAGAACAGAAGTGTGCCCCATAGGATTTTGAATGCTGTAATCTTTACTAAGCAGAATGCCACATCTTTCTCCTGCAGAGTGTCTGGTGAGTATGAACCACTAACTTTTCAGTTTGCAGCCTACTGCTTAACTACTGCAATACTGGGGCTCCTTTCTGAGAATATAGAAGTTTTCAGTACATAGTTGTTATGATTTGAAAAATATGATGGAGTATATAAACTTCACCAGGGCTGAGATTTTTATTTTGTTTACTGTTGCATCTGCAGTGTCTAGAATAGTGTCTGGCATGAAGAGGCATTCAATAAAAATTATGTAGTGAATAAATCTAATATTATTTGCATGTTACTGTAACAATAAGCTTGACAACTTAGGAATTCAATGGATTGGCCCTTGCTGAGGCAATAGCAAACTGAACTGGACAGAGGGTTGGTGTGTATGCCAGGGCATATCCTCCTGTAGGCATTTCCTAACTCACAAACCTCATGCTTTGGTTCAGTGTGATTCTGCATAGGGTAACTCTATAATTTGTAATCCAAACCAAAAATTATTGGAACTGAAAGAGGTGCTATTAATGACCTCAGAACAATGAGTGTAATATGGGATGAATCAGGTCAAACCAGGACAAATGGCCACCTTAATTCAGTACATTTGCTACAACTGACTCTATTAAAGATTGGTGGCATTTCTAAAAGTAGTTGTTCACTGGGTGGCCAGTAGGCTATAAGGCTATAATGTGGCCCTCAATGCACTGAATGGGGACTATCTAAAGTAATATGATTTGCTTCTTTGGACATTTTTAATGCAAAATAACATGAGAGTCAAATATTGGTAAGAGAAGTTGCAAGAGGCAAAACAGAATAGCTGAGTCATCCTAATAGTGGAATGCTGCTGTAGAGGGCATTGAAGATGGCCTGATCTCTGCAGCTGTTGCTATGTCTGGAAGCCTCTCTGCTGTTCTGTTCCCAGGTTTATCCAGATTTTTTCCATGACTTAGCTCTCTGGTAACTGAGTTTTGTTTTGTTTTGTTTTTTTTTTGGTGCGTGTTCTTGCTTGCTTCCCTAGAGTTGCATATAATGAATTTTCATCAGTGGAGAGTAACTGGGTATATTTTTGTTTCTTACAATCTGAAAAAAGTCTAACTCACACATGTACAAATAATACCAGTTGTTTATAGTTTTACCAGCATTGCTTGCTTCCGTTTAGTGCCTGCTCTTCTTTGTTATGAGCCCACCACCCCCTTTAACTGACAATACAAATATTCTCTCTAACCTCTTGCCTTCCACAAAGTCAGGGTAGGCTTGTGGACTTACTCAGAAATAATTCATTAGTATTATCTGTCCTATAATTCAGCTATGGGCCTTTCCTGGGAGTCCTACCAATGTTTTAATATTATCTCCCTGAGGGGAAAAAAAATCATTTCAAATTCTTACCAAGATTGCCGAGGCATTATTTTAGAAACTAAAATCCAGGACAGATGGTTTTATAAGTATGAGCACATTTATGAGGACAATAGGGCAAAGCATTTGAAACTGAGGCTCTTCCAGAAAGCAGAACTAAATGGGAACTGTAAATATCAGAGGCACAGGGCTGTGTTCCAAGACATCATAATAGTGGTATTATGGTTGAAAACATAATTAAAGACTAACTAAACTACAGTAATGTCAAATGTACCAGAAAAGAAAATATGCCTGTGTCGGAGAAGAGAGGTATTTAGGGGACAGCAGGGCTGCATGGGTGCAGCCTTTCCAGAAGAGAAGGAAGGAAGAGTCTAGAAGGAGAGTAAAGAAAGCTCCAGGTCTTGGGAGAGTTGGCAATGGAGGAACACAGCTTCTTGATACCTCAGTATAGGTTTCTAGCAATAATAACTGGATCTGTTCATTGGCCCTGGACATCAGAAGCCCATGCATTGGAAAGGGTTTAAACATCACCTCTCTATATTCTGATTTTCCAATAGTCATTATAGATGGCTTAAATTATATTAAATGATTACTGAAGCTGGAAATTATTTCAATAGGGAAAAAATATAGAGATGTAAAATGCATCCTCATATACCTATTGATTAAATGCTTTTTCTCAAATAAAATGCAATTAATCTCCCACCAGTCGATGCAAGTTATGAATAAGTTGGACTTTTTTTGTCTTACAATGAGGGAAGATGTAAAGACAGATCAAGGCCACTGGTTGCCAAAGATCAGGGCTGGGTGGAGTCTAGGCTTAAAGGAGTCTGAGAGGGAGGCCTAAAGGGAAAATGTCCTAAATTCATATTACAATGACCTGTCCTTCACCACTTGGTGTACAAATAAAATCTGTGCCGAGAGGGATTTTATTCTAACTCAGCTATGTATGTATGCAGATGACTAGAAAGTTTGCTGATGAACCATATGACGCCTGCCAACGTCAGTCACATGATTTAATGACCTTTTGTTTTAAACTCAGCTGACTTTCCTCCTTATAGGAGGGTCATTTATGAAGTTTCAATAATGTATTTTATGATAGCTTGACATGTGTCTCCAATACTTGCTGTCTCCACAATAATAAGTAAAACTAAAAGGGATAACTTCCCCTGCTAAGGTTTTCTTTGAATCTTGAAGCCATTTAACTAAACTGCCAATTTCATGTGACTATTTAGAAAAAGAAAAGATCATTGACTCCTGGAAATTTTGGTTTGAATCTATTTTAAAGACTCGAGCCTATTCTAGCGGAATAGGTTAAATAGATGTAAAACTGTTTAAATATTTAAAAAGCTTATTCTTCTGAATATTTAGCAGTCCAATTGAGCAAGACATTCAATTTCAAAGGTAGAGGGCAGTGATGAGAAAAATTATACCCATTAGAATGAGATGAGATGAGAGCATTTTAAAATCCTATAAGTTTACTTATCATTTAAATAGAATTCTTGTCATTCAGGTAGAATACTGCATAATGTCCGTATCCATTTCTTTCTTTCTTTAATTATTTTCTAATTGTCCTTCACTTTGTTAAATAGATTCAAAGGCAAATTGAACCAAACCTTATTTTTTATTAAAGTTAACATGGATTTTTCTAAAAATCCTTACAAAATTTTATGTTCTTTTGACAAGCTTTATCTATGTTTGTTAGCATATATGTAATGTAAAGCATATTATATTTATAATGTGTGTCAAAATGGACATTTGAAACTTTTAATAAATTTAATTTAATATTAGATCCCAATGTAAAATAATTGACCAATTATTTCGAACCAATCCAGTGTGTTTTGGATAGTTGTTACTCCAAATCCTCAAAATCTATACCCATTTTATAAATATGCTAATTTTTTTAATACCTGGTTATTACTGCATTGCCTACAAAAAATTATTTTCTGAAAAGCTTTATTCTTTGGGCCCTAAAATTACTTTTCTTTAATTTTATTGGTGACGCCTATTAAAGTAGATATAGGCAGACACCGTTTCCTATGTTTCTACATGCAAAATGTTAATATTAGATATAAACACAATTGTTTTAAGTTTTAAAAAGGTAAGAAAAGGTGGCTTTGCTTTAGGTATTTCTTTGCAGATCATTAGGATGAATGCAAACACTGAGTACTGTTTATTGTCACAACATAAAAAAATTCACCCATAAAGTAATGAGGAGCCTGTTTAAATAGCAACTTTCAACACCAATGCCATTTCTCACTAGAAGGTATCATGGCCAGAAATCTATGGTGATATAGCTCTGGTAGCATAGTACCTAAGGCACTTGATTGCTAACCAGAAGGCTGGCGGTTCAAACCCACCAGCCACTCCTCAGAAGGAAGATGGGGCAATCTACTTCCCTAGTGATACTGCCTCGGAAGCCCAAGGAGGGGTCACTATGAGTCGGTCCAACTCGATGGCACATAAAACAACAACAAATGGTTAACTTGTTGTTATGTGCCGTTGAGTTGGACCGACTCATAGCGACCCCTCCTTGGGAGGTTTCCGAGGTGGTATCACTACAGAAGTAGATTGCCCCATGGTTAAGTTAACCATTAAAAAACAAAACAAAACAAACAAACAAAAAACACTGATTAACAATGGTGAAGAATAAAGTGTTGAGTAATCAGAAATATAGAATTTATAGCTAAAGGTGCACCAAATATATCTTTTGCCCAAGGATGATGAAAAAATAAATCTGAAATTCCTGAAAACATATTAAAAATTATTATAATTTTATTCTTAAAAATTTTAGTAGACTTATTTGAAAGTTTAGAATTAAAAGTCAGGATTGATAACTTCTCATCCCTGTTAGCAATAGACTGCTCTTAAAGTCACTGACAAGTTTATGTCATACTGTGCACAAAATGCACAGTTTGTAGTACTAAATATTCATTTTCAACTGAGGTCACTTTTGAGGCAAGATTTGCTTTCTCTACTTCTTCCAGAATAGGGTTACTTCTGGGTTAAAATGTTGCCACCAAGTTATTAAGCTTTTCTTTTCTCATGTTAGCTGACTACAGTGATGAGTTACCTCTTCTTCAATATCTGCACTCTCAGATATGATCAGTGTTGTTACTGCAGTTTCAGTGATGTAATCCTGCACACAGAGACTTTCTGCATTTCCGGAAGACCGTTTTCTGAGTGTTTTCAGAAGCAGGGTTACAGTGGCTTTAATTTATTTTTATTTCAATATATTTGTAGGCACTTGCTATTTTACATTATCTCTTTGTTTTGTATATTTTTATGCTTTTCAAACCCATAAGGTGTACGTCATTATTATGCTTTCAAAACGCTTATGCGTAATTACTCAATATAAACTCAGAATTTTTAAAAAAATATCATTGTAAGGCTAACATTAACTACAAATCATTTGAAACCTGTAAATCATTAGAAAGTTATTTATAACACTGCTGAATTTAGACATAGAAGCTTTTCAAGTCTGTGAAGAATATGATTAAAAACAATTATTTTGACTTTGACTCAGCATGCTGTAATAAAAAAAAAAAAAAAGACATACCATAGTTGATATTTGTACACTATCCTTGAGACATAAATCTGAACAACCTACCTAATCTCTAACCTTGAAAAAGTAATGTGACATTCGGCTAATCTCTAATCCTGGAAAAAAGACATGACATACTAGTATTTACATCACACTGGCCCTCAGTGTGAGGCTAATGTGAGAATTTCATATATGAACCCTGAATTTCTCTGTACTCAAGGAGGGAAGGCAGAGGCAAACACAGAGCCTCCTGAGACTGTCCTACACTGCCCACCTCAGACCTCTACTATGAGGGGCCTCTGTCAAGTTTAAACAGTGGTAAACCTTCCTCCCAAGACCTCTTGTTAAAGGTAAAAGCCTGAACTCTGAAGATTTGGAGCCTAACCATTGAACAACATTGTGACTGTAATTGTTAAAACTCTGATTCTCTGGTTCTAAATGAATGTTGTGAGGTCTTACTTGCATGCCTTGCCATGATTACTTTGTGATAAACTAAATAAGTTTTATGTATGTCAAACCTGCATATCTATTTCTGCATTAATTTTCAAGACTACAAAATCCTACATGGCACTCTTGAGAAACATTTGTCCTTAAACCATGGATCTACAAAACACACAATGGAGCAATGCCATTGGCCTTCAAGTTAGTAAAATCTTGTCTTGATTTCTCTCTGCAGCACATCTTTTATTACCTGAACTCTCATCTACTCCTGATGTACTGATAGGTGAATCTTCTTAGCAGCAGATATCTCTCAGGGCACATGGCTTGCCTGATTCAGTAAATGAGCAAATTTCTCTGTAAGAAAACATTGCTTGTTAAGTAAGACCTGCAATGTTGGTGTTCTACACAACATACAGTATTAAGGCTTTCTTTTATTCAAGTAGATTTTAATAGGCGATGCTTATTTCTCCATCTGGTTTGACTGGCAATTTCAAAATATCTTGTAAAGCCTTGATTTTTACATTTGGCTGAAGGGGAATGACAAAAGTGGCTCAACAATTTTCTGCATTCAGTAAGTAACTTCATTATAGTATGCTGTGTTACAATTAATTTCTGAATTACAACCAAACAATATGAACAAAACGGCTATGCAGATAATCTCTAAATCACTTGTAGCCTTTGCCATATTGTCAATGACAATTCCACAGTATTTTTTTGTTGTTGTTATAAGTCATCATTCAGTGAATGATATTATTCAGTCAGATTCACAATATTGTTAGTTAGCAGAAGTGGTTGGGGCAATTTAAGACAGCCTCCAAGATTCCTGTTTCCTGATGTATTTTGTTGTGTGCTGATTATTAGATTATGAAGCATAGCAACCCTATAATGAAAGAGTAGAACTACCCCATAGGGTTCTGTACACAGTTATCTTTACAGGAGCAGATTGCCAGATCTCTTCTCCTGTAGGGCAACTGGTGGGCTTGAATCACAGATCTTTTGCTTATGACAAACATTTAACCATTGTGCCAACAAGGCTTCTCCCTGTTGTATATACCTTGTATAACTAGGATTATGATTATTATGGCTATCACTCCTGTGATAATATTATGACCTATGGCAAAAAGGATTTAGCAGATGTAACTCAAGTCTCAATTCAGTTTATGCTAAAATATGGAGATTATCCATGTGGGCCTGGCTTATTTATCTAAACTCTTAAAATTTGAGTCTAGAGGTCAGAGACAGAGAAAGTCAGATACTTCAAGCATGACAAGGAGGCATCTGCAAAGGAATGGAAAAGGCCTACAGGAGCTGAGAACTGCTTTCAAATAACCATTAACAAGGAAATAGAAACATCAGCCCTACAACCACCAGTAACTACATTCCACCAAGAATAAGCTTAGCAGCACAGAATTTTCCCCAGTCTCCAATGAAGAATTCAGCCCAGCCAGTATCTTGAGAGTCATGCCATACTGGACTTCTGATATACAGAACTGAGTTAATAAATATATATTATTTGAACCAATTATATTTTTGATTGTGTGGTGCATAGCAATAGAAAACCAACACAGCATCAAACCCAGATTTATTTTGGCAAGCTCAGTTGAGTTCATCATTAATCTACTACATTAGAAAATTTAAGATTATCCATATGGATTAGTTAGTTCATGCCCATAAGTTTGGAGTACTAGATACATAAGTATCACATTTAACGTTATCACTAATCTGTATGTGCATTGTTGTTGTTGTTAAGTGCCGTCAAGTCGGACCCGACTCATAGCGACCCCTCCTTGGGTTTCCGAGGCAGTATCACTATGGAAGTAGATTGCCCCATCTTCCTTCCGAGGAGTGGCTGGTGGGTTTGAACTGCCAGCTTTCTGGTTATCAGTCAAGTGCTTTAGGCACCACGCTAAAATATAATTGAAGAAAATGCTTTTCTTAAATATATGATTTACTTTTAAAGTTTATTTTATTTTTCAAACTATCTGATTCCAGGGAGCTTCCTGGTCATCTTTAGAATTCAGAATTCCCACGTATGAAATAAGATAACATACTTGAAGAATTGGAAGACTCATCCAAAATTTGGGACCCACATTTTTCTCCTCTCTAGAGGCTGCTAGAAAAAAAGGTAGCCTGAGGAAGGAGAGATGGACAGTGAGGTAAGTCCTTCATTTTCAACCTCTTCATCTTCCCCTTGATCCTGTCTTCTCACTCTTTATTCCTCACAACCCTCCATTATACAGTCTTTTTTTCTTCTTCCTTGAAGTTAAAAGTCTCTGGGTTGTGATTGTGCCCAATTGAACTGCAGGACCCATTAACAGAAAGCACCTGTAATAGACTGAGTTGTGCCCCCCCAATATATGTTTTATAAATCCTAACCTCTCAATCCTAATCTTCATGCCTGTAGTAAGAGTAGTGGCATGGTGAATAAAGCACTCAGTTGCTAAGTGAAAGGTCAGTAGTTTGAACCTACCAGCTGCTCTGAAGGAGAAAGATGTGGCAGTTTGCTTCAGTAAAAGACATGTAGCCATGGAAACCCGATAGGGCAGCTGGACTCTGTCCTATCAGGTGTGGGGAAAAAAAAAACCAAAATCACTGTTATCAAGTCAATTCCAACTCAAAGTGATCCCCAGTGGATTTCTGAGGCAGTGAATCTTTATGGAAGTTGATTGGTGGGTTTAAGCCACCAACCTTCTGGTTAGGAGTCAAATGCCTTAGGCACTGTGTCACCAATGCTATGAATTGGAATCAATTTAGTTGTAACTGAGTTATGCCTGTGGTTATAATCTCATCTGAAAGTGGATTTGTCTTTGTTACATTAGTGCAACAGAATTAGCACGGGATGTGTCAAAAATCTTGAGATTTTATAAAAAGAGATCAGGCAAGCAAGAAAGAGAAGGAAAAATGGGGAAAGAAAGATTCCAAACCACATGAAGATCACCCAGAAGCAGAGGCTCAAGGAGACAAGGACCTTCCGCCAAAGCCATCAGAGAGAGAAAGCCTTCTCTTAGAGCTAACACCTGGACTCAAACTTCTTGCCTGCCAACCTGTGAGAAAATAAATTTCTGTTTGTTAAAGCCACCTATCTGTGGTATTTCTATTAGAGCAGCACTGGATAATTAAGACAGCACCTTACTCTCTTCTTGATAAATTGGAAACCTTTAGTTAACTTCAATCAATATATAGAGAGGCAGTATTCTGCAGTATGGCCATTCCTACTGCATCTAATAACCCATAGGTTACCTTGGGATAGGGTTTGTGAAATTTTGCTGCTCCAGATCCCCAGAAAATAGCCAAAAACTAGAGGCCCAACTCATACACAGAAGATATTATGTAGATCTATGGAAAACACACAGCCAACTACAGAGAAATTTACATAGATTCCCCATACTGATGACAGAGATAATACCATAATAACTATGTATTGGAACTGATGGATAGCAACTAACAACAACTATAATAAACCAACTGTTCTTCATTATTTAATTCATTCACTTATATAAACAAACTAAAATCAACAATTATTGATGCCTTCTATATATACATGTGAAAAATGGCAATATGAATTTTAAAATATGAATATTGAATTGATACTAATTAAAACATAAGTGATGGTGTGTAATAATGAGAACGACTAATGTCTAATTGGTCTTTTCTTCTTTTCTTGTCTCTTTAGCGATCTCTTGCTTTCTTCATGGATAATGTTCTTGATATCTTCCCATAATTCATCTGGCTTTCGGTCGTTGGTGTTCAATGCATCAAATCTATTCTTTAGATGATCTCTAAATTCAGGAGGGATATATTCAAGA
>NW_006921620.1:17710718-17718784 GCF_000298275.1 Orycteropus afer afer
TTGACATGGTGGCTGCAATGATGGGCTCAAGTATAGCAGGGATTGTGGGGCTGGTGCGGGATCAGGCAGTGTTTCATTCTGCTGTGCATGGGGTCTCTGTGAGTCAGAAATGACTCGACGGCACTTAACAACAACAACAATGTCTAATTGAGTTTAAGTAACTGAATGAGTACACATATTTTATTGGAGTTAATATATGTTTAATTTAAGAATATAATCCAATGCGTTTACATTTATCTACCTTTTTACTTGTAGAATAACTTTCAAATATTGGGCTGAGTATGAAGATGATGTAAATTTGACCTCTGAGAACTGAAGGAATAGCTCAGAAAGAGTGCAGAGAAGGGATCCCCAAGGATCACCAACACTTAGCAGAGGAAAATAGAGATGGATGATCTCATAAAGAATATCAGAAAGAAATGGCCAGAGAGGTAAGAGAAAAGACAGGAATGTGTGGTTTCACAGAAATCAAGAAAAGCGTTTGTGAGAGAAAACCATGGCTTACTGGATTTGTTCAACATGTGTAAGTGAAAGTCATCTCAGTGATGTAGCTGAGGCAGAACAAGACTGCACTGAGTAAAGGAAGTAAAGCCAGAGGGAATGGGCACTGCTGAAAGGACTCTCTTGTTCACTGCATTGTGTTCCTCTCCTGGGCACACACACTGCCTGATTCTTCTCCTTGTGTTGAATACTCCACATGGGCTCTGACACAAACAAGGGCTTGTGATCTCTTTGGAGGAATGTTTCTTCTCCACACCTAGTATTCCCTTCCATGGGGGAGGATATCAATTATTTCAATTCCCTTGGTGTCTCTGGATCCTTTTAAAAACTCTTTCCCTGGGAAGAGGAGGGGGTTTGGAAAGAGAAACTGAACATAGGCAGCCTAACAACTGCTTGCTCTCTTTTTCTCCTTGCTGAAAATTTTAGGGGCTGGTAGTTTGAGAGGAAAGGGGGATACTACCTTAATCCAGCTCCATCTAAGAGGTCACATAATTTTTAAAAGAGTATCTAACTTTAGCAAGTCTCTAAAACCTTTTTTTTTTTTTTTTTGTCTATTGAAAGTAAATGCCACTTTATAACAATCATTTCAATAGGATTTTTGTAAAATATTGATAATAATGATTTTCTATACTAAAAACTTCCAGAAATGTCTTTTTGAACATTATAGTAAAGTCTGTTGTTTTGAAGTGTAAGTATTGAGCATATTTGGAGTCTCATGTTTCTCTCATCTTCATGTACTTTATATTCTTTGTTATGTTTAAGGGATTTATTATGCATAATTTTGGAGATTATTTTTTCCCTTGGAAAGTTGTGAAAAGGCAAATAGGTATTTAGTTTCAATTTGTTCTTACAAGATGTAAATAATTCTTCAATAAGAGTTTTTCTTGAAATAGTTCCTAAAAGCAGATCTGTGCCCAGTGCGATTCTCACTGATTAGGAACCACACCAAGGTGAGAAAAAGAGAAGGATTTATTTTTTAGCATACTAAAGTAGAAAGAGAGGTATTCATCCCCAGATTTTGTCTGTCCTCTGGGTGTAGCTTGCTGTTTTTATAGGTTGTTGAGCCAAAAAGGTGACATTATTACAGGTTTTGATACATATTAAAAATGCACAAACATTGTAAGCATGAAAGTTATAAAAAGTTACAACATCTTCTCATTATCATATAAACATGTTTCATTATAGTATAACTCTCTGCTCAGGGTCATGATTTTTGTCATGCTAATGTATCCTTGGGAGTTCTGGTGGCATAGTGCCTAAGGCATTTGACTGCTAACCAGAAAGCTGGTGGTTCAAACCCACCAGCCACTACTTGGAAGGAAGGTTGGGCAATCTATTTCCATGGTGATATTGCCTCAGAAACCCAAGGAGGGGTTGTTATGAGTCAGGTTTGACACGAGGGCAATTCATTTTAATGGAACATTTTACCTACTTGCAAGTGACCCTTGCTCAAGCAATAAAAATTAATCTATAATTGGTCATACTATGATGGAATGTGTTGTTGTGAGGCTGGAAGCTATGCCACTGGTATTTCAAATATCAGCAGTGTCACTTACAGTGGACAGGTTTCACTGGAGCTTCCAGACTATACTGGGAAGACCTTCCAGGATGTACTGGGAAGAGGGACAGGGCCATTCACTTCTGAAAAAAATTGGCTGTTTCAAGATCTATACTGAAGTACAATATTGTCAGTCATAGGATAATATCCATATACCTATAAGAATGACCAGTTAGTAATATTATTATTTAAATTTATGCATAAACTACTACAGACAAAGAAGAAGGAATGGAAGATGTTTACTAATTTCTGCAGTCTGAAATTGACCAAATATGTACTGATAATAACTGGTGATTAGAATGTGAAAGTTGGAAACAAAGAAGAAACATCAGTAGTTGGGAAATATTGCCTTGGTGATAGAAAGGATGCCAGATATTGCATGATAGAATTTTGAAACACCAATGAACTATTTACTTCAAATACCTTTTTGAACAACATAAACATTGACTATACATGTGGATCTTGCCAGATGGAATACACAGGAATCAAATCAACTACATCTATGGAAAGAGGTGATAGAGAAGCTCATTATCATCATCAAGACCAGGAGCTGACTGAGAACAGGCCATCAATTGCTCATATGCAAATTCAAGTTGAAGCTAAAGAAAATTAAACAAGTCCACGAGAGTCAAAATACAACCTTGAATATATCCCACCTGAATTTAGAGGCCATCTAAAGAATAGATTTGACACATTGAACACCAGTGACCAAAGACCAGATGAGTTGTGAGATGACATCAAGAACATCACATATGAAGAAAGCAAAAGGTCATGAAAAAGACAAGAAAGGAAGAACAGACCAAAATGAACGTCAGAAGAGACTCTGAAACTTGCCCTTGAGCAGAGTAACTAAAGCAAATGGAATAAATGACAAAATAAAAGAGCTGAACAGATTTCAAAGGGCAGCTCAAGAAGATAAAGTAGTATAATGACATGTGCAAAGACCTGGAGTTAGACAACCAAAAGGGAAGAACACACTCGGTATTTCTTAAGCTGAAAGAACTGAAGAAAAAATTCAAGCTTTGAGTTACAATATTTAAAGATTCTATGGGTAAAATATTGAATGATGCAGAAAACATCCAAAGAAGATGGAATGAATACACAAAACCACTGCCCCAAAAAGAATTGGTTGACATTCAGTCATTTGATGATCAAGAATTGATGGTATTGAAAGAAGAAGTCCAAGCTGCACTGAAGGAATTGGCAAAGAACAAAGCTTCAGGAATACCCATTGAGATATTGCAACAAAAGGAAGCAGCACTGGAAGCACTCATTCATTTATGCCAAGAAATTTGGAAGACAGCTACCTGGTCAACTGATTGGAAGAGATCTGTATTTGCGCCCATTCCAAAGAAAGGTTATCCAACATAATGTATAAATTATAGAACACTATCATTAATATCACACACAAGTAAAGATTTGCTGAAGATAATTCAAAAATGGTTCCAATATTACACCAATGGGGAACTGCCAGAAATTCAAGCTGGATTCAGAAGAAGACATGGAAGGAAGGATATCACTGCTGATGTGAAATGTATCTTGGCTAAGAGCAAAGAATGCCAGAAAGATGTTTACCTGTGTTTTATTTACTATGCAAAGGCATTCAGCTGTCTAAATCACAAGAAATTATGAATAATATTGTGAATAATAGGTATTCTAGAACATTTAATTATGCTCATGAGGAACCTATACATAGACTGAGAGGCTGTCATTCAAACAGAAGATGGGAATTCTTCATGATTTAAAATCAGGAATGATGTGTGTCATGGTGTATTCTATCACCATATTCATTCAATCTATATGCTGAGTAAATAATCTGAGAAGGTGGACTATATGAAAAAGAATGTGGCATCAGGATTGGAGAAAGAATCATTAACAATCTTCAATATTCAGACGACACAACCTTTTTCTGAAAGTGAAGACAACTTAAAGTAATTACTGATGAAGATCAAATTCTTGTCTTCAGTATGAATTAAAAGTCAACATAAAGAAAGCAAAAATCCTCCCAAGTGGACCAACAAACAGTATCATGATAAATGGAGAAAAGATTGAAATTGTCAAAGATTTCATTTTTCTTGGATCCTCAATCAACACTCATGGAAGCATAAGTCAAGAAATTAGACTTGATACTGCACTGGGCAAATCTGCAGCAAAAGATGTCTTTAAAGTGTCGAAGAGCAAAGATGTCACTTTAAAGATTAAGGTACGCCCAACCTCAGTCATTGTGTTTTTGCAATCACCTTATATGCATGTGAAAGTTGGAAAATGAGTAAGAAAGACAAGAAGAACCAACACCTTTGAATTGTGGTGTTGGCAAAGAATACTGCAAATACCATGGACTGCCAGAAAAATGAAAAATATATGTCCTGGAAGAAGTGCAGCTAGAATGTTCCTTCAAAGCAAGAATGGCCAGATTTTGCCTCACCTACTTTGGTCATGTTGTCAGAAGGGACCAGTCCTCGGAGAATGATATCATGCTTGGTAAAGTGGAAGGTCAGATAAAAAGGGGAAGACCCTCAACAAGATGGATTGACACAGTGGCTGAACATCAAGCTTAAGCATAGCAAGGATTATGAGGGTGGTGCAGGACCAGCCAGTGTGTATATAAGGTTGGTATGAGTCATAACAGAGTAAAAGGCTCCAAACATTGTTCTATGGGTGGATAGATGGATGGACAGGCTGAACTATCAGGTATGTTTATGCAGGGAGGAGTGTGCCCATGACCATGTATAGGGTTGGCAGACAATGTTTCCACAAGTGTATTTGTATGTTCTGTAAAAATTTCCAGGTATATAGTAGAGGTGAAAAAGGACAAGGTTGTACTCATTTCTTGGCCACAGCCAACTAACTACCTGGAGGATGCGAGTAGCTGGACCTGTGGGCTTGGGATCATTGTCTCAGGGGACATCAAGCTCAATTGGCATAACATACTACACAAAACATTGTTTCACCTCCTGCTTTGGCGCATAGCAACTGGGATCTTAAAAGCTTGCAACCAGTCATCTGGATCCAACAATGGGTCTTTTCTCATCCAGAGCAAAGAAGAATAAAGAAAACCAAAGACACATGGAAACAATTAGTCCAAGGGACTGGTACACCATGTTATCCTCAGTCTATATGACTATGAAACCAGAAGAACTAGAGGGTGTCCGGCTACCACTGTCAACCACCTGGAGGGAGATCTGTGTAGGAGATCTTGGATAGAGTGGAAATACAAGATGGAACAAAACTCAAAATCTTTAAAAAAAGAAAAAAAAAAAAAAGAGAGACCAGGTTTGCTGGTCTGATAGAGACTGTTGGGACCCCTGAGACTATGACCTCTAGCTACTCTTCAGTTCTGGAACTGAACCCACTCCTGTGGCTTCCAAAGAAACAAAAGAAAGGGCTATGAGCTGAACATTCATATTAGGTAGATGATACACTCCTTGGAGAGATCAGTCATGGAAGAACAGAAAGGCTGTGTATGCATAGGGAGACAGCTCTGGGGGCAGGAATACATGGGAGGGAAGGACACTGGTAAGAGGGGAAGAGGTAACTGTGGGGAGGAAGTGGGAAGAGAGCTGTTGCCTTGTGGGAAATTGCAGTCAATGTCATGAGACAGAGTGTATGTGAGCTGCTGTATGCAAAATTAATTTCCTCTGTAAACTTTAACCAAAATAACAATAAAAAACAAAAAAAAAAGAAGATGGGAGGAATACACAGAGTCACCATACTAAAAATAATTGGTCAATGTTCATCCATTTTGTTGTTGTTGTTGTTGTTTGCCGTCGAGTCGGCCCCGACTCATAGTGACCACTCCTTGGGTTTCTGAGGCAGTATCACTACGGAAGTAGGATTGCCCAACCTTCCTTCCGAGGAGTGGCTGGTGGGTTTGAACCGCCAGCCTTCTGGTGAGCAGTCAAGTGCCTTAGGCACTATGCTACCAGAGCTCCTTCATCCATTTTAGGAGGTGACATATGATCAAAAACTAATGGTATTGAAGGAAGAAGTTGAAGCTACACTGAAGGACTGGTGAAGAACAAAGCTCCAGACTCACTTCTGTGGGTTGGCTCTCCACCTAACAGTAGAAAGACCTACAAGCAGAGCACCTACCCCAGATAAACTAGGCATGAGACATCAGAGGGGTAGCATTCATATAGAGGGAAAGCTGGGCAGACAGGAATGCATAGATAAGAAGGGCATAGGTAGTCACAGGGAGGGGAGGGGATGAGAGTTTTTTTATGGCTAGGGATTATAATCAGGGTGATGAAGTCAAATATGCATGAACTGTTAAATGTAAAACAAATCTGGTTTGTAAATTTGTACCCTAAGCACAATTAAGAAAGAAAGAAAGAAAGGAAGAAAGAAAAACAAGCCTCCAGTAATTGATGGAATACCCATTGAGATATTTCAACAAATGGATGCCACACTGGAGGCATTTACTCAACTATGCCAAGATATTTTGAAGATAGCTACCTGGTCAACTGACTGGAAGAGATCCATATTCTTCTCCATTCCAAAGAAAGGTGATCCAACAAGATGCGGAAATTATCAAACACTATCATTAATATCACACACAAGTAAAATCTTGCTGAAGATAATTAAAAAACAAAACAAAACAAAACAAAACAAAACAAAAACAGTTGCAGCAGTATATTGACAGGGAACTTCCAGAGATGCAAGCTGGATTCAGAGGAGGATGTTTAATGAGGGATATCTTTGCTGATGTCAGATGTATCTTGGCTGAAAGCAAAGAATACTAGAAAGATATTTACTTGTGCTTTATTGACTATGCAAAGGCATCCAACTGTGTGGATCATAACAAGTTATGGATAACACTGAAAAAAATGGGAATTCCAGAACACTTAATTGTGCTCATGAGGAACCTGTACATAGACCAGGAGGCTTTCATTCAAATAGAACCAGGGGATACTGCATAGTTTAAAATCAGAAAGGCAGTGCATCAGAGTTGTATCATTTCACCATACTTATTCAATCTGTATGCTGAGCAAAAAAATCCAAGAAGTTGGACTATATGAAGAAGAACAGAATCAGGATTGGAGGAAGGCTTATTAACAACCTGAGATATGCAGACAATATAAGCTTCCTTGCTGAAAGTGAAGATGACTTGAAGCACTTACTGATGAATATTAAAGACTACAGTATCCAGTATGGATTATGCCTGAAGATAAAGAAAATGAAAATCCTCACAAATGGATCAACAATTGGTATCACAACAAATGGAAAAAAGATTGAAGTTGTCAAAGAATTCATATTTCTTAGTTCCACAATCAACACTAATGGAAGCAGCAGTCAAGAAATCAGATGGTGTATTGCACTGGGCAAATCTGCTACAAAAGACCTCTTTAAAGTGTTGAAGAGCAAAGATGTTTCTTTGAAGACTAAGGTGTGCCTAACCCAAGCCATGGTGTTTTCAACCGCCTCATATGCATGTGAAAGCTGGACAATGAATACTGATGATTTTGAGTTGTGGTGTTTGTAAAGAATACTGAAAGTACCATGGACTGCCCAGTGAACTAGTTTCTAGTGAACTAACAAATCTATCCTTGAAGAACTGCAGCCAGAATGGAAGTGAGAATGGCCAGACTTCATCTCACCTACTTTGATTATGTTGTCAGAAGGGACCATTCCCTGGAGAAGGATATCATGCTTGGTAAAGTGGAGGGTCAAAAAAAAGGGGAAGGCCTTTCAGTGAGATGGATTGACACAGTGGCTCTAACAATGGGCTCAGGTTATAGCAAGGATAGTGAGGATGGAGCAGGACCAAGCAGTGTTCTGTTCTGTTGGACATAGAATCTCTATGAGTAGGAGCTGACTTGGTGGCACCTAACAACAACATCAAAAACATGGATGAACTTGGAGGACATTTTCCTGAGTGAAATAAGTCAATTGCAAAAGGACAAATATTGTATAGTCCATTACTATAAAAAGTTATAGAAAAGTTCATACGTGGTAGGAAACTTTTTTTGTTGGTTACCAGGGATGGGATGGGAGAGAAGAGAAAATT
>NW_006921620.1:17718884-17721709 GCF_000298275.1 Orycteropus afer afer
TATATATATATATATATAATTATTAGTGGTTAGGAGGGGTAGGAGGGAGAGGGAAAGGGGAAGCTGTTGTTTCTGGACATTGAGTTTATGCTAATGGTGGGGGAATATTTTGGAAAAGGATAGCAATAATTTCATAGCACAACATGAAATATATCATCAATGTCCTTGAGCTATAAATGGGGAAGTTATGTTGGCAAATGACTTGTATATTTTGTCCCCACTATAAAAGTAAATAAATTAAATTAAGAAAAAAAAAAAAATAAAAGCTATTAAATGCCATCCATCTGTCCAGAACAAAAACGGGTGAAGGAAATCAAAGAATGAAAGAAACAATTAGTGCAAAGGACCCATAGATCTCACAAACCACAATCTCTGGTATTTGAGAACAGAAGAACTTGATGCTGCCTGGCTACCAGTGATATCACTCTGATCAGTATCACAGTAGACTACTAGACAGAGAAGAGTAAAATGTACAACACAATTCAAAATCATAAAAAAGACTAGACTTACTGGTTTAATAGAGACTGGTGGAAACCTAAGACTGTGGTCCTTGCACAACTTTCACATCTGGAATCCACCCCTGGGATCACCTTTCAGCCAAACAATACACAAGCCTATAAAGTGAACAATAACATCCATGATGAATGTACTCCTCAGAACAATCAACCATAGGTGTGGTAGTTAAATTTGTATGTCAACTTGGCTGGGCCTGGTTGAGTGGCTGGGCAGCTGGTGGTTGTTATTCCCCATGATAAGACTGGTAATCAACTCCATGGTGGGATCTACCACCAGCAGATGGGTAGCTGCCTTTGGGATGTGATATGTTTCCTGTATATAAGAAATCTTGGGGATAGTCTCCAGCTTATGGCACACTTGGACCCTGAATGTAGCCCAGTCATTGTTCAGCAGCCTGCCATGTTCTGCCAACTTTGGAACTTGAATTAATGGCCTGCCATGTGGTTTGGTAACATTGGGACTGTGCTGTTTTATTTGTCGACCTTGGGCTTGTTAGCCTCAGCTGCCAGTAGTTGCCTGAGTAAAGAGATGCCTCTAGCTTCAGTGGGCCGGAAGCAAGAGGCAAAGCTGAAGCTCAAGGTTGAGGGGCTTTCACACAGCCCCTAGAACCTGGCATTTTGAACTCGGACTTCTAACCTCCCAAACTGTAAGAGAATAAACTCCTGTTTGTTCAACCCATCCCATTTGCGGTATATTCTTGTCCGAGTGGCACTAGGTAACCAGAACAATAGGAGACCAAAAGGGCAGCATTTGGGCAAAAAACACGCTCAGAAGGAAGGAACTGGCAGGAAAGGACTACTGGAAACAGGAACCCAGAGAAGAAATGGAAAGAGTGCTATTACATTGAAGGAATTGCACCTAATGTCACAAAATAAATGAATATAAATTGTTGAATGTAAAACTAATTTGCTCCATAAACTTTCACCCAAATCACAATAAAAAAAAAATAAGTTATCTAGTTAATGAACTCAATATTTGCTTTAACTGTTTGGAGATTCTTAATTATTTTTGCACATAAAATTAAATTTCCAATCAATTAATTACTGGAGCAATTCTCTCATACAAAAAGATGACTGTACTTTAATTGATTGATAGATAGATTTTAAAAAATTGGGGGCATATAAGGAAATTTTTTTATTCCAAGTTACATCCAGAACACTGATTTAAAAGTGAATATGAAGTGATTGTTAATAAATCCAAATAACATGCATATTTTATTTTAGTGAATTTGTTATGTTGATTGCTTCTGAGGGAAATCTACGAGGCCCAAAATCATGCATAAACACAGTTTATGTTCATTCTTTTTTCTCTTAATTACAACTGAGAGTTTATCAGTTTTGTTGCTCTTTTCAAAGAACAAACTTTTAGCTTGTTTAATATTCTCTACTGTTTGCATGTTTTCTGGTTCAATGTCTTCTGCTTACTTTGGGTTTTCCATATACTTTTGTTTCCAGCTTCTTAAGGTGGAACTTCAGGTCATTAATTTTCTTTTCTAAAATAAGCATTTATAACTATGCTTCTCATGGAAATACTGCATTTTTATGATCTGAATATTAATATCTTCTAATTTTTAAGATTTTCCTTGTGATTCTTATTGACCTATGGATTATTTATTTCTCATTCAATTACACTATGTCAGAGAACATACTGTATATGATTGCAATTCTTTTGAATTTACTGAAACTTGTTTTTAGCTCAGACTATGTTCTATCTGGCACCTAGTGCACTTGAAATGAAAGTGTATTCTGCTGTCGTTGGGTATAATGTTCTATAAATGTCAATTTTGTTAAAGTAGGTGGTACTGTTGTTCAAAACTTCTATATCTTTGTGTCAATAATTCCATAAATTTTTGCTTTATATATTTTGAAGCTCTCTTATTAATGTAAAAGTTCATTTACATTTATGATTGTATGACTACCGTATGAATTAACCTTTTCATTGTTTTGAAATATCCCACCATAAGGTCTATATCCCACCTTAAGTCTGTCAATAGTTTTTGTCTTAAAGTTTACTTTATTGGTAGTAATATAACCATCTCTGCTTTCTTATATTACTCTTTGTATTATGTGCTTTTTTGTTTTCTAGTTTTGTTCTTTGAATCTATCATTATCTTTGCATTTAAAATGTGTATAGTTGCATCTTGCTTTTTTAGAATTCATGTTGACAATTGTTGCCTTTTAATTGGAGGGTCTGATCCGTTTACATTTAATTTACTTGTTGATATGATAAGCTTGGATTTAAGTCTACTATATTGTCCCACTCAACGGCACATTTTAATTTTCTGTTTGTTTCATATATTTTCTTCCTTT